>NC_140987.1:172593232-173162046 GCF_052327205.1 Somniosus microcephalus
AGAGAGAGAGAGAGAGAGAGAGAGAGAGATTGGGAGTGTGAGAGAGAGAGAGAGAGAGAGAGAGAGAGATTGGGAGTGTGAGAGAGAGAGAGAGAGAGAGAGAGAGAGAGAGAGAGAGAGATTGGGAGTGTGAGAGAGAGAGAGAGAGAGAGAGAGAGAGAGAGAGAGAGAGAGAGAGATTGGAGTGTGAGAGAGAGAGGGAGAGAGAGAGAGAGAGATAGAGAGAGAAAGAGAGAGAGAGAGATTGGGAGTGTGAGAGAGAGAGAGAGAGAGAGAGAGAGATTGGGAGTGTGAGAGAGAGAGAGAGATTGGGAGTGTGAGAGAGAGAGAGAGAGATTGGGAGTGTGAGGAGAGAGAGAGAGAGAGAGAGAGAGATTGGGAGTGTGAGAGAGAGAGAGATTGGAGTGTGAGAGAGAGAGAGAGAGAGAGAGAGAGAGAGAGAGATTGGGAGTGTGAGAGATTGGGAGTGTGAGAGAGAGAGAGAGAGAGAGACGATTTGTCCATTCAAAATGGGGACACATGGGTAAACCACTTTGAAAAATTATACCAGAAAAACACACTAGGACCAGAGCAACACCAAATACGCAAAAAACTTGAAAAGCTTGAAATGGCCATAAAAGATAACCAAAACCCGCTAGACGCCATAATAACAGAAAAAGAACTTCTTGAAAAACTCTTGTACGAGGCCCCTTGGGTCAGAGCGATCATAATATGATCGAGCTCTCAGTCGAGATGGAGAGTGAGGAAATTGAATCAGAGACTAAGGTCCAGAACTTAAATAAAGGGAATTACGAGGGTATGAGACGGGAATTGGGTAAGATTGATTGGGTGGTGTTTCTGGGGGGATTGACAGTGGATAGACAATGGCAAGCATTCAAAGATAGAATGGAAGAATTCCAGAACATGTTTATACCGGTTTGGCATAAAAATAAACCTAAAAAGGTGACTCAACCGTGGATAACGAGGGAAATTAGGGACAGCATAAAATCAAAAAAAAAGGGCATATCAACTGGCAAAAAAAAGCACCAGACCGGAAGATTGGGGGCAGTACAGGATACAGCAAAAGAGGACAAAGGGATTAATCAGGAAGGGGAAAATAGAATACGAAAGTAAACTTGCAGCAAACATAAAGACAGACTTGCAAAAGCTTTTATCGGTATATCAGGAGGAAAAGACTGGTAAAATCCCAAGTCGGTCCCTTGCAGTCCGATTCGGGAGAATATATAATGGAGAATAAGGAAATGGCAGACCAATTAAACTCATACTTTGGTTCTGTATTCACAAAGGAGGACACAAATAACCTCCCCAGGAATATCGGCAAACATAGGGACTAATGAGAGGGAGGAGCTGACAGAAATTAGTATCTCTAGGGATATGGTGTTGGGTAAGTTGAGGGGACTGAAGGCCGACAAATCCCCGGGGCCTGATAAACTACATCCTAGGGTACTTAAGGAGGTGGCCCTGGAGATAGCAGATGCTCTAAGGATCATCTTCCGGAACTCCATTGACTCGGGAACAGTACCCGTGGATTGGAGGGTAGCTAATGTTACCCCAATATTTAAAAAGGGGGGTAGAGAGAAAGCAGGGAATTATAGACCAGTAAGCCTTACATCGGTTGTGGGCAAAATGCTAGAGTCCATTATTAAGGATAAAATAGCGGAGCACTTGACAAATGGGGAAAGGATCGGACAGAGTCAACATGGATTTACAAAGGGTAAATCGTGTTTGACTAATCTGCTGGAATTTTTTGAGGAGGTAACTGGTAGAATAGATGGGGGAGAGCCAGTGGATGTGGTGTACCTTGACTTCCAGAAAGCCTTCGATAAGGTTCCACACAAAAGATTATCATGCAAAATTAAGGCTCATGGGATTGGGGGCAAAGTATTAACGTGGATAGAGAACTGGCTGGCGGATAGAAAACAGAGAGTTGGAATAAACGGCTCGTTTTCGGAGTGGCAGGCAGTGACCAGCGGGGTGCCGCAAGGATCTGTCCTGGGACCCCAGCTGTTCACAATATATATAAATGATCTGGATCAGGGAATTGGATGCAATATTTCCAAATTCGCTGACGACACTAAACTAGGAGGAGGGGTGGGCTCTGATGAGGATGTCAGGAGGCTACAGTGCGATTTGGACAGGTTGGGGGAATGGGCGGATACGTGGCAGATGCACTATAATGTGGATAAATGCGAGGTTATCCACTTTGGGGGTAAAAACAGGAGGGTGGATTATTATCTAAATGGCAATAGATTGGGAGATGGGGAAGTGCAGAGGGACCTGGGTGTTCTTGTGCACCAGTCACTGAAGGAGAGCATGCAGGTGCAACAGGCGATTAAGAAGGCAAATGGTATGTTGGCCTTCATATCAAGGGGGTTCGAGTATAGGAATAGGGATACCTTGCTACAGCTGTACAGGGTGCTGGTGAGACCGCATCTGGAGTATTGTGTACAGTTTTGGTCGCCCCATCTGCGGAAGGATGTTCTTGCCATGGAAGGAGTGCAGCGGCGATTCACCAGGCTGATACCTGGAATGGCGGGAATGACCTACGAGGAGAGATTGAATAGTTTGGGCTTGTACTCACTGGAGTTTAGAAGATTGAGAGGGGATCTCATCGAAACATATAAAATTATGGCAGGCCTGGACAGGCTGAATTCAGAGAGAATGTTTCCAATGGCAGGGGAGCACAGAACCAGGGGCCACAGTCTAAAAATAGCGGGCAAATCATTTAAAACAGAGATGAGGAAGAATTTCTTCACTCAAAGAGTGGTGAGCCTGTGGAATTCCCTGCCACAGAGGGCTGTGAAGGCTAATTCAATAAATATTTTCAAGAGAGAATTGGATATATTTCTGAAGGCTAAGGGGATTAAGGGTTACGGAGAAAAGGCGGGGGACGGGGTACTGAACTGGTAAGATCAGCTATGATCTCAGACGAAGATCAGCCATGATCTCATTGAATGGCGGAGCAGGCTCGAAGGGCCGAATGGCCTACTCCTGTTCCTATCTCTATGTTTCTATGTTTCTATGACCTGCGACCAGGAAAAGCTTGCGGGACAGACGGCATACTAAACGAGATGATTAAACACGCAGACGACAAACTGAAACTGGCTATCCTAAAACTCTTCAACTTGGTTCTGAGTGTCGGTTATTTCCCTGACATCTGGAACAAAGGACTCATAACACCCATATACAAAAGTGGGGACAAAATCGACCCAAACAACTATCGAGGCATCTGTGTAAACAGTAACCTGGGGAAGGTATTCTGTAGCATCATAAACAAAAGACTTATAAACTTCCTTGAAGAGCACAATGTCTTGAGTAAAAGCCAAATTGGATTCCTGCCAAACTATAGAACATCCGATCATATCTTCACCCTACAGACCCTAATTGACAAACACGTTCACCATAACAAAAGCAAAATCTACGCATGCTTTGTAGATTTCCAGAAGGCTTTCGACTCCATCTGGCATGACGGTTTATTCCTGAAACTTATCGAAAGCGGGGTAGGAGGGAAAACATATGATGTAATTAAATCAATGTATACAAACAATAAATGTGCAGTTAAAATTGGAGACAAACAAACAAAATACTTCCCACAGGGGAGGGGGTGACGCAGGGCTCGCCAATCTCACCGACACTCTTTAATATTTACATTAATGGATTGGCAAAACTACTTGAACAATCTACAGCACCCGGCCTCACCCTATATGAATCCAAGGTTAAATTCCTCCTCTATGCCGACGACCTGGTTCTGCTGTCACCAACTAAGGAGGGTCTACAGCAGAACCTGGACCTGCTGGAGTCGTACTGCCAGACTTGGGCCCTGACAATAAATCCCCAAAAAACCAAAGTCCTTGTGTTCCAGCAAAGATCCAAACAACATGGACCCACAATAAATTTCACAGTAGGAACAACCAAAATTGAACAAACCACTCACTACACATACTTGGGCTTAAAAATCAGTTCTACGGGAAACTTCAAACTGGCTGTGAATGAACTGAAAGAGAAAGCAAGAAGGGCTTTCTATGCCATCAAAAAATCAATCCAAATAGAAATCCCAATTAGCATTTGGCTCAAAATTTTCAAATCAGTAATTGAACCAATTGCACTCTATGGCAGTGAGGTCTGGGGACCACTAACACAACAAGATTTTGCAAAATGGGACAAACACCCAATTGAGATCCTACATGCGGAATTCTGTAAAAGTATCCTCTGGACTCAAAGGAAAACAGTAAACAACGCATGCAGGGCGGAACTAGGCCAATACCCATTAATAATCACTATCCAAAAAAGAGCCACCAAATTTTGGAATCACCTACAAATGAGCAACCCCCAATGCTATCACTACGACGCCCTGAAATGCCAAGAGCTGACCATAAAGAAGAATACCCTCAGTCAACTAGTCCTGGGACTCAGTGAAGTAACTACTAACAATACTAACAATAACCAGCCCCAGGACAGTGACAGGGTAACACAAAGAATTCGACCCAACACAATCGTCGCTAAGCAAAAGGAAAAATATGTCATATTGGGCAGAAACAACAAAAACCCAAAGCAAACTCAATTGCTACTTGGCCCTAAACAGACAATACAACATAGCTGATTACCTGACCATGGTAAAGGATAACAAACTGAGAAGAACCTTGACAAGGTACAGACTTAGCGAACATAGCCTAGCGATCGAAAAAGGCAGACACAGGCAGACCAGGCTGCCAAGAGAAGACAGGATATGCTCTCACTGCAGTCAGGGAGTAGTTGAGACAGAGATGCACTTCCTCACAGCCTGTGGAAAATATCAGGGCATCAGAGAGAATTTCTATCAAAAATTCTCACAAATATGCCCTGAATTCAGAAATCTGACTGACAACCAAAAACTCCCATTCCTACTGGGGGAGGAGAGAAGCTGTGTAACACTGGCGGCACACTATGTTACAGCTTGCCATGAACAGAGGGACAACCAGTAAACTAAGACAAGAGTATATATAAACAAGGCGAAAATATATTTATAAACTCAGGGATATACCTGTTTATACACTGTATGAATGGAACCGCGTTTATGTGTTCAACCATAAATGTATTTTGATGCTTTGGCAACACCTTATCATGCCAATAAAGCGATTTGTATTGTATTGTATTATTGTATTGTGAGAGAGAGAGAGAGAGAGAGAGAGATTGGGAGTGTGAGAGAGAGAGAGAGAGATTGGGAGTGTGAGAGAGAGAGAGAGATTGGGAGTGTGAGAGAGAGAGAGAGAGAGAGAGAGAGAGAGAGAGAGAGAGAGAGAGAGATTGGGAGTGTGAGAGAGAGAGAGAGAGAGAGAGAGATTGGGAGTGTGAGAGAGAGAGAGATTGGGAGTGTGAGAGAGAGAGAGAGAGAGAGAGATTGGGAGTGTGAGAGAGATTGGGAGTGAGAGAGAGATAGAGAGAGAGAGAGAGAGAGAGAGATTGGGAGTGTGAGAGAGAGTGAGAGATTGGGAGTGAGAGAGCGAGAGCGAGAGCGAGCGAGCGAGAGCGAGAGCGCGCGAGAGCGAGAGAGAGCGCGCGAGAGCGACTGGGCCGCCGCGGCCGCTCACCTGATGGCTTTGGGTCGGGCTCAGGCGGGGCTGTTGACGCCGCGGGGAAGTTTTGTGCGCGGCGGCTCCCGGCACGGCCCGCAACTCAAGGCCCAGGCATCCCGGGCTGCTAGGCTGCGCCCGGCGCCGGCACAGCCGCTCGAAATGGCCGTCAAAGTAGGCGAGCCTCCGGGCGAAGGGCAGGGGATCACTTCATTTCCTACTGTTGCTAAATACAATTTAAAACTGAAATAAATTGTTATTTTCCTTAGTTCCCTAACACACAAAGTGTGGGAAAAAAATCGTGAAGAATCAAGATGGCGGCCACTCACCTCGGTTCAGAATGATAAGGCCCGCCCACACACGCACCAATTGGTCAACCTTCTGGTCACCTGTCAAGTCGCTCGACCGCACGATTGGTCAACCTTCACGTCACTCAATGCTAATGAGCAAATGAGCAGAACTTTTCCCCATTTAATGAGTGGAATTTTGAACGTTTTTTGGATACCGTGGGCACGATTTTTGTCTGACGGCAAAGTAAATATGCCCGTGTCCGTAATCGTAAGCTTTCTTTTGATGTGACGCGCGTGTAGGTACGCTCTATAACTTTCGAACGTATAGAGAACGGACAGACAGACAGACACAGATTTACACATGACACGTTCATCATCTCAACAGTCCATTAGCATAAAATTCCATACAGCGTTTACTTGTATCTAACTTTATAATCTTACGATTCATTCATACAAAAATGATTCATCCAGATTCTTAAAAAAAAATCAACTAACAACTGCTCCATTCTAGCAAGCCTTATTCAAAATATCCATTGATCCAAAAGCAAAATACTGCGGATGCTGGAAATCTGAAAAAAAACCAGAAAATATTGTCAATACTCAGCAGGTCAAGCAGCATCTGTGGAGAGAGAAAAACAAAGTTAACGTTTCAGGTTGATGACCTTCATCAGAACTGATGATCATAAGCCTGAAACGTTTTTCTCTCTCCACAGTTGCTGTTTGACCAGCTGAGCATTTCCAGCATTTTATGTTTTAATTCCAAATGTCCACTGTTCAGCAAAAGTACAAAATTCCTTCTGATCTGTGGTTTTGCCCGGGGCTTTACAATTTCATACTTGTCTTGCACTTCTGCAGCCACTGTCAGGTTGTTAAACATGTATTTAACCTAAGAAATAGAAGCAGGAGTAGGCCATTTCGCCCTTCGAGCCTGCTCCACCATTCAATAGCATGGCTGATCTTCTACCTCATCTCCACTTGCCTGCACGATCCCCAAGTCTCTTACTATTCAAAAATCTATCGATCTCAGTCTTGAATATACGCAACGACTGAGCCTCCACAGCCTTCTGGGGTAGAGAATTCCAAAGATTCACCACCCTCCGAGTGAAGACATTTCTCCTCATCTCAGTACTAAATGGCCGACCCCTTATTCTGAGACTGTGACCGCTGGTTCTACACTCCCCAGCCAGGGGAAACATCCTCCCTGCATCTACCCTGTCAAGTCCTGTAAGAATTTTGTATGTTTCAATGATATTCTCTAGAGTTTAGAAGAATGAGAGGTGATATGGGCAACTCTACACAATCTCCCCCATCCCAGGAGTCAGTCTGGTGAACCTTCGTTGCCCTCCTTCTATGGTAAGTATATCCTTCCTTGGGCAATACCAAAACTGTGGACAATACTCCAGGTGTAGTCTCATCAGGGCCAGATATAAATTGCAGCAAGACGTCTTTACTCTTATACTCAAGTCCTCTTGTAATAAAGGTCAACATACCATTTGCTTTCCTAATTGCTTGCTGTACCTACATGTTAACTTTCAGTGATTCGTGTACAAGGACACACAGGTCCCTCTGAACACCAACATTTCCCAATCTCTCACCATTTAAAAAATATTCTTTCTATTTTTCCGGCCAAAGTGGACAACTTCACATTTCTCTACATTATATTCCATTTGCCATGTTCTTGCCCCTCACTTAACCTGTCTACATCCCCTTGAAGCCTCCTTGCCTCCTCCTCACAACTTACATTCCCACCCAGCTTTGTATCAGCAGCAAACTTGGATATATTACATTTGGTCCCCTCATCCAAATCATTGATGTAGATTGTGAATAGCTGAGGCCCAAGAACTGATCCTTGCGGTAACCCAGTAGTTACAGCCTGCCAACCCGAAAATGACCCTTTTACTCCTGTTTTCTCTGTTTTCTGTCCGTTAACCAATTCTCAATCCATGCTAGTATATTACCGCCAATCCCATGAACCCTAATTTTGTTTAATAACCTCGTGTGGCACCTTATCGAATGTCTGTTGAAAATCCAAATTCACCATATCCACTGGTTCCCCCTTATCTATTCTGCTAGTTACAAACTCAAAAAATTCTAACAGATCTGTCAAACACTATTGCCCTTTCATAAATCCATGTTGACTCTGCCCAATCCTATTATTATTTTCTAAGTGCCCTATTACCACGTCCCTAATAATAGATTCTAACATTTTCCCTACTACTGATGTCAGGCTAACTGGTCTGTAGCTCCCCGTTTTCTCTCTCCCTCCTTTGGGGTTACATTTGCTACCTTCCAATCCGCAGGAACCGTTATAGAATCTATGGAATTTAGGAAAATGACAACCAATGCATCCACCATCTCTTTTGCCACCTCTTTCAAAACCCTAGGATGTAGGCCATCAGGTCCAGGGAATTTATTGGCTTTCAGTCCCATTAATTTCTCCAGCACTTTTTTTTTTTTTTATAACTAACATCAATTTCTTTCAGTTCCTCATTCTCGCTGGAGCCTTGGTTCTCCACTATTTCCGGGAGGTTTTTGTGTCTTCTTCCGTGAAGAAAGACACATTGGGCTCGTTTTTAATAACAGAGGCGGGTTGAGGGCGGGCCCACTGCTCAGCAGCTTTTGGACCTGCACCTGGATGCCGCCGGCCTGCAGTTCCGATTTTTGCTTCATTGGACTCATGACGGCTGACGTGTGGGTCCCTCCAGGCAATTGCTTGGAGGGTGTCAGTTTCTCACGTCTGATGACGCGTTGCTTGTTTGAAAATTTAACGGGGCCATATCCCCTTTGCAAAAAATGTCATTTGGATGGCTTGGTCCTTTATTATATAGAAAGGGGAGTTGATAGCGCCTGTTCTGAGCAAAACTTAATGAATGATATTGCTGGTAGTATTACTCCAGAAAGAGATTCATGATTTTGTGATATATGACTTTATTATCTGACTATGAATTGAAAAAGATGCCAGGTTTGTTCCAATCACTTGCTTCGTAATAGTAATGCTTTTTTCTCTTAAAGGTGCTGGGAGCTGCAGGAATGGCAGCCCCAAAAACTAAGGCTGCACCCAGGTTCAATGAGGGCACTCTCCAAGCACTTGTTGAGGGAGTTAGAGGAAGTCAGGAGCTCCTCTTTCCTGGAAACAGAAGGAGCAGGCCGCCTCAGCAAACCAAGGCAGCTTGGCTGCAAATTGCTGAGGTGAGCTCGAGGTCTGTGTGCAGACGCACATGGGTTTAGTGTGGAAAAAGGTTTAATGATCTGCTGAGATCACCTAAAGTGTGGCCTCTCTGTTCTGGGAAATGGAAGTTCAAGAGTGAGGGCTCAGGGCGATTTCCATGTAGAATGATGGTGGTGACACTGAGCGCAAACCACTGTTTATTGGACAGCTCCAGAATGTCGGACTTATTTTCATCTCCATGTGCCAGCCACCTGTGGTTGAAGCGCTAGCTTACGCGAATCTGGCATGGACGAGTGCATCCCTTGCCTGACGGCCATCAATGTGGTTGCCTGCTGTTGAATTGGCCACATCCGGATCCGCAAGTCATCACTCCCCGTCCTCCTCCTACAAGGAGGCAGTGTGCTGAGCCACTTGTTCATCCTGCAGCACTAAGCCGCGCTGCTCTTCCTCTGAATCGGACGACCAGGATGAGAGGATGTAAATGGTTCCCATCCCGTTGTTATAGATTTCAGTTGAGGCAAGAAGCTTCTAAGTGCACACTCAAAGTGGCCTGAAATTATTCCGCTCAGGTCACACTGCAGATTTGTGTCAGCTGGAACAGGCACAAGGTCAGTAGATTTGCAAAATCTTATGGCAAACCTCCAACAACAAAGTTGCTGCATTTGAATGTCAGCCAGGTTACAGGAGCATTTGTTCTGCACCAATAATGACTACATATCATATCCTCCACCAACTCGTCTCCTTGCAGCTGGGTTGTTTCTGGCAAGACGGGAAACAGGAGCCAGAGGCATGAAAATGGGAAACCACTATAAAAATAGGATTATCAATTTGCAGTTGACAGGCTTTTAACTGGCTGGAGTCATACCTAGCACAAAGGAAGATGGTTGTGGTGATTGAAGGCCTCTCATCCCAGCCCCAGGACATCACTGCAGGAGTTCCTCAGGGCAGTGTCCCAGGCCCAACCATCTTCAGCTGCTTCATCAATGACCTTCCCTCCAACATAAGGTCAGAAATGGGGATGTTCACTGATGACTGCATAGTGTTCAGTGCCATTCACAACTCCTCAGATAATGAAGCAGTCCATGCCCGCATGCAACAAGACCTGGACGTCGTTCAGGCTTGGGCTGATAAGTGGCAGGTAACATTCGCACCACACAAGTACCAGGCAATGACTATCTCCAACAAACAAACGTCTAATCACTGCCCTTTGACATTCAATGGCATTACCATCCCCGAGTCCCCCACCATCAACATCCTGGGGGGTCACCATTGACTAGAAACTAAGCTGGACGATCCACATAAATACTGTGGCAACAAGAGCAGGTCAAAGGCTAGGTATTCTGCGGCAAGTGTCTCACCGCCTGACTCCCCAAAGCCTTTCTAGCATCGACAAGGCACAGTAAGGAGTGTGATGGAATACTCTCCACTTGCCTGGATGAGCGCAGCTCCAACAACACTCAAGAAGCTCGACACCATCCATGTCAAAGCAGCCCACTTGATTGGCACCCCATCCACTACCTTCAACATTCACTCCCTCCACCACCAGCATACCGTGGCTGCAGTGTGCACTAACTAAAAGATGCACTGCAGCAACTCGCCAAGGCTTCTTCGGCAGCACCTCCCAAACCCGCGACCTCTTCCACCGAGAAGGACAAGGGCAGCGGGCGCATGGGAACACCACCACCTCCAAGTTCCCCTCCAAGTCACACACCATCCTGACTTAGAAGTATATCGCCGATCCTTGGTCGTCGCTGGGTCAAAATCCTGGAACTCCCTACCTAACAGCACTGTGGGAGTACCATCACCACACGGACCACAGTGGTTCAAGAAGCCAGCTCACCACCACCACCTTCTCAATGGCAATTAAGGATGGGCAATAAATGCTGGCCTTGCCAGCGATGCCCACATCCCATAAACGAAAAAAAAAACTGCCTTAACTACCTGTCACAAACTGGAGTCGGGTCAGTTTGGGAGCAGCTGCCCTACATTACAACTACTGTTTGGGGGCCGATAAACAACTCCCACCAAGGTGTTCTGCCTCTTGCGGTTTCTTAGCTCCACCCAAACTCATTGAACTTCTTGATTTTCGGAGCCAAGATCCTCTCTACTGTCTTTATCCCCTCCTCCTTTTCCATTTTGCCTATCTCTTCTAAAAGTTAAGTATCCTGGAATATTTAGTTCCCAACCTTGGCCACTTTGCAACCACGTCTTCTTTATGGCTATTAGATCAAACCTGTTAATTTCTATCTGCGCTATTAATTCATCTATTTTGTTGCGAATACTTCATGCATTCAGATATAATGCCTTTGGCTTTGACTTTGAGAGTTCCCTCTTTCCCCAGCATTGGTGCCAGTACCCGATGAACTGAAACCATTTCTCCCACACCACTCTTTGAGCCACACAGTTAAACCTCTAATCTGTTTGTCCCTATGCCAATTGGCACGTGGCTCAGGTAACAATCCAGAGATTATTACCTTTGAGGTTCTAATTTGGATCCTAACTCCTCAAACTCCCTCAGCAGAACTTCATTCCTAGTTCTACCTATGTCGTTGGTTCCTACGTGGACCACGACAACTGGATCCTCCCCCTCCCATTTCAAGCTTCTCCAGCCGTGAGGAGATGTCTTTAATCCTGGCATCGAGCAGGCAACACAACCTTCAGAACTCTCGGTCGTGGCTGTAGAGAACAGTATCTATCCCAGACTATACTGTCCCCTGCCACAACTACATTCTCTTTCACTCCCCCCCCCACTTGAACAGCCTCCTGCACCATGGTGAGCTTGCTCATCCATCCTGCAGGCTTTTCCCTCATTCACACAGGCAGCAAGAACCTCATACCTGTTGGACAAGGGCAAAGGCTAAGGCTCCTTCAGCACTGCACCAGTGGTCCCCTTACCTGCCTGAGTTGCAGTCACACCCTCCTGTCCCTGACCAATAACCAGACCTGAACCACTACCTAACCATTGACTACCTCCTGGATCAAAGTGTCCAGGTAACTCTCCCCATCCCTGATGCCCTGCAATATCTGCACCTCCGACTCCAGCTCAAAAACTCTGAGCTGAAGTTCCTCAAGATGCAGGCACTTACTGCAAACGTCTTTGCACCTACATCATCCATACTTTAAAGCCAGCAATGCCATTTGAATCTTGTATTCTCAAACAGAAACAAATTTTTTTTCGTCGGTTTTTCCAAGACAAAATTCACAAGGACCAGAATCATCCTGATCTTTCTACTGATCTATCTCCAGTTCATTGTTCCGTTCAAAGTTTGGCCAAAATTGAACATATTTTAAATGTGGTCATACCACTGAATGATACAGGGTTAAAATAACCTGTTGTTTCAATCTTATAATCCAACGCCCCGAAGAAGCACTCTAGAATTCTAGTAGTCTGTTGTCAAGTTTCACAGTGGCTGTACATTTTTACTAAATTACATCCAAATTCTTTCCAAACTAATAATTGATGGTGTGTCCTGTTGCACGTTCCAAATTCCAACACCTTACATTTATCAGTTCCGTATAATAATTATTTAATTGGGGTCACATCCTATTCAATGTTATAAAACTATTTTACATTTGTCCCTGCTCAAAGTGTAAATCAGTGGCCAAATTTATCAATATTAATGCATCTCTGATGGCTTTGCTCACAGTAAACCAGATGATACTGTTTTATAAGGACAGCAGTGCTATACCATGTAATGCACAATTTATTATTTCTGTTGAGTTGCAACCACAATGCCCGTATTGTTAAATAAACAAAGTTGAGTTAATGAGGGTGTAGTTGTTTCGTCAGAGAAGTTTGCAAATTGGAATGTGCTGGTCACTGTGTACACCAAGAATTTATAACTGTAATAAATGCAAACAGGTGTGGCATTAGGAGTAACAATGTAGCATTTGTAATATAAGTTAGGGCAGTTATACCTTCCATAGCCTTTATGAATCAATTGAACAGGTATTCACAATAGGCCACTGCATCTTTTCTATTTAATAGCTCCTCTTGCTTTGCATTGACAAGCCAGCTTGCAAGCCAGCAGCTAATGCGCCATTAATTTAATATCATGAGTTTTTGCCTTCTTCAAAAGTTTTATATATCAAAATCAAATGTCTTGCAAAATTCCTAGAAATGTACTGGATAACATTTGTCCAGTTATATTTGTTTTCTCCAAAAAAATCCAGCAGATTTACAAGGTATTTACCAATTAGCTTCAAAACCATGCCAACTATTCCCAATAGCCTGTGTCTTCAAATGATGAACATAATATCCCTTAAAATGATTGTGTATTTTCCATTACATAACTAGCCAAACAACAAACTCAATGCTTTTTCACTTTTACAAAAAAACCCTGAAAAATTGTAAAGGTCAAAGCGGTAATGATTTTTTTCCAAGTCCTGCAGCAGTTTTATATTTTAAATTTACCTTTTGAAATGGCTTCTTTATATTTTTCTTTGGCAGTGGTGGCTTCTTTTGCGAACTGCCTGTAGGCAGACTTCAACTTTTCAAGTTCAGTCTTCGTTACCTAAATACAATTAACAAAATGTTCGAGTGAAAAATTGGAAGATTTGTATGCATCAGCTATAATTCTGTAATGCTGAAATGACCAACAACGCTTCCACTTTTGACAAATTTAAATTCCTTATTAGGTGCAGCACAGATAAAAGTGTTTCATATTTCACCTCAGACTTTCCCCACACACAAGGAAGCCCAATAACTGTGGGATTGCCCCATTTTCCAAATAACGTGCCTTATTCTGGGCTTGCCATCTTGGTGCTCATCAACTTTGGGAACACTAGTCCTCTGTGTATTCTCAATCTGATTCAACAGGACACTACTTAAATCAGACGAGGGATCAAACCTACCACCAACTTCCAGGGCTGTATATCTTCACCTCACAACCACTGATGGTTGTAAGAACTCAAAATTAGTGGCCATGCTGTACTGGAGCAAATCTATTTTATGAGGCCATTTGGATTCACCCTTCTCTGCATCAAAAATCAATCAGAATAAAAAACCGTCGCTAACAATAGGCAAGAGCAATTGTATCTGGTGATACTAATTAATATACATCAACAGCATATATTCTACCCAAAATATTGGCAAGTGACAAAAGATGATCAGAAACATCTGCACAGTCTAGATCCTACTCCAACCCATGTAACAACCAGTGGCTAGATGACAGAGACAAACAATAGCCATTGAACTCCCCTGATGACGCCAAGAAATTAAAACCAGGTGAGCACAGCCCAACAGCATCAAGTAATGAGACCGAGTGCAGTAACAACACCAAAGCAATGTTGTCTATTATCCGAAAGAAACCCCATGCCATCCAGTCATTCCACACTTAACGCACCAAGACAATATTCAGTAGAAATAAACTGGTGCATTAGGTTACAAAAAAATGCATTACACAGTGCTGTAAAACTAGACGTTATCCAGGTAAGGCTTCCACTGGAATAGTTTAGACAAGTTTTGTACTTAAATTAAAATGTTTCAGCAAGATCAGTCAGGAATTAATTTATTTTCTGCAAAATATGGGAATTTTTTTTTTTTTTTTTTAAACATAATAAGACACTGATCTGTCACTAGATGTTTGGATATGTATTTCAGGCGATCAAGCCTGAACATTTCTAAGGACTGACGATCTCAGCTGGCTTTTGTTGCCCATCAAAAAGTTTTTGTAATCCTGGACTTAAGGCCTTGTGGAATAAATGATTTTAAAATGTATAGGTCACGAGCAGATAGAAATAATGACGACCACTGGCAGTCATTCCAATCCATTTAGCTTTATAACCTCTTGTTCAATCATGCATTGTTTTAACAATCAGCACTAATCTGAAGCCGTAGCAAAAAAATATATACAGTCATTCGAATATACAAGTAGAAGCCTCCTCACTTTGTCACCAGTGTTCATAATGCGCACTGGTGATGTAAATCAGACACTCAACATTCACTGTCAAGAGGAAGTCCGGTTCTCACTTAGCAATTACTGTACCTTGACACAACTGAGTCTGTGGTGCGGCTTTAGAATGTGTATATAATCCACTGGGAGTGGGGTGTTTTTTTTTTGGGGGGGGGGGGGGGGCGGTGGTGTCATTTGTTGACATCTCTGTCAAACAGCCCCTCAATCATAATTATATTTGAATAATTCCTCAGCGCTCTCCCAAATAAGATTCAACAGAACATCTGGAGGTTTTGCAGAAATGTGGCCAACTGCCCACTAAGAAAGGAAGGGAGAAAGTTGAAGTAAACCATCACAGAAATACTGGCTGGGGTTTTCCACTTCAACACTCAACAGCATACAATTTTCCACCTATTAAAAAGGGAATGGGCAGAAAATCACAGACTAGCTAGCACAGAAAATCTGACCAGAATCCAATAGCCCAAGTGGATCCTGAACACGAAGTGCATCATCTGTGCACTAAATCCAATTCTATTGTCCCAGAATACTAGATCATGGCCAAGTAGCAGCTGTTATTCAAATCTCCATGTTCTACACTATATTTAAATTCAAATCTGCAATGAAGAGGGGGAAGCTTTAAGTAAAAGGGAGAGAGAAAAAAAGAAAAAAGTCGGAGACTGACTGCTTGAGTGAAGTCTCGTCACTGGGTTGCAAGACTGCAGATTCCAGTGTTGCTACAACCAAGTACGATCGAACGGAGGTAGGTTGTTCCTGGAGTCAGTCCTCAGTTATGGCCACCCTGAAGAATACCACGAAGGGAAAAAGGCTCCAGTCCAATGACTACAGTATGAATACCTTTAACTTGATCAGCAAATTCAGTGGTTTAAACTGGGAAGGCAATACACAGACACCGAGGAACTCTGGGCTTGGCTTATGTTATTCTGTAGCAGAGTATTGCTTCCTGGTATGGCCCAGTTCTTCTCTCACAGGACTGACCCTTTCAGCCGTGGGTTAGTTGGTAGTATTCTCGCCTCGGAGTCAGAAGGTTGTGGGTTCAAATCCCACTCCAGAGAATTGAGCACAAAAATCTAGGCTGACACTCCAGCGCACTGAGGGAGTGCTGCACTGTTGGAGGTGCCGTCTTTCTAAGGAAACGTTACACCCGAGGGGGCAGATGCAGCCTTGGGTTATGTAAAAGATCCTATGGCACTATTTCGAACAAGATCATTGGAGTTATCCCCGGAGTCCTGGCCAATATTAATCCCTCAATCAACATCACTAAAACAGATTATCCGGTCATTATCACATTGCTCTTTGTGGGAGCCTGCTGCGCACAAACTGGCTGCTGCATTACAACAGTGACTACACTTCAAAAGTATTTCATTGGCTATAATGAGCTTGGAGGTGCCCAGAGGTCATGAAAGGCACTAGATAAATGTAAGTCTTTCTTTTATTCCTCCAAGAAACCGAGTTGTCACCTCCAGAGGACGTACTAGGTGGCAACAATAATCATCAAATATAGCCAATGCCTATTTTGTGACTGATGTGCCAAATAACTGCCTGAATCCATGAGGTTAAAACTTAAAACTAAAGGCTTTTATTAAGTAAGAATCATGGCATCAAGTTAACACAGGGCAATCATTCATCACCGACCCAGCCCTTATGAGTAAAACCCAGCTCTTATAAATAAGACTCACACCAATCAGGAGGGTCCATAAAGGCGCAGCTAAGGAGGAACATTAGTGGTTACACCTGTAAAACATTCCAGACATTAACAAGTACAACAACAGACAATCCAGAACAGTTATTTCATCACATTGATAGATGCAATAGATTAGCTCCCTGGTTTTGACTATCCAAGCTAGCTTCACAACAGTTATGTGATGTCTCGACCACTTGAATATCCATTCACAAACTCAGAACAGAATTGTTAAAACTGCAACCTCCAAAAATACCAAAATTAGAAGGCGTATTATTTTGGAGATTCTATTGCGACATTCACCGATCGTAACGTGCACAGGGAAGTCTTACCATAGTAAAGTTGCGTGTTTTCCTGAGGCTATGGTCAATGACAGAGAGGGAACAGTAGATGGTTTTATGAAGTGAAATCGGGAATATATATTTGCTTTACAGTTGGTACAAATTATATAATGGTTAGGAAAGCAATGCCCTGTTTTTGTACAGTTACAAGAGAAAGTTCAGCAAATTGGAGGATAGCATGTTACATTAGTGATTGTTGCTGGTTATTGACTTACACTGGATAGGAACAATGAGATCATTAGTTTTAATGACTGGCCAAAAACAGAGTAAAAAAGAAAAGTTTGTGATGAAGTTAACTGGAGGACAAATATTTCAGAATGGATGGCGTTCACAATAGAGTTGTGCTAAAAGACAATCTGAAAATGGTAGGGCAGCTGATGCAAATTAATTTCAACTGTAAAGGAACAAGAGAATTTACACAGGGTGAACAATATTAAGCATGCATGGAATTCCTTGAAATGTTTTTATACCAATCCTAAAAGTATTAGAAATAAAATTCGAGAATTATAGGCAATGATTCCAATGAGCATTTAATTCAACTCATATTTCTGAAACCTGGTCTGATAGGTAATTGGTCGGAAATGCAATTGAAAGGTTAGACGGTTGTTTGTAAAGATAAATGTGGCCATAAAGGAGGGGGGTTAGCTTAATTTACAAAGATGAAACAGTAGCAGCTGAGGTAGGATAGTCGTCAGCAGCAGGGATGTGTGTGCAGCTGAAGGCTGGGGCTTTTCCCCCTGGTTGATCCTTGCCACATCATCGACCACCAGAGAAACAACAACTTACATTTATATAGCACAGAACAAGCCTAACACCAAATTCATTGCAGAAAAATATCCCAAAGTGCTCAGAGATGTTAAGTCAAACAGCAAACTCTGTGGACAAGTTAAAAAGGAGCTAAGTACACAAGACGCAACAAAGGTTATGGACCCCCCCGAGAACATGGACGCCTGCCGTAGTGCTGAAAATCTGTCCACTGAAGCCAGCCGCTCATCTAGCCAAGCCATTTTAGTGCAGCTGACACTGGCATCCACCCGACAATGTAAATGACTGTCCAGCTATGTCCGATCCACAAAAGACAAATCTTACTTAATTACGGTTTAAAGCTTCCTCCCAAACATCAATAAAACGGCTGAAGAAGTCATCAACATACCATCAAGCAACATTGACTCACTCACCAGTAACCTGCTCATCGACACTCCGCATTGGTTCCACTAGAACCACTTGGCTCCAGGCCTCATCACAGCCTTGATCCTGACATGGACTCAAGAACTTAATGCCAGTGGAAGGGCAAGAGTAGCTGCCTTGACATTATTAAATACATTTAAAAAATTCAGTGTTAAAAGATCCTAGGCAGTCAGTTGGGCCCCAAAGGAACTTTTTAATAAGTTTGCTACATAGATACTAGATTGGTTATGTGAAATTGTCTCATCAATTGCCAAAGTTAATTCTGGGTGACTTCACAGAACAGTCAAGCTGCACATTTTATGTTGATGTGAAACCAAATTCACTTGTTATGTACAAAACTGAAACAAGGACTTGTTGCTTTCCCCCCCAACCCTGCAGTGACCACTAACTATTCAAAAACATTGTATAATTTCTCAAAAATTGAAATGGTGTTGTACACTTCGCCTGCTTGCTGGATATGAAAACAAGCACTGTGCAAGACTAACTTAATATTGGACAATAGAAACCTTAATCTGTAAAACCACATCCTTCCTGACTAACTCAAGAGTAACTGTAAGTCGAAGAGATACAGGTCTCAGATCACTGATTCTTGCGTTAAATTTACATCTTAAAAATAATCACAACAGGCAGCCTTCTTTTTATGAATAGCTACTTTACAGTTAACTCAAATTTTGCACTGCCTAATCTGAAAATATGTTGGTCATTTCACATTGTAAATACAGTACAAGAATGACAACTTTCAACAGCAATGTAACATTCACTGACTTTCAATGAATTTTATTAGTTACAAAATTGAAATGAGGTTGGATGCTCAGTTCAACATTGAGGTTGTGAATAATCTGGTTCAACTGGGAGCAGTGGTAGGGGAGGGATGGAATCAGTGCCAAGGGCAGAAACTGAAATTGAGGACAGAGGTGTTGAGGGTGGGTTTTTTGAGGAAGGGGGCAGTGATTGGGGATTTGAAAGGGAGGGGGGCAATACTGAAAATAGGGAACCATCCAGAGTATCAACTCGCAAGGAGGCCAGAAAGGGAAGATGGGTGGTCAGCAGTTTAGTGGGAATGGGATCAAAGGGGTACGGTGAGAATATGGGTTTGGAGAGGGCATAAAGGGAGATAAAGTAGAGAAAGTCATAGGTTCAGAAATAGTGCAGGAGGGAACCTATGACCAGGTTTGGCTGAGGGGTCAAGGGGAAGGGAGGAAGTAACAGTGGCAGATGAACAGATTGTCTCAATCTTAGTGGCAAATAAGTCCATGAACATCTCAATCTTAGCGACAATGAAGTCCATGAACTTACACTTGTTGGAGGGGAGGGTGGAAGGGGCGGGGGGGGGGGGGTGGAGGGCTTTAAGGAGATATTTGGTAGTGGAGCAAAGAATCTAGGGTTATATATTTGTTTTCCAGATGATCTTGGAGTGGTGAGCGTTTTTGGCACAGCAGAGATGCTCAACAGCTCTCGATGTGGCCCTGCTAAACCTTTTTGTGCCCCTTGGACTTGAGGGACTGAAGATGGGGGCCATACTGGTGGGAACAATTAAGGTGGGGACAAGAGCGTCAAAGATGGAGGTGAGGGAGTGGTTGAGCAGATGGATAGCTGAAGTCGTATCTTGGCAAATGGAGGGCCAAAGGTTAGGCAACTTGCAAATGTAATGGTAAGTGACTTTGGGGGGGGGGGGGGGGGGGGGAAGTGCTTTTTTTCCCCCAGAGGCAGACACAGAAAGAAGTGAGGTTGGAAGGACAGTAGGGAGTTGTGTGGTGAGGGATACAAATAAGTGGTCAGAGATGGCCTTCTCTGTGATCGAGACCATGGATGTAAAGAGGCTAATTGAGATGGTAAGGTCAAGGGATGGTCATGAATAAGGATAGAAGAGTTTAAATGAAAGGTGAGGTTGGAGAGAGGACAGGAGAGGCAAGTGCCTTGTTTGAGAGAGAACAGATATTCCGGAGGGAACACAAAGAAGGACAGTGATTGTTGATCTGTTGGCAAAGTCCAAAGGAGCAGTGGTGAGTGGGAAGGAGATTGCTGCGCTTAGCTGGCTGGGTGATTAGGTCAAGAGAAGGGAGGATGGCGTTGCTGCTTGTAAGGAGGCTGCAACAGGTGCCTCGTTGGGCTTTTGGGCAGAGGATGAGAGGCACAAGAGGGAGGTTTCAAGCCTGGATTGAGGGTTGTGTAAAGTAACCAAGATGGGAGAAATACAAAGTGGCATGACTGAGCAACAGGAGAGAATGGCCCAAGAGGCAGAAAAAGGCAGATAGAAGTAATGGGCTTGGGCCCTGCGTGGCAGCCAAATGCACAGAGATTAAATTTCATGGTGTGGGAGGAAAAGACAGACAAGGTTCTGGAAATGAATAAACATAATCTTGGTGGTGGATCAGCTGTAGGACAGGAAGCTAAGCTCAGCATCAAGTACACCAAGGTACTGCACCCTTATTTAGCCGAAGGGCGGTTGATGGAGTTGAAACCAAAGGTGCATGAGAGGCAAAGTGCATGGCTTCAGTTTTGCCAACACTGGACAAATAGTAGCTTTTACTCATCCAGATCTTATGGTTGGATAATCAATAAGAGATCACGGACAGAGATAAAGTAGGGTGTCATCAACAGACGTGAAAGCTGACCTCATGTTTCCACGTAATATTGTCAATAGGTAGCATGTAAAAGATGAAGTTGAGGGGATACCAGAGGTGATTTGGGGCATGGGAGGAGAACCAACTGCAGGCAAGGTAAGGTCTATTGTACAACTGCCAAGTGCAAATCCAGAAGAAATCAGAGCCACGGAGAGGGGCTTTTGAGGAAAGACACATAGGGAGAATGGACTGATCAACTTTGTCAAAGGCACTGGAGAGGTTGGGGCAGATGAGAAGTGACAATGAGGCATGGTCACAGTTGCAAAAAAATCTCTGATGATTTTAACCAGTGTGGCCTTGGTGCTGTGGGCAGGCAGAACCCCAAGGGAGGACTTAGCAGAGAGTGCGGTGGGTTCAAGGTAACATGGTCCATGTTTTTACAAAGAAAGGCAAGTTTGGAGATGGGGCAGTAGCTGGAAATTATGGAGGACTTGAAAGTAGGTGATTTTGAGAAGAGGCATCAAAGTAGTTTTGAAAGATATAGGAACCAAGCTGGGGAACAGGGACAGGTTGGTTATGTCGATAAATCATTGGACTGAGAAGGGAAACTGTGTGACCAAAAGCAAGAATGGAAAGGGGCTTCATGGACAAACTAAGTGTATTAAACAGGAGATGAAGGAGCTACTATGGACTAAGACCAGGTGCCTGGAGGAGGAGTGAACAGGTGGGAAGGGAAAGGTCAAAGAAAGCAGAACCAGAGCAGCTGCCCTCTCTTTTGGACATAATATAGTCCATGAGCTTGCCACATTGGTGTCTGAGGTGAGGAGGGTGCAGTCAAAGTAGTCAGAGGAAATAGTTGGGCAGAAAAGGATGATCATACCATAGCGTAGTAAAAAGAGTTGGTCATGGGAACAAAGCAACAGAAGAGTTCAAGGAGGTGGAGTCATATTTGCAATAGATAACCAGGCCAACCAATTGCCTTGTATGCCAGCGTTTATAATCAACAGATTCAAGGCCAAGGAGGTAGCGGTTGGAATGGGAGAATGTCTGGAGATCTAGTGGAGACAAGGGGATCTAAGCAAGGACAGCAGTTGTTTGAGATTGACAAACATGTTGATGTCAATCCAGGTGGTGGATCAGAGTTGGGGGAAAGCGAGAAGGCATACCAGAAAGAGTGGGGGGGGGGGGGGGGATACGCAGGAGAAAGGAAGATGAGGAAGCAATCGGAGAGAGCCCTGATAATTGAAGAACACCAAACATGATGAGAAGGTCAAGTGGGCAGCCGTCTGTTTGGTTAGGATAGGGCAAGTTCAGGTGGCTCTGACCATGTTATTTACTTTCCAACCACCTTATCTTTTTTGGCCACACAATAATGTGACAAGAGGATCAGCAAGCAACCTGCTCCTGCACCTCTACTGATGCTGTTCTAAACCAGTTCCCAAGAAGAGCACAATAGCAGTCCAACTCGCTGTTAAAAGGCAGTAAATGGCATCCACTCAGTATCCACGATCAGCAACATAACAGATTGAATGCAAGGACTAAATGTGTACCCAAGTACCACCTCTCAGTCTGGTCTTTGAACTACCTTGCACATTTCAGCTTCCATGTGTTGTTGCATACTCTGATAGCTTTTCTTCACTTGCTGCTTATCTTTGATCATCATGGTCAATCTGTACAAGGGTCCCACATTTAGGTCTTCTGCATGTGTCTTCATTATCCTGCTTAACTGTTCTGTCTGATGTACCATACAGGCCCAAGACTGTAAAGCAAGAATGAAAGACAGTCCTGAAAGACCGGAACTGAGCAGGCAAGTCAGAACACCATGGCCCAGAAATTCAGGTCGGGGGCTTCGCGCGGGTGCAAGCCCCCGACCTACACTTACATATCGCGCTGACATTTGAAGACTGGGCCTGCGTGGATTTCCGGTCTGTGGCCCGGTTCAGCTCCCGGCACGCTGTGCGTGCGTGATCCAGTGGCATACTTAGTGCGATGAGCCGGCTGGGATCACGTGAGCACTGGGCAACCAATGGGAGTTTACAAAAGTCCATTCATGAGTTAGACATAAGACCTGTCAAACTCATGAAAACTCCGGGTGCCCAAAACACTACTTAAACTTTAAATAAAAGTTAAAAAAACATTCCAATAATTAAATTAACTATTAATAACTTTAAAAAACTATTTTAAACAATGATTCAAGTTTCTGCCAAAAAAAATTTTTTCAAGAAATCGGGTCCAAAAATACTTACCTTACTGTAAATTCTTGAAAAATAATAAACCTGTGGAAAAAAAATTCTAACTTTAATTATTAGACCACTTACCTTTTAAAACTAAGTCCTTACGTCTGCTTTTTACATTCGTAAAAAGTGGAGGCCTTCACGCACGGACAAACCGGTCAAAAAAAACGAAGTTCAACGCGTACGCGCTGCCTCAAACGTCGCAAGGGAACCGCCTCTTAACCCCTTGGTTCAGAGGAGGGGAAATGCCGGTTTTCCGCACATGCGCTGTGCATGCTGAAATCCGGCACTTCCAACGGGCCCACGCGCGAGTACCCCGTCCGTACTCACGCGTTGGGACCAGAATTACTGGGCCCATATTTGCATCACAAAGCATCATACACTCTTGATTAAATGCATGCACTTACATTCATTCCTTGCCATTCTGAAACATGAATGACATTGCCCACTTACATTATCAAATATGAACTCTATATTTGTTAACACTTTGAATAATTCCATCGTATCAATTTGTATCAGTAATGCACATCTCACTCGTGGCGTAACATTTATCTAACAGGTAGGGATATTCGGGGCGGGGGGGAATCACTACTTTACCTTGGAGACATTGCTAACAGAATCCACTGGGGAGGATGTTTCATGCTTCTCCACTTGCTGGCAAATATTTTGTAGCAAGGATGCATATTCCTTGTCACTCTTCACTCGTAGAGACATAAACTTCTTCAATGTCTCCAAGACTTTAAGCTCAGATTCCTGTAGTTTTAGCAAAGCCTCATGGGAATTCCGGAGATCACTTCCAAACCCCATGTTGAATAAGGCACTACAATATCCAGTGCTAAAAGCGACTTCAGCACCGACTGATTAAAGCATGTCCCTTGTTCTGAAAAATAAGTGAAACAGTAAAAGATATTATTCTTGTTCTATAAAAAATGCACCAAGACAAAGTTTGTATTTACACTAGAACATGGATTCAGAGTACATATCTTTGGCAAAGCTTGCTCGAATTTAATGTCTGTTTTGAAAATCACTTAACACTTAATTGTAGAAGCAAGTTGACCAAAATTAGAGTGACTACAAATGAAAATGGCAAGCTTACCTACCATACCAAAGTAGTTCAACTCTACATAAAAAAAATGCATGCATGCCAACTTAGAGTTGGACTGTTGGCAGCTCGTTGAAAAAAAAAGTTTTTGTTAAATTTTATGTGGACCAAGGTTGGCAATGAACCAACCAGATCAGTTAGAGAGTAGAACTAGAGCCTGATTGCACAAAAACCTGAGACAAGAGATGAGCTAATGGCTTTGGAGGGTCAGTTGCAGGAGTACTTATTCATTATTTGGGGGGGGGGGGGGGGGAAATAATGAATATGTAACAAATGAACTGTTAGAACCTAAGTTTTAAAACTCCATTGTTCTGAAAGCAATGTTCTGGAGCATGCCAAGCTGTTCTCTTACATATAAAGAATTATGTTCTGCGAGATGAGTTACTGCCACTTTTTTGAGATAAGGATGTTCTTGAATGCGAATACATCATTCCTCCATTTGCTGTTTTAATGGAGACATTAATCAGTTTATATTAAATGGGTTAATCTCATTGTTTGAATAGTGGACAAAGGAACGCATATAAACACATTAAATGTTAATCGGCTATTATTGTCAAATCATTTTTCAGCTCATGTATTGTAACTTTCAAAATAAAGTGTTTTAAATGCACAGTGAATGTACATCCAAAAGAGAGCTAAATCAATACTTCAGTATAAACCTTGATCAGAACTCAAGTTGAAACTTTTATTTTTGACATGACTGATACTATTTCTGAAGGTTGTTCAAAAAAGTTTTAATGATTAAATCAGCATACTCTCAATCTGTGAAATCGCTGGCTGTCTCTCAGCTGACAGTTCAGGACAGGAACAGATGCAAAAATGATCCAGTTTTGTCTTACAAATATAGAATGCAGTCAGTTGGGGTTTGTCGGTGCGATGCAAAAGGTTTCAGTTTACAAATGCAAGTTAGATCTGGGGTTAGATTCCCACTGTAAAGTTGTAATGAAGTTTGCACAATTATCTTATTTAAAACATTTGTAACACTTTCAGGTGAAAATTCTTTTACAGTAAGCACCAAAATGCCAGAAAGAAATATTTCAACAGTTGTGCTCTTTAGGATCCTTCCCATAATGAAAGTAATTTGATATCCATTGCTAACACAGACAACCAGAAAACACCATCAAGATTTCCATATACAGTCCCAACACACCTGCAGCTTAGAATCATAGAAACTTACAGCACAGGAGGCCGCCATTCGGCCCATTGTGCCTGTGCTGGCTCTTTGAAAATCCAGTCGTGCTTCAACCTGCATCCCCACTTTTTGTCCGTAACCCTTGAAGTTCCTAATCCTCAAATACCTGTCCCACTGCCTTTTAAAGTTATTTCTGGAATCAACTTCCAACAACTTTTCAGGTAGAGTGTTCCAGATCCCAACAACTCTTGGGGGGTGAAAAAAGTTTCTCCGTATCTCCCCTCTAGATCTTTTGCCATTGATTTTAAATCTATGACGTCTAGTTATTGGCCCACTTGCTAAAGGGAATAGTATTCTTGATCCACTCTGCCTGGGTCTCCATATATTCCAAAAGAAGCTGTACTCTATATCTCTGCACATTTTCAAATATCAATTTCACACTTGCCAGAGAGGTAGGCTAGATTAAGTTCACAGTAAATAAAATAGCCAGGCTGGTCAAACCATCAAAAAAGAAACCTTGTGGGTCAATGAATCATATCCAACCCTTTAAGTGAAGGCGGCAGAGAGAGCCGTCAACGTTGTGAACCTGGAAGATTCAAGAATCCAGTTAATCTCTGCCATGATTATACTCTCCTGTGCCCAGATCTTGTGAACATGCTGAACATTAAGAATGAACAGGATCTGAAAGTACTTGCAATGAAGACTCTGTTCACATACCTGGATCAGATTCCTGAAAAGCATATTCAATCCAAGGTAGTCAGCAAATTGGGCTTCTTGTTTGGCTAACAGAATTAGACAGATTGTTGAAAATGTAAAACAACAACAGAAAATGCTGGAAAAACTCAGCAGGCCAGGCAACATCCGTGGAAAGAAATTAGAGTTAACGTTTTGGGTCAAAACCCTTTATCAAGTCTTGATAAAGGGTTTTGACCCGAAACGTTGACTAATTTCTCTCCACGGATGTTGCCTGGCCTGCTGAGTTTTTCCAGCATTTTCTGTTGTTATTTCAGATTTCCAGCATCTGCAGTATTTTGCTATCATACTTGTTGAAAATGTAACCTTGTTCAAGTGCTAGGAAAATAGCTCGGCATTAGGAAGGTGGCATCAGTCATCGTAAAGGAAACATTACTAGATATTCCAATGAAGGAAATGCCCCTTCATGTCCTCCTCCCTCGTTCGCAAAGTGTTCCAATGATTCAATTGAAGAAGATTCTCAAAAACATGGGATAAATCAAGCAATGAGAGAGCAGGTTTACAACCAAAGCACAACTTGAGTTCACTGACACGAGGAATGATGATAGAGATGTCAATGAATAATTTCAATTTGATTGATAGTTTGCAAGATTGTGTCAACATGTGGACTCTATTGGGGTCAGGTCCTCTTATATAATTAGTGCCAATTACTGTTTGAAAATTGATTCAAGGCAGACACTGGTATTGCACAGCTTTATGAATGCATCTCAAAATAACTATCCAACCCCACCCACTTCTCAAGATCACACTCTTCTCAATGTGGTCAACTAGCACAGAATAATGGAGAATGCTTTATAGACCACTCCCAAGAGCAAACTCACCTGGTGCTGAAGCTGCACTAAGAAAGGACAAAAGAGTTTCCATTCATATAGCATCTTCCACACCCTCACAATGTCTCAAAGTGCCTCACAGCCAAGAAATGACATTCAAAGTGTTGTTACATACGCAAAAGTAGCAGCCAATTTTCACACAAATTCCCACAAACAGTAAATGAGATGAATGACTAATTAATCTGCTTTGATGGTACTTGTTGAGGCACAGCTATTGGCTAAAATACCAGGAGAACTCAGTGCTCTTCTTCAAATAGTGCCACATCCACCTGAACAAAGATGTGGCACCTTGGTTTCATGCCTCAACTGAAAGACCACACCTCCAAAAATGCAGTCCTCCCTCAGCTTGCCTTGTCATCAATTTCTAACTTCTAGGTAGGAGTACCACCAAGTGAGCCAAACTAAAACTTAATAGTTTTGAATTGGAACTCAATATATTTTGAAGTTTAGAATTGTTTCCCCAACAGAATGGAATTGTAAAGGGACGGCAATAAAAATAAATATTTTTACTAAAAGTTACATGACCTTTGCCGTTGTACATCAGTAAGCAAAGATAAAGGTCAAGGACCACAGAACTACATAAGTTTACAGTACAGAATGCAGGCACTCAGTTCATTGTGTCTATGCTTAATCTTTGCCAGAGCAATCGAATCCCACTGTCGTGATCTATCCCCATAGCACTGTATAATCACATGCTTCAAATGTTTATCCAGTTTTCTCTTAAAAGACATAACAATCACTATCTCAACCAGTCCCTGTGGCAAAGCATTCTATTACTGATTCTCCAACCAGAGGAAATACTTTCAGATGCATAAAATTGTCATAATTTTGAAAACTTCTCTTAAATCTCCTGTGAGCCATCTCTACAATGGTTGAAGTTATCCCAATATCTCAAGTTTCTCATCCCTTTCTTCCTGGTGAATTTATACTGTACACATTAGGGCTTTAATGTCCTTTCTATAATGTGATGTCTAAAACCGCACAGCATACTCTACAGCAGGGGTTCTCAACCAGGTACCGCTGACCCCTGTTGAGAACCCCTGGCCTCCAGTGAAGGGATAATTACAAGTCCTAACCCTTTTGGACTACCCCAGATCAGGCGTATTCCCTAGACGTTCACCTTCAAATAAAGTTAGAGATAGCCGACTGAAGATGTTACCGTCCTCCAGATAGCATTTTTAATAAGTTTACCTAGACTGTAACCTTCCAGATATTAAAAGGATCCAGAATACCCCCAGAACTCTGCAACTCTTCACCAAAGAATGTACAGGGATTTGAGTTTGCGAGTTTTATACAGAAATATTAATTTGAGACAATTCTAAAAATATATAAATTTATTAAAGAACCGACATGTAGTTAACAGCTGGCGAATCCATCGCAACATTACAGTCCAAAAACAAATAACTTACATTTCTTCTTTCTCAGAGATCCTTATTTTCAAGTGTTAACTTTGTTACATTTCTACTTTTCTTACTTATTTCTAAATCCAGAACATCCACCAAAATCAAATAATAGTACCTCTTTGATCACCCGAGACTCAAAGTTAAAGACTTAGAGATGCTTCTGAAGAGTTGAGAAACGCTTGGCCCATTCAGCGAGTTCTGCCTTTCTGTTGAAAAGGTCTATGTTTTATACTCTTTTTGCAGTGGTTTATTCTTTGATGTTCTCTGCTGATGTCAGCTAATTGTCTTTATTGATACCTCTTTCGAATGATTTCTATCTTACTGTCAATTCAACTATTGCATGCATAATTATGTCTCTACCTTTAGGTGTTTCAAAAACCATCATAAAAACAATGACAGCAATGATTTCAGGTTGATGCCATTCTTATCGAAGATTTTCCATTTAATTCTTAATATTGGCTTTACTGGTTTTAGCAGACGTTGTGACTCCGTGGTGATCCAAGTTTAATACAAACACAATGTAATTGCTTGGTGTCATCTATTGAAGTCATATCTTCAAAGTCTTCTTGTTGGTATGGTTTTTACTACATATAAATCAAAACCACTTTAACTGAATGTTTCATGCATTTCTAGCTAACTCAATTGGTTGCATATTTAATCTTATGTTTCCTGTCATCCAAGTTTAACATAAAAACGATTTGACCAGCAGGTGTTTCTTTTACTTGATGTCATCTTTTCAAAGGCACATGGTTCTTCTAATGTTTGTGTTTCTGTTCAACGTGTTAGCTTATAATACCTTAAACTGGGTCTTCTCATCGTTTTGGTTGCAAACCATAGACCTTTCGGAAGTACCAATGGTTTGCTTCAATCTTTCATTGTTTTAGTATTTTTATCTAATTCCCATTTCAAAGCTTGTGGTTTTTTACTAACAACTGATCTTATCTCAGAAGCCTGTATTTCTGTTTGCAGCTTATGTCTCTAAGGTTTTTTAGATTTTTAAACCCAGTTTCTCATGTACAGAAAACTCTTGTTTAAACTGCACCTAAATATCCGGAATTCTCTAATAACCGGCAAAATTCATACTCTGAAAACAACACCTCAATAACCGGAAATGTTGCCGAGTCAGAGTCTCCTGCGGTGGCCGAGTTAGTCAGTGGGGGTAGTTCTCCAAACTGTCACTACTCGGCTTCTTGGCGCTCTCGGGAGTCAGAACACCTCAAAACCCCTGCAACAGGAGTCTGACTCTCCCGCGCTGCTGGTAGTCGCTTCTGATCCGCCATTTTACAGGGGGACTGTGTGTCTCCCACGCTGCTGGTAGTCATTGCATTGCATTGCCCTCAACTGTACTTAAATCAAGCATCTTCCACCATCCATTTAACACAACATTCTGTAGGGGAGTACCCAATTACTGTATACTGCACATTTCTTGATTTTTCTTTTTTTCTTTGTTAAAAATAGCCTCGGTAGATAACCCTCTCCGTCATCTGGAAATTTTGATAAACCGGCAACACGCCGGTCCCGGATAAAAAGAGTTTCCTGTATTAATATCTTAATATTGGCTTATTCCTTCACACCAGAACATGTTTTAAACAGCCCACTGACCTCGCAGCAAGTATCCAAAGCTCCTATCACTTTAGTCCCTGTCTGAGGAACCAGGAACTGCCGCTTGGCTCCAGAGGCTCACGGTCAATGGTCTGCTGTGTTGTCAAGCAGACGGCGTCCAGTCTCGAAGAAAACCGAGAGTTGTTCCTGCTGTCAACACCATCGGTCTTATCAACACTCTATCAGCTCCAGCAACACTATCAAATTCAGCGACAGTCTACTAACTTAAGCAGAACTCTACCAACCTCGGATACAGTCTCAACTTCAGCACCGTCAACAAGTTTCACAGCAAGTTAGTAAAACAAAAAATAAATATGTTTAATTGTATAATTAATTTTTATACAGGAAAAAATAATTCTGTTGTGTTACAGTGGGTCCTTGGATTTTTTAGAACACAAGAGGGGACCTCAGAAGCCAAAAGATTGAGAATCCACACGATAACGGCACACCCAGCCCAGTGGATCCTGCAAAGTCCTCCTCACTAACATCTGGGACTTGTCAAAATTGGGAGAGCTGTCCCACAGGTTAGTTGAGCAACAGCCTGATAATCATACACACAGAATCATACCTTTCAGCCAATGTTCCAGACTCCTCGATCACCATCCCTGGGTATATCCTGACCCACCAGCAGGACAGACCCACCAGAGGTGACGGCAGTGGTATACTGTCAGCAGGGAGTGGCCCTGGGAGTCCTCAACATTCACTCCAGACCTCATTAAGTCTCATGGCTTCAGGTCAAGCATGGGCAAGGAAACCTCCTGCTGATTACCACCTAATGCTCTCCCTCAGCTGAGGAATCAGTACTCCTCCATGTTGAACACCACTTGGAAGAAGCACTGAGAGTAGCAAGGGCACAGAATGTACTCTGGGTGGGGGAGTACTGACAGAGCCCTTAAGGACATAGCTTCCAGACTGGGCCTGCTGCAGGTGGTGAGAGAACCAACACGAGAGGAAAAGCCGACCCGACCTCGCCCTCACCAATCTACCTGTCGCCGATGCATCTGTCCAAGACAGTCCTTGTGGAGACAAAGATCCGCCTTGACACTGAAGACATCCTCCATCGTGTTGTGTGGCATTGTCACTGTGCTAAATGGGATAGATTCAGAACAGATCTAGCAGCTCAAAACTGGTCATCCATGAGGCACAGTGAGCCATCAGCAGCAGCAGTATTGTACTCCACCACAATCTGTAACCTCATGGCCTGGTATATCCCTCACTTTACCATCAAGCTGGGCACCAATCCTGCTTCAATGAGGAGTGCAGAAGAGCAGGCCAGGAGCAGCACCAGGCGTACCTAAAAATGAGGTACCAACCCAGGGAAGCTGCAACACAGGATGACTTGCATGCTAAACAGCGAAATCAGCATGCTATAGACAAGAGCTAAGTGATCCCACAACCAACGGATCAGGTCAAAGCTCTGCAGTCCTGCCACATCCAGTCGTGAATGGTGGTGGACAATTAAACAACTAACGGGAGGAGGCGGCTCCATGAATATCCCCATCCTCAATGATGGCGGAGCCCAGCACTCGAGTGCAAATGATTAGGCTTGCAACCATCTTCAGCCAGAAGTGCCGAGTGGATGATCCATATCGGCCTCCTCTGGACTTCCTCACCATCACAGAAGCCAGTCTTCAGCCAATTTGATTCACTCCACGTGATATCAAGAAACAGCTGAGCGCACTGGGTACAGCAAAGGCTATGGGACCCGACAACATCCCGGCTATCGTGCTCAAGACGTGCGCTCTAGAACTAGCCGCGCCTCCAGCCAAGCTGTTGCAGGACAGCTACAACACTGGCCTCTACCTGACAATGTGAAAAACTGCCCAGGTATGTCCTGTCAACAAAAAGCAGGACAAATCCAATCTGGCTAATCACCACCCCATCAGTCTATTCTCAATCAGCAGCAAAGTGATGGAAGGGGTTGTTGACAGTGCTGTCAAGTGGCACTTACTCACCAATAACCTGCTCTCCAATGCTCAGTTTGGGTTCCGCCAGGACCACCTTGCTCCAGACCTCATTACAGCCTTGGTCCAAACATGGACAAAAGAGCTGAATTCCAGAGGTGAGGTGAGAGTGACTGCATTTGACATCAAGGCAGCATTTGACTGAGTGTGGCATCAAGGAGCCTGAGTAAAATTGAAGTCAATGGGAATGAGGGGGAAAATTCTCCACTGGCTGGAGTCGTAACGAGCACAAAGGAATATGGTTGTGGTTATTGGAGGTCAACCATTTCAGCCCCAGGACTTCACTGCAGGAGTTCCTCAGGGCAGTGTCCTGGGCCCAACCATCTTCAGCTGCTTCGTCAATGAATTTCCCGCCATCATAAGGTCAGAAGTGGGGATGTTCACTGATGATTGCACAGTGTTCAGTTCCATTCGCAACTCCCCAGATAACGAAGCAGTACATGCCCGCATAAAGCAAGATCTAGATGACTTAGGCTGATAAGTGACAAATAACATTTGCGCCAAAAAAGTGCCAGGCAATGACTATCTCCAACAAGAGCGAGTCGAACCAGCAACCCTGGACATTCAACGGCATTACCATCGCCGAATCCCCCACCATCGACATCCTGGGGGGGTCACCATTGACCAGAATCTTAACTGGACCAGTTACATAAATACTGCGGCTACAAGAGCAGGTCAGAAGCTGGGTATTCTGCGGCGAGTGTCGCACCTCCCGACTCCCCAAAGCCTTTCCATCATCTACAAGGCACAAGTAAGGAGTGTGATGGAATACTCTCCACTTGCCTGGATGAGTACAGCTCCAACAACACTCAAGAAGCTCGACACCATCCAGGGCAAAGCAGCCAGCTTGACAGGCACTCCCTCCACAACCGGCGCACCATGGCTGCAGTGTGTGCCATCTACAAGATGCACTGCAGCAACTTGCCAAGGCTTCTTCAACAGCACCTCCCAAACCCGCAACCACTACCACCTCAAAAGACAAGGGCAGCAGATGCATGGGAACACCATCACCTGCAAGTTCTCCTCCAAGTCACACACCATCCTGTCTTAGAAATATATCACCGTTCCTTCATCATCGCTGGGTCAAAATCCTGGAACTCCCTCCCTAACAGCACTGTGGGAGTACCTTCACCACACGGACTGCAGCTGTTCAAGAAGGAGGCTCACCACCACCTTCGAGGGCAATTAAGGATGGGCAATAAATGCTGGCCTTTATAGCGACACCCACATCCCAGAAACAAATAAGAAAGACCCTGCTCAACAAAACATATGACAGCAATGGCTACTGGCATTCAGTACAGATATTAAAGCCAGGCAAAAAAAGAGAGAGCAAGCTAACCAAGAAACCATTGTAATGAGTTTCATAACATTTAATATCACAGGAAAGTCTTTACATTTTTTTCTGCACATGCCATTTTCTTTGCTGCTCAAAACGGTTTGGTTGGGCATACAACAAAGATTCAAAGAATGGAAACTGCTAACACTCTTAAGAGTAGCCCTCCGAGCTGCTGGCATTTTCTTTGTCTATATGTTAAATTTTATCTAGGAATCAAAAATATAATTAAAGGGTACCAGAGGCATATATCAGATCATCAGCCCTTCTGAGACCACTGCAAGGAAGGCTGGAAGCTCCATGGGGGAATTTGAGAAGCATTCCACACAAGATTATTCTTAAGCCAAGGGTTTTTATTATTTTCTGTAATAAATAAAGTTCTGTAAAAAGTGCAAATTGTTATATAGTCTTTGCCACTGTTTATGCTTTTAGTAAATCTGTCTTATAGTTTACAGCCAAACCACCATCTGACACAGCATTACATTTCTCTGCTTTCTCAAGTCCATAAAGGCAAAACTAGATTTGTTATTGAAGATTTTGATCAATTGAATAGGGAGAGACTATTTCTACTAGCTGGCGAGTCAGTGACAAGGGGTCATCAATTTAAAGTTGTCACAGAGTGAGGAGAAAGGATAGGAGACATTTCTGTACACAGAGGATTGTTGGAGCACGGAATGCTTTGCGATGAGAAGGGGTTAAGGCAAAGACCATTTCATCCATTAAGGGAAAATTGGACAAATATTTGAAGCAGAGCTATGGGAAAAGTGTGGGGCAGTGGGAATACCTTTGGGAGACTCCAGCAAGGAGACAGCACAGAGACGATGGGCCAAAGGGCCGCCTTCTGTACTGTAAATCTCTATGGTTCCAAGAACATAAGAATTAGGAGCAGGAGTAGGCCGTATGGCCCTTCTAGCCTGCTCCACCATGCAATAAGATCATGGCTGATCTTCGACCTCAACTCCACTTTCCCGCCCAATCTCCATAGCCCTTGATTCCCCTACAAGTCCAAAAATCGATCGAACTCAGCCTTAAATATATTCAGCAACTCAGCATCCACAGCCTTTTCAGGCAGAGAATTTCCAAGATTCACAACCCTCTGAGTGAAGAAATTCCTCCTCATCTCAGTCTTAAATGGCCTACCCCTTATCCTGAGACTATGCCCTCTAGTTCCTGACTCTCCAGCCAGGGGAAACAACCTCTCAGCGTCTACCCTGTCAATTCCCCCTCAGAATCTTGTATGTTTCAATGAGAGCACCTCTCATTCTTCTAAACTCGAGAGTATAGGCCCAATCTACTCAATCTCTCCTCATAGGACAACACTCTCATCCCAGGGATCAATCTAGTGAACCTTCGTTGCACCGCCTCTAAGGCATCCATGTCCTTTCTCAAATAAGGAGACCAAAATTGTGCACAGTACTCCAGGTGTCGTCTCAGCAAAGCCCTGCACAATTGTAGTAAGACTTTCTCACTCTTGTACTCCAACCCTCTTGCAATAAAGGCCAACATGCCATTTGCCTTTCTAATTGGTTGCTGTACCTGCATGCTAACTTTGTTTCCTGTACAAGGACACCCAAATCTCTCTGAACACCAACATTTAATAGTTTCTCACCATTTAAAAAATATTCTGTTTTTCTATTCTTCCTACCAAAGTGAATAACCTCACATTTCCCCACATTATACTCCATCTGCCACCTTATTGCCCAATCACTTAACTTGTCTATATCCCTTTGCAGGCTCTTTGAGTCCTCCTCATAGCTTACTTTCCCACCTAGCTTTGTATAATCAGCAACTTTGGATATACTGTACTCGGTCCCTTCATCTAAGTCATTAATATAGATTGTAAATAGCTGAGGCCCAAGCACTGGTCCTTGCAGCACCCCACTTGTTACAGCCTGCCAACCTGAAAATGATCCGTTTATCCCTACTCTGTTTTCTGTCCGTTAACCAATCCTCTATCCATGCTGGTGTATTACCCTCAACCCCAGGAGCCCTTAAGCAACCTTTTGTGTGGCACCTGAACGAATGCCTTTTGGAAATAACGGATCATAAGAGGGCTTGTGTTGGATCTGGTAAACTAAATAAGTTTAAGTGCTTCTGTTCAACTCCTGGGCTCACTATTACCAGAAATGGGATACATAAAGGTTCACTCCAGTTCTTAGACACTGATCCTGAAAAAAAATATGTAAATAAAAACTAGAACTGGAAGACCAGAGCTGAAACATTTGCTAAGCATGCACCACCAAAGGCAAAACTGTTTCTGCAAACATTTGACACCTTAAAAATAAGCCAACACACTGACAAAATGAAGATCAAGTGGAAGCTTATTTGTGAGCAGAATCAACAGATGAAAAAGAACTGAAGATATAGCTCAGAAAAGCACATTTATATGGGGAAGGGATGAGGACCGGCTATCAGTATGGGACAATGCAATTGAAGAAAAATCTCTTTGGTATTTCCTTTCCCCTGCCCAACAGGAGGACATTAATTTTTTATTTTACAATGGAGCTGAACGAATAAGGAACTGTGGCCCAGAATTTGCTGCAGCAGGGCAGCTTGTGGTGTTCCTCATTTGTTAGATTATTTTACTTACTCTTCAGCTTAAAAAAAATTTGCGCCGCTAATTGCTGGTAGTGCGAACTGCGAACGGAGTAGCAAGGTCAATGGGCATCTGGGAACTTGGTGAATGGGGGGGGGACTAACAGTCCATCTCATAACCAATGAGATTTAAAGAAACAAAGGAAATCATAAAATCATAGAATGGTTACAGCACAGAAGGCCGCCATTCGGCCCGTTGAGCCCATGCTGTCTCTCTGCAAGAGCACTTCAGCTTGTCTGCTGCCCTTTCAGGCACTGCATTCTAGATCCTAACTACTCGCTGCGTAAGAAAGTTTTTCCTCATGTCGCCTTTGGTTTTTCTGCCATTCACCTTAAATCTGTGTCCTCTGGTTTGTTTGTTTTTTTATTCGTTCATGGGATGTAAGCATCACTGGCAAGGCCAACATTTATTGCCCATTCCCAATTGCCCTTGGTGCTCGATCCTTCTGCCAATGGGAACAGTTCTCTCTATCTACTCTGTCCAGACCCCTCATGATCTGGAACACCTCTATCAAATCTACTCTCAACCTTCACTGTTCCAAGGAGAACAACCCCAGCTTCTCCAGTCTATCCTCATAACTGAAGCCCCTTATCTCTGGAACCATTCTCGTAAATCTTTTCTGCATCCTCTCCAAGGCCTTCACATCCTTCCTAAAGTGCAGTGCCCAGAATTGGACACAATACTCCAGCTGAGGCCGAACCAGTGTTTTATAAAGCTTCATCATAACTCTATGCATCTATTTATGAAGCCCAGGATCACGTATGCTTTTTTAACCACTTTCTCAACCTGCCCTGCCACCTTCAACGATTTGTGCACATAAACACCCAGGTTTCTTTGTTCATGCACCCCCTTTAGGATTGTACCCTTTCGTTTATATTGCCTCTCCACGTTGTTCCTACCAAAATGTATCAATTTGCACTTTTCTGCATTAAATTTCATCTGCCATGTGTCCGCCCATTCCACCAGCCTGTCTATGTCCACTTGAAGTCTATCACTATCCTCCTCACTGTTCACTATACTTCCAAGTTTTGTGTCTTCTGCAAATTTTGAAATTGTGTCCGGGACACCCAAATAAGGTGAATGAGAGAAATTCAATACAGAAAGAGAAATAAAGAGGGAAGAAAGATTGGATTCCGCGAGAAAGAAAGGAACGCAAGAAAAAAATGTTAACATGAAAATTTTTACAAACCTCTAAGGAACAATTTACAGCCTGCAGGAGAGAGACTTCACAGTTTTAATTGTCCCTTTCTGGACCAGAGAAGTTGAGTGGCATTACAGGAACATAAATCGGTCATTAAATACCAGTCCTAACTTTCTGCGGCAAGTTTAATTCGTTACAAAAAAATCAAATCAAATCAACTTTTATTGTCATTGTTAGTGCACAAGTGCAGTACAACGAAATGTAGGCTTGCGGCTCCCGAGAGTGTACATTTAGATGAAGACATTTAAACATTCAACATACATTTGGCTTGTAATACATTAACATAAACATAACCATAATAAAGTGCATTGGCAGATGTGCAGGCTTTAGAGTTTATTTGTGGAGTTCAGTAGGATGACAGCACTGGGAAAGAAGCTGTTCCTAAATCTGGTTGTACGGGTGCGAATGCATCTGTAGCGTCTCCCAGATGGCAGGAGGGCGAACAGACTGTGGCTGGGGTGGGTAGGGTCTTTGATGATGGACCGTGACCTCCGTAAACAGCGTTTCTGGTCTATGTGCTCTATGGTCGGTAGCCGGGTGCAAATGCAGCAATTTCTTCAAACTGATGGGGAGGTGGATGGCGAGCGCCTGTGTCCATGAGGCTAATGGCGGAACAGCTCAAAGCGTCCAGCAATTTCTGGCGATTTGCAACTCACGCCGTATCTCTTCCTCACCACAAATTGCTGGGTTATTTACACACTAATGACGGCATGCGCATTAAACTCGCCATTGTGTTCCTCGTAAATTCTGGGTCAACGTGATCATGGCAAAATTATCGTTTTTCATACACCCGTTACATTTTTGAATTTGGGAAACGATAGTATGCAAAATATTACTTAGAACAAATTTGCAGTTACATAGCACCATTTACAACCTCAGGACATCCTAAAGCATGTCAGTCAATTAAGTACTTTTGAAGTGTCGTCACGGTTAGGTTGTACAACACGGCAGCCAATTTCTGCACAGCAAAATTCCATAAATAGCAAACAGATAAATGACCAGCTAATTTGAATAAATATAGGTCAGGACCCCAAGAGAACTCCCCTACTTCAAATAGTGCCATCAGATCCTTTACATCCACCCGAGGGGGCAAACGGGGTCTCAGTTTAATGTCTCATCCTAACGACACCTCCAACAGTACAGCACTCAGTACAAGTGTCAGTCTCGGGACTGGGGCTTGAACCCACAATATTCTGCCTCAGAGGTGAGTGAGCCATCACTGAGCCAACAATGTCAGCAAACCAACACATGTAACTGGATCTTTGATGAAACAAGGTCATTATTAAGCTAAAATTACAAGAAGTCCCTTCGTTAAAAAAAATCTAATATTGGAATTTTAGGAGGAAAAAAAATCAGGTGAATAATTCTAAAATGAATTAAAATGCACTCAAAGAAGTTGCCACTGCAGAGGTTAAAAAAAACTCTCCAAGAAGGAAATTCCATTTTGTGACTGAACATTGTTGAAAATGAATCGAAAAGTAGCACACATTAATATTTTTTCAAATTAAATCTAAATCATAATTCTTCAAAATTCCAAAGTCAATTTTTTTTCAAAGTTTTTGAACATTATTTCATTTTTGAAATCTGGTCAAATTAATTATTGAGGTAACAAGATATTCATCATTACACAGGCAAACTGACTGAGACAATGGCCTGGATTTTGCAGTGAGAACAACAGCGAGGCTATCAGCGCTCAGAGTTATTATGGAGTAAATCGGACAGCAAGATCCAGAGTACGGACATGCGCAGTGAAACGCGGAAATCCGGAATTTGCAGATGTGGCCTTACATGTAATGGATGGTCTCACAAGACACACGTAATAGGATTTCAACTGCATTTTCAATTCCAATTAGCCAGGATTCTTCTCTCCACTCACCATCCCCCCATCCCCCCACGTCATCCCACCTTCAGCTCTACCAGCAATATTACAACTACAACATGCATTTACATAGCACTTTTAATGTAGTAAAACGTCCCACGGTGATTCACAGAAGTGTAATGAGACAAAAATTGGCACCAAAGCCAAAGAAGGAAACAGACATTAGGCCAGGTGACCAAACACGGTCAAAAAAAAAATCTTTTAAAGGAGCATCTTATAAAAGAGAGGCAGAGTTTTAGGGAGGGAATTCCAGAGTTTATGGCCTAAACGGCCAATGGTGGGGTGAAGGAAATGGGGGGGGGGGGGGGGTGGGTGTACACACAAAAGGCCAGAGTTGGCTGAACACAGTTCTCAGAAGGTTATAGGGCTAAAGTAGGTTTCAGAGATAGGGAGGGGAGAGTCCATGGAGGGATTTGAACACAGGGATAAGAATTTTAAAAGTGAGGCATTGTTGAACCGGAAGCCAATGTAGGTCAGCAAGCGCAGGGTTGATGGGTGAACGGGATTTGATGCGAGTTAGGATACGGGCAGCAGAGTTTTGGGTGAGCTCAAGTTTATGGAAGAATACATGGAGGATATTTGTGGGAGGGTCAATTAGTAAGAGAGGCTATCCGAAGTTCAACAAACTACAAGTTATTCTACAAATCAGGCTTTACATATATTAAACAGCTTTAGAAAGCCATTATAAACTTTGTTATATCCGGCACCGACGGGACCGAGCTGTTGCCGATCTATCAAAACTGCCGGACATACCAGCGTTAATGTTGAAGCATACGGAGGTTTTCATCTCCGTATCTGGCAACAAACACTGTTGCTTAGCAACAGCTTCAAACAGTCGGTCCGTACCTTGGAAGCGTCTCTGTAGCTTAGCAACAGCTTCAGAGAGACTTTCCAGAGCCTGACTATTGGAAAAAAAAGCCACGAGAAGAAAAAAAAACCTAACAAAACCGTTCCTGATTTCTGCCGGTAGATCGAGGTTTCCGGACATACAACCTCTGGATAAACCAAAGTCTCCTGTAAATGCTTGGGTGTCCCAATGCCCAAGAAATATTCAACTGAGTGCAATGAAAAGTAGAGTGTGTTGAGGCATCCTGCTTCAGTGCAGTCTCAACATAGAAAATAGGATGAAAATTAGGCTTCTAATAAAAGGAGGCCAGCTGTATCTTGCATCAAAATTTTTTTTTAATGTATTGGATTGGTAGGAACTGCTGTTGGCCAATGCACAGCATCCGATTTTTTAAAACATTATGAAAGCAACATACAACTTCAAGACCTGTAAATGGGGCTTGGATGTTTCCAAGTGATTCATACTTGCTTTACAAAGGGAGTCTATATTTTTTCCACTATTTAAAATTGTACCACATTTAAGGCACAAAACAAAGTTTTGAACATAGCTATCTGGCCACCTATTACAGTCATAGTTTAAGTCTTTATAAATAAGACATAAATAACTAAAACCCTGCTTTTCTGGTGTACAAATTTCACACCTATTTAGTAATCAGAAAAATAAAGTACAAGGTAACAGTCACATGCGTATTCTGATACCACTTGGTGAAAAAAACTCCCTGATAATTGTGCAAGGAACAGGAAAGAAAGAGTTCCCCAAATGGCCTGCTTTATAAATGCAATAACCTGGGTGATATTAACAACTTGCATTTATATAGTACAGTATTGCCTTTAACATATTAAAATGTCCCAAGGCCCTACACAGGAGGATTATCAAACGAAATCTGACACTGAACCACACAAGGAAATATTAGGACAGGCGACAAGCTTGGTCAAAGGGGCAGGTGTTTAAGGAGCATCTTAAAAGGAGGACAGAAAGGTTTAGGGAGGGAATTCCAGAGCTTAGGGCCTAGGCAGCTGAAGGCACAACCACCAATGATGGATCAATGATAATCATGGATGCACACGATACCAGAACTGGGGGAAAGCAGAAATCGGAGGGTTGCACAGCTGGAGGAGGTTACAGAGATAGGGAGCGGTGAAGCCATGGAGGGAATTGAAAACAAGAATTAGCGCTTCAAAATTGAGGCGATGCCAGACCAGGAGCCAATGTAGTGCAGCAAGCACAGAGGTGATGGGTGAACAGGACTTGGGAGAAGTTAGGACACAGGCAGCAGAATTTTGGAGGGTGCCAGATGGGAGGTCAGTCAGGAATAGTCAAGTCTGGAGGTAACAAAGGCATGGATAAGGGTTTCAGCAGACAAGCGGAAGCAGGGGCGAAGACGAGCGACATTACGGGGTTGGAAGTAGGCGGTTGCGTTGATGGAGAGGCTCTGTTCAGAAACTCAGCTCAGGGTTAAATAGGACACCAAGGTTGCTAACAGTTTGGTTTAGTCTCTGACAGTGGCCAGGGTTAAGGGCGGAGATGGTGGCGAAGGAACAGAGTTTGTGGCGAAGACTGAAGACAATGGCTTCAATCTTTCCAATATTTAATTAGAGGAAATTTCTGCTCATCGGACAAGCAGTGAGACAAATCAGAGGCAGTGGAGGGGTCGAGAGAGGTGGTGGTGAGGTAGAGCCGGGTGTCGTTGGCGTACATGTGGAAACTGATGATTGTGTTTTCAGATTATGTCACCGAGGGGCGACACATAAATGAAAAATGGGAGGGGGGCTAAGGATAGATCCTTGGGAGACTCCAGAGGCAATGGTGTGGGAGCAGGAAGAGAAGCCAATAACATAAGTAGGTTAGACTTGATCCCTGGTAAGTGTTTACTTGGCTGATCTCAGACAGGTGTCAACTGAGCATTGTAACCAATCAAGTGTCTGAGCTGGAGGGCAGGAAGCTTAAAAAAAAAACTAGACTTCCCATCCCAATTATGATCCAGCGACAACTACTAGAAAGGTGAACTTATATGAAAATGGCATCGGGTTTGGCCGGGCCTCTTCCCCAACCACCACCTGTCTTGGCTCACAAGTCAATAATGGACTCGAGCAAGGTTCAAGACGTCCGTCCACCAGTGCTCATAAAGTCCCACTGTCACCACACCCCACCAACATGAATCACTTGCCTTTTAGAAAGGAGAAAAATTGGTGGGGGGATAGGACTGGGGGAAATTGGAAAACACCGTTTAGAAAATTTACTGCAATTGTAAAATATAAAAGTTCTTACAGGAGTAAAGGAAAATGGTCAGGCCCAGGATGTCCTGAACTGCAAAACATAAAAGTCACCATCGGGAAGTTGTTTGGTCAAACAAAATATTACTGCAGAACAGCTTAGGCCCACAGGGAAGAAACAACTGAAGGGGACATTCAATTATGAACTACCTTTGTCCAAACTGACTAGCATTCCCAGATTTTCAGTATTACATTTAAGGTACAGTTATTTGAAGTTCAAATTATCCTAGGTTCTAAGAAACAATTACTAAAGTGCAAACAACTGAAAAACCAGAATCCTTTCATCATCCTACAAAAAAATGGAACCATTCCAAAACTTATCAACTTCGCTGGTTTTGACAGTTCCAAAGATCAGGCTGCAACAAATTAACAATTTTTAGATCATAGTGAATAGATAATTGTGGGGAAATCTTAGTCATGTACAACATTCATTTTAAGCAAAGTTTGAAAGTACTTTGAAAAAATCCATGTAGATGTGAATACAGAATAAATTTCATGTTTTGCAGTATGCTTTTGGGAAGCGGCAAAAAAAGTCTAAAATCTTTCAAATATGGATGTCCTATTAGTAATTAATTTCCATAAACAAAGAGGAACAATTAATAACAAATCCACAACAGTACTTGCTTCGGACAGTTGCCCATTAAACCAAGCTAGAAAGTACTTGAAATAACAACAGAAAATGCTGGAAACACTCAGCAGGCCAGGCAGCATCCGTGGAGAGAGAAACAGAGTTAACGTTTCAGGTCTGTGACCCTTCGTCAGAACTGGAAAAAGTTAGGGATGTAACAGGTTTTAAGCAGGTGCAGAGGCAGGGAAGGCAGGGGGGGGGGCGGGGGGGTGGTGGGGGGAGGAAGGCACTCAAGGGACAGTCTGTGCTAGAATGGTAAATTCCGAGACCGGTCGCTTGTCACTTTAATTCTCTGCTCCACGAGCTCCCGGTCGCTTGTCACTTTAATTGTCTGCTCCACTCCCACTCTGACCTCGGCCTCTTACATTGTTCCAATGAAGCTCAACGTAAGCTCGAGGAACAGCACCTCATCTTTCGATTAGGCACTTTACAGCCTGCCGGACTCAACACGGAGTTCAACAATATCAGACGATAACCCCTGCCCCCATTTTTTCAGGCGGCAGCTGTTGATGATTCTGCCATCCCCATTTGCAACATTTAATTTCTCCTACCTTCCGTTCCAGCACAGACCCTCCCTTCCATTCCAGCACAGACCCTCCCTTCCATTCCAGCACAGACCCTCCCTTCCATTCCAGCACAGACCCCCCCTTTCGTTCCTTTCTCCCCTCCCCCTTCCCTGCACCTGCTTAAAACCTGTTACATCCCTAACTTCTTCCAGTTCTGATGAAGGGTCCCAGACCTGAAACGTTAACTGTTTCTCTCTCCATGGATGCTGCCTGGCCTGCTGAGTGTTTCCAGCATTTTCTGTTGTTATTTCAGATTTCCAGCATCCGCAGTATTTTGCTATTGTAGAAAGTACTTGTATGGTTTTCAATTGCGGACGGTCAAATAGCCTGCCAACACTCACTGTCCTGGTCCACACAGGAAGAATGGATAGAAACCAATGCAATTCATTAACAAGTGCTCTACCCCTGGCTCAAAGTTTTCCTGAATACCATTTGGGAGATGAAGCTGAATGACTCGGTTTGGGTCATTCCCTTGATGACACTCCTATGCTTCAATTGAATTTTTTAAATCTTCCGTTGGTGTGGAGTTGGGAGTTTTTTTTTTAAACAAATGTGACTCTACATTATCTATTAGTAATTGGCTGTTTAGTGATTCCCTTCTTAGTTTTACAATTCTGCATAAGTTTTTCAACCATGACTACATGGAACTTAAATTTGTTCCAGAATTAGCCACATCCTCAAATCAGCTCAATATCCCTAACTTGTCTATATGCACCGACTGTTTTTCTCCTCTCAACTCTCCTTCAGGGCACAATCAAGTACCCCATTGGCAACGAGCAGGAAAGAGTGAACTGGCTGCGGATCTTTTCTCTCGAAAAGAGAAGACAGAGGTGATTGATTAGAAGTCTATAAAATTATGAAGGGGTTAGATAGGGTAGACATACAGAAGATCTTTCCACTTGTGGGGAGTTCAAAACTAGGGCTCATATATGTAAGATAGTCAATAATAAATCTAATAAGAAATTCAGGAGAAACTTCTTTACTCAAAGTGAGAATGTGAACTCATGACCACATGGAGTGGTTGAGGTGAATAACAGATGCATTTAAGGAGAAGCTAGTACACGAGGGAGAAAGGAATAGAAGGATATGTTGATAGGGTGAGATGAAGAACATAAATACCGGCATAAACCTATTAGAATTTACAGCACAGAAACAGGCCATTTGGTCTATGTAATTCTCTAGTTTTACCCATGTTTGAATGTGCAATCTATATTGTTGCAGGATGTATTTTTTCCTGTCTTGCTTCCCTACTATGGTCCCCATCTTCACACCCTCAAGTCAGAGGAGCACAAGTTTGAATGTATTTGGCAGACAACTGGCTTAGTCATCAATCTCCAGATCTGGCTTTGCCACGTCACAAAATGACATTATAACTGCAGATGAGGAAGGCCATTCAGCTTATCTTTCCGTAAAGACACTAAAGTCCCCCCTTTACAGCATCCAATTGGAAGCTCGCATAGGTTTTCAGCATTGCTATCCCATCTGGAAATCCACTCCATGTATTGATCACTCTTTGTACTGTACAAGGAAGAACTTCTTGAAATTTGCCTTTTACAAGTTTCAAGCAGAGACCCTTGGTCTGCTGTTGCAATTTAGTTTGAAGCAATTTTCCAGATTTACTTTTTCCATAGTGTTAACTAGTTAGTTCGAGAGCTCCCACCAGCCCCATAACCTCTATAGCGAGGACAAGAGCTGCAATGTCGTGGGAATAACATTCTCCTCCCCGCCACCCACTGGCACTTTGTCAAACTCTTGAAATTCCCTGACATCATAGTGGAAGCATCATGACGACAGTAACTGCAACAGTTTAAGATGCTGGCTAACCATTATCAAGGGCAACTAGGGATGGGCAATAAATGCAGCCTTGCAAGCATTGCCCACATCCTATGAACAAATTAAAAAACTATTTGATGCACCTCTGAAAACATCAGCTCTCGGGTGCCTCTGCACAAGTCTGTACATCCCAAATTTCTCCAGTCGTTCCTCATAACTCAGAACTCTTACATTTGGGATCAGCCTCATGGCTCTTCTCAACACTACATCCAATGCTTGAACACCTCTCACTTATGTCTCAGTGACCAGAACTTGGCACGGTACTTAAGAGCCCGATACGGTTTTATGATTCCCTCTGTCTTAGAACACAAGAACTAGGAGCAGGAGTAGGCCATATGTACCCCTCGAGCCTGCTCCGCCATTCAATAAGATCATGGATGAACTTGTACATCAGCTCCACCTTCCTGCCCTATCCCCATATCCCTTGAATCACAGTGCCTAAAAATCTATCACTCAGTCTTGAATATACTCATTAACTGAGCATCCACAGCCCTCTGGGTTACAAAATGCCAAAGATTCACAACCCACTGAGTGAAGAAATTTCTCCTCAACTCAGTCCCAAATGGCCGACCCCTTATCCAGAGACTACGATACCAAGTTCGACACTCTCCAGCCAGTGCAAATTGCCTCTCAGTGTCTACCCTGTCAATCCCCCTCAGGATCATATATGTTTCAATGAGATCACCTCTCATTCTTCTGAACTCCAGATTAGTATAGGCCCATTCTATTCAATCTCTCCTCATAGGACAACCCTCTCATCACAGGAATCCAACTGGTGAACATTCACTGCATTGCCTCTAAGGCAAGTATATCCTTTCTTAGGAAAGGAGACCAAAGCTGTGCACAGTACTCCAGGTGTGGTCTCACCAAAGCCCTACATAATTGCAGCAAGACTTCCTTACTCTTATCCTCCAACCACCTTGCAATAAATGCTACATACCATTTGCCTTAATTACTTGCTGTACCTGCATGTTAACTTTCTGTGATTCATGTATGAGGACACCTAAATCCCTCTGAATATCAACATTGATGAGTTTCACCTTTTAAAAAAAAATTCTGCTTTTCCATTCTTCCTACCAAAGTGGATAATTTCACATTTCCCCAAATTATGGTCCACCTGCCACCTTCTTGCCCAATTACTTAACCTGCTTATATTCATTTGCAGACACTGTGTTCCCCTCACAGCTTAGATTCCCACCTAGCTTTCTACTGTCAGCAAACTTGGATATATAACACTCAGTCCCCTCATCAAAGTCATTGATATAGATTGTAAATAGCGGAGGCCCAAGCACTGATCCTTGTGGTACTCCACTAGTTACAGCCTGCCATCCTGAAAATGACCAGTTTATTCCTACTCTGTTTTCTGTCAGTTAACCAATCCTCAATCCATGCTAATATATTACCCCCAATCCAATGCGACCTAATCTTGTCTAACAACCTCCTGTGTAAGAAGTCACAACACCAGGTTATAGTCCAACAGCTTTATTTGAGCATACATGTCAAGCTTAGGGCAGCGACCCTCCGGAGGGGTCCAACACAGACCCCAGCATCTGCAATATTTGATCCCTTGTGACCCCACCTCATTGTTCTTTGATGTAATGTTTTCCTGACTGACCTGTTTGGACACCATTCACATCTTTGATTGCTGTGATCATCTCTCTGCCTAGGTGTGATAAATGGCAGTTAGAAAGATTACCTGTAAACATCGGACGTTATTCTCTGACTATATAAGCTGTGTTTTTATGCATCTCTCCACTTCACCTGACGAAGGAGCAGCACTCCGAAAGCTTGTGATTTCAAATAAAGCTGTTGGACTATAACCTGGTGTTGTGTGATTTCTTACATTTGTTCACCCCAGTCCAACACCGGCATCGCCACACCATGTCTATTTATAAAGCCCAGGATCCCACATGCTTTATTAACTGCTTTGTTAACCTTTCCTGCCACCTTCAAAGATTTATGGACAAGCACCGCCAGGTCTCTCTGGTCTTGCACGCCCTTTAAAACTGTACCATTTAGTGTGTATAGTCCCTCCTCATTCTTCCTTCCACCGGCTTGTCTATGTCTTCTTCACGTCTATTACTATCTTCCTCACTGTTTACTGCAGTTCCAAGTTTCAGGTCATCTGCAAATTTTGAAATTGTGCCCTGTACCCCCAAGTCCACGTCATTAATGTACATCAAAAACAGCAGTGGTCCGAATACTGAACCCTGAGGAACATCACTGTATACCTCCCTCCAGTCTGAAAAAAGTCATTCACTTCAACTCCGTTTTCTATCCCTTAGCCAATTTTGAATCCATGCTGCTACTGCCCCTTTTATCCCATGGGCTTGAATTTTGCCAACATGCTTAGTATGTGGTACTTTATCAAATGCCTTTTGAAAGTCCATATACACAACATCAGCTGCACTGCCCTCATCTAACCCTCTGTTACCACATCAACAAACCCAATCAAGTTAGTCAAACACAATTTGCCCTTAATAAATCCTTGCTGGCTCTCCTCCTCTTTATCTCATCCAGTATCCCAACAACCTCTCGATTACCAAAGCTTTGGCAAAGTCCTCTTCCTTGGTAAACATCGATGCAAAGAACTCATTTAGTACCTCAGCCATGCCTTCTGCCTCCAGCAATAGTTCTCTATTTTGGTCCCTAATCGACTCCACCACTCCTCTGACAACCCTTTTACTGTTAATGTGCCTATAGAGGACCTCTGGATTCCCTTTTATGTTAGCCGACAATCAATTCTCATACTGTCTCTTTGACCCTCGTTTCCTATTTCACTTCTTCTCTGTACTTTATATTCAGCCTGATTCTCCCTTGTATTATGAAGCGGACATCTGTCATATGCCCCCATTTTCTGCTTCATCCTGCTCTCCAACTCCTTCGTCTTCCAGGGAGCTCTGGCTTTGGTTGCCCGCCCTTTCTCCCTTGTAGGAATGTACCTAGACTGTACCTGAACTATCTCCTCTTTAAAGGCCACCTATTGCTCCATTACATTTCTGCCTGCCAGTCTTTGACTTTAATTTCCCCAGGCAAGATCTCTCTTCAATTTGCTTTAATTAGCCCTCCTCCAGTTCTTAATGTCAGCTGTGACTCAGCAGGTAGCACACTCGCCTCTGAGTCAGAAGGTTGTGGGTTCAAGTCCCACTCCAGGGACTTGAGCACATAAAGCTAGGCTGACACTCCAGTGCTGAGGGAGTGCTGCACTGTGGCGACCGAGACGGTCCAGCGCTAGCTCGCTCTCCTTGCTTCGGGTGGCCCGCTCTTGCCGCTCGCTCCCGCAACCGAAGCGAGGTGTTCGGCAAGTCGGGCGGAGGCAGCGCAGCGCATCGGCACGCAGCAGCAGCAGCCACGTCGACCCGCTAGAGCACGTCAGCTGGCTGCTCCTCAGCGGGGAAGCATTCCGTCTGGGAGGAGGGGAGCCGAGCATGGCGGCCAGAAGCGGGAGAAGCAGGCCCGGGCCGTCGGACCATGGAGCCGGCGACGGTGAGGTGGAGGCCGCGGCGACCGGAGGATGTGTTCAGCAAGTCGGGCAGAGGCAGCACTGCGCATCAAGCAGCAGCCACGACGACTCGCAGTCCGACTGGGAGGAGGGGAGCCGGGAATGGTGGCCAGAAGGTGAGCGGGAGAAGCAGGCCACCACACGTGGAGCCGAGCCAGCAACAGCGAGGAGGAGGCCACGGTGACGAGGACGGAGCGGCTGAGGGACATCGTGCTCCCACTGCCACTGGATGCCAAAGAATTGACTTGCTGAACACAGCGCTGTAAAAATAGCTGACGTGTCCCTACGGGGAGTAAGCATTCCATTGTACTAGTACATGTGGGAAATAAAAATAAAATTGAATTGAAAATTGAAATTGTCACAAGTGCCATCTTTCGGATGAGACGTGAAACCAAGGCCCCGTCTGCTCGCTCAGGTGGACGTAAAAGATCCCATGGCACTATTTTGAGGAAGAGCAGGGGAGTTATCCTTGGTGTCCTGGCCAATATTTCTCCCTCAACCAACATAACAATAACAGATTATCTGGGCATTTTCACATTGCCGTTTGTGGGAGCTTGCTGTGCACCAATTGGCTGCCGTGTTTCCTACATTACAACAGTGATTCCACTTCAAAAAAGTACTTCATTGGCTGTAAAGCGCTTTGAGACCTGGTCGTGAAAGGCGCTATATAAATGCAAGTCTTTCTTTTATTGTAGATTGCTCCTTGTCCCTCTCCATAACTAATCTAAACCCTTGTGATCACTATTTCACGGATGCTCTCAAACTGTGACGTTCTCCAGTTGACCCACTTCACTCCCCAGGTCTAGATCCAGCAATGCCTCCTTCCTCATTGATGTGGAGATGCCGGTGTTGGACTGGGGTGGACAAATGTAAGAAGTCACACAACACCAAGTTCTAGTCCAAAAGCTTTATTTGAAATCACAAGCTTTCGGAGCGCTGCTCCTTCGTCAAGTGAAGTGGAGAGATGCATATAGGCACAGCTTATATGGCAGTATTCTCTGACTATATAAGCTGTGCCTATATGCATCTCTCCACTTCACTTGACGAAGGAGCAGCGCTCCGAAAGCTTGTGATTTCAAATAAAGCTGTTGGACTAGAACTTGGTGTTGTGTGACTTCTTAGATTTGTCCTTCCTCATTGGGCAGGAAACACACTGATCAAGAAAATTCTCCTGAACACACTTCAGAAATTCACCCCTACTTTGCCCTTAACACAATCACTGCCCCATTCAATATTAGGGTAGTTGAAGTCTCCCATCATTGCTACTCTATAGTTCTTGCATCTCAGTAATTTATTTGCAAATCTGCTCCTCTATCTCCATCCCACTATTTGGTGGCTTATAAAATACACCAATTAGCGTAACAGCTCCTTTATTGTTTCTCAAATCCAAGCAAATAGATTCTGCCTTTGATCCCACAAGGCCACCCTCTCTTTCTAGCACTATAATATTTTCCTTAATCAAAACTGCTACCCCTTCTTTTTTTTCCCCTTCCCTATCTTTACTGAATAACTTATACCCTGGAATATTAAGCGTCCAATCCTCCCCTTTTGTGAGCCAGGTCTCAGTTATCGCCACTACATATTTCCAGGCGGCTACTTGCGCCTGCAGCTCACTGATCTTATTAACCACACTTTGTGCATTTACACACATGCACTCCAAACCTAACTTAGATCTCTTGGTATTTTCTATGATACAGTTAGAAATAATGCAGAATTAGATGCAGAATTAGAGCTCCCAGCTCTCATCAGGTGCAACACATCCATCTTGAACAGGTCCCTTCTGCCACAGAACTGATCCCGATGTCCCAGGAATCCATTCCCCTCCCTCCTGCACCACGTCTCTAACCACACATTAACCTGCCATTTCTATTTCTACTCTCTCTTGCGCATGGCACTGGGAGTAACCTAGAGATTACTACCATGGAGGTCCTGCTTTTAAATTTGTTCTCTAGCTCCTTAAACTTGGATTGCAGGACCTCAACCCTCTTCTTCCTCATGTCATTGGTTCCGACATGGACCATGACTTCTGGCTCTTGCCCTTACCCCCCAAGCAGAATGTTCTGCACCCTCTGATCTCTCTTACACTCGCACCAGGGTGGCAACATTACATATAGGTCTCATGTCAACGGTAACAGAACTGCCTGTCTGTCCCCCTGACGATCACATCCCCAATTACTACTGCATTTCTACACTTTGATGTAGTCCCCTGTGCAGTCCTTTGCCTCACAGTGCCACGCTCAGGACTGCATTCCTTTGATGTGTCGTTACCCTCACTGTTCAATGTTCAGTATCGGGTTGAGTGTATCACACGATTCCTGCCTCTTCCTACCCACTTGCCATTCTAAACTATCGGGCTGTGGGGTAACTACATCCTGGAACCTGCAATCCAGGACATTCAGCCACCCATATGCTCTGCAGTGAATCCAGCTGCCCCTCAAATTCAAAAACCCTCAGCAGTTTGAGCAGCTGGAGGCACTTCCTGCAAACATGGACCTCCGGGACATATGAAGCGTCCTCAAGTTCCCACATGGCACAGGAATTGCAGGCTATGGGTCGTAGCTGTCCCTCCATTCTAATTAGAAACTTAAAATAAACTCCTTAGACACAAGGTGATTTATATAATTGCTGTTAACTAGGTATAAACTACACTGCAGTTTTCTTATTCGCGCCTCAAAGCAAACGAGCCAAAAGAGTAAATTATTTACTCAAGCTGAACAAGAACCAGATACTAAATACAAAGAACCAAAATATTAGGTCCTTAACTTAAAATCCTAGAGTTCTGTGGCTCCACCACTTCTTTTGAGTTTGATGCGAGAAACCGCCTTCCTCCTCTCCACCGAATTACTATCAAATTCTCAGCCTCAACGCTGTTTGCAATCTACTCAGATTGCAAATTTACCCAGCTCTGCCTCCAAACCCCACAAAACCTGAGCATCGCCAACATCACTGACTTCCATCTCAAACATTGCCTGCCTCTACCCTATGCCTCCGAGGCACTTTTACATGCCTTCAGCCTGTCCAGACTCCCATCTTCCAAAACACTCAAACATGTCCAAAATTCTCTCAAGTAGATAACGAAGAGAGTAATGTAAGAAATCACACAACACCAGGTTATAGTCCAACAGCTTTATTTGAAATCACAAGCTTTCGGAGCGCTGCTCCTTCGTCAGGTGAAGTGGAGAGATGTATAAAAACACAGCTTAAATAAAGCTGTTGGACTATAACCTGGTGTGTGATTTCTTAGATTTGTCCACCCCAGTCCACCGGCATCTCCACACCATGAAGAGAGTAGACAAGGGTAATGTAGTAGATGTAATATATCGAGATTTCTAAAAAGCCACATAATAGATTAATGAAGATGATCAGAGCATTCAGAGTCAGGGGACAATTAGCAGAATGGCTGGCTAGCTGGCTGAAAGACAAAGCAGTTAGCAGGGGTAAAGGGTAGCTATTCAGAGTGGCAGAAACAGGATGTGGGTTCCCATAGGGATCACTGCTGGGACCACCGTTGTTCACAATTTATATTAACAATTTAGACTTCGTAATTAAAAACACAATTTCTAAATTTGCGGACAACACCAAATTGGGAGGGATAGTCAACAATGAGGAAGGAGGACTGTAACAAATTACAGGAAGACATCAATAAATTTGCAGAATGGGCATATAATTGACAAATGAATTTCAACAGAGGCAAGTGTGAAGTACAGGAAACTTTGGTTTATCCGGAGGTTAACTGTCCGGAATGCTCGAGCCGCCGGCAAAAATCAGGAGCCGTTTCGTTGGGGTTTTTTTTCTTTTCGATGCTTTTTTTTTTCCCACCAGTCAGGCTCTGCAAGGTCTCGCTGAAGCTGTTGCTAAGCTACAGAGACGCTTGCAAGGTACAGCTGACTGTTTAGATGCTGTTGCTAAAGGTTTGTTGCCAAATACGGAGCTCAAAATCTCTTTCAACATTAGCACTGGAGTGTCCGGCAGTTTTGATGGGGCGGCAACAGCTCGGTCCCATCGGTGCTGGATAGCACAAAGTTTCCTGTGTTACATTTTGCTAAGAAAAATAAGGAGGTCACATATTACTTGGAAGTGGGGTAGAGGAGCAAAGGGATCTGGGACTGTAAAGACACAAATCACTACAAGTTGCAACACAGGTCCATAAGGCCATAACAAAAGCAAACCAAGCACAAGGGTTTATTTCTAGAGGGCTAGAATTGAAAAGCAGGTAAGTTATGCGAAACTTGTATCGAGCCTTGGTTAGACAACACTTGGAGTACGATGTATATTTCTGGTCACCATATTATTAAAAGGATGTTGAGGCACTGGAGAGGGTGCAAAAAAAAGAGTTGCAAGGATGATACCAGAAATGTGAGGTTATAACCAGCAGGAAAGGATGAACTGGCTGGGAGAAGGCCGAGGGGTGATCTAATAGAGGTCTTTAAAATTATGAAAGATTTTGATAGAGTAGATGCAGAGAATGTTTCCAATTGTAGGGAAGAGCAAAATTAGAGGCCATCAATAGAAGATAGGCACCAAGAAATCAAATAGGGAATTCAGAAGAAACTTCTTCACTCAGTCGTGAGAATTTGGAACTCACTACCACAGGGCGTGGTTGAGGCAAATAATAGAGGTGTATTTAAGGGGAAGCTGTATAAGAGTATGAGAAAGGTGGCAATAGAGGGTTATGCTGATCAAGTTAGATGAGCGGAGGCTTGAGTGGAGCATAAACACCGGCATGGACTGGTTGGGCCAAATGGCCTGGCTCTATGCTGTATATTCTATGTGATTATCCTGCCCCACACCAAGTCCTGCTGACCAATCACCCCCTGCTATTGCTGACCGACATCTGCTCCCAGTTCTCCATTAATTTCAAAATTCTCATCTATAGATCCATCAATGACTTAATCCTATCCTATCTCTGCAATCTCCTCCAGCAACCTTGGTCCAACTCTTCAGAGCTCTCTTCCAAAAGCTCTCCATCTGTCTTCCCACTTTAGAAACCTTAAGATCCACCCCTTTGACTAAGCTTTTGGTCACCCTCCAAATCTTGTCCTTCCTGGCTCAGCATCAGCTTTCCTTACCCCCCATCTGTGAAGCACCTCAGGACTTTTATATTGAAGACACTACATAAATTCAAGTTCTTGTTGCTGTTGCCTTGGAAAATTGAGAACAACAATTGCTAGATTTGTTAAATTCAATTGGTACTTCATAGGCTTGTCATAAGCTACTAAATTCAGAGGTTTAGATCATTCCTTTTTGAATTGCATTTTTATCTTAATAATTCAGACCACCACAACTTGCCTTTTCTCTGCTCTAGGTATCCTCCAACTTGCTTATAGCAGTATCCCCTGCTGTTTCCAACAGAGCAACAATCTCAATTGCCTCATCACCAGTTCCTGGTAAACTTCCCACCCAGCTTACTGCCCAGAGATTAAGCTCACCTCTTGCAAATCCCATTTTTCCCCATCCACAGTTCTCACCAGTTTATCAACCACCAAACCACTGTGCTCTGAATGCTTACCATTGCAAAGACTTTTCTGTCCACAAATCTATGTTGGATAGATCAAATGATGTGCTGGACTTGACAAATAGCCACAACTGCTTACACCTTAATCAAGCCATGGCACACAGCTTCACATACCACATGCACCCCCTCCCAACCAAACTGCCATGGCTCCAACCACTCGAGCCCACCTTAGCCTCTCTCCTTAATCCTAAAGAATTGTTTGCCTATTCAAGCAGCTCCTCTTCCTCCCCCAATTTTTCCTACAGAGTTCTTGGCACCCACTGCACCTAAACTCCACTTACGCACCCTCCGCCAACGTCTCTGCCTTCCTATTTTCATTCAACCTTACCCTTCACGCCAACTCTCCCATCCATATCCATAGTCTGCACCTCAAATGAGCTATCTCACAATGCTTTGTCATTTCAGAGGTCTCAAAGCCACTGATAAGGAAGTGGTCAAAGATGACCTTGTTTCTCTTAGAATCCCTGCAGTCAAGCTTGTGCCCTGCTCACAATCATAGAAACAGACACAGAAGATAGGAGCAGGAGTAGACCATTCGGCCCCTGGAGCCTGCTCCGCCATTCAATGAGATCATGGCTGATCATCCAAATTCAGTACCCTGTCCCTGCCTTCTCTCCACAGCCCTTGATCCCTTTAGCCTTAAGAAATATATCCAACTCCTTCTTGAATATATTTAATGAATTGGCCTCTACTGCCTTCTTTGGTAGAGAATTCCACAGGTTCACCACTCTCTGGGTGAAGAAATTCCTCCTCATCTCTGTCCTAAATGGCTTACCCCTTATCCTTAGACTGTGACCCCTGGTTCTGGACTCCCCGACCATCGGGAACATCCTTCCAGCATCTAGTCTGTCTAGTCCGGTTCGAATTTTATAAGTTTCGATGAGATCCCCTCTCATTCTTCTAAACTCCAGCGAGTACAAGCCCAATTGACCCAATCTCTCCTCATACATCATTCCTGCCATCCCAGGCATCAGCCTGGTGAATCTTCGCTGCACTCCTTCTGTTGAATCCGTGATTCTTAAAGTATGATGTTTTCCCAATAACTACACGGAGGCTGTAACTTAACAATCAACGGGTATTTACTGGAGGAGGGTAGTCTAAAGACTGACAGTACAGAGGCATGCTCAAGGCTTATATACAGGTGTGGTCACTGCCGGTACTACAGTATACAGGAGCTGTAAAAGTAGTTCTCTCTTAAAGGTACATAGACTACACCTTCCATGGCAAGAACATCCTTCCTCAGATAAGGCGACCAAAACTGCACACAATACTCAAGGTGTGGTCTCACCAAGGCCCTGTACAACTGCAGCAAGACATCCTTGTTCCTGTACTCAAAACCTCTCGATACGAAGGCCAACATACCATTTGCCTTCTTAACCGCCTGCTGCACCTGCATGCTTACTTTCAGCGACTGGTGCACAAGGATGCCCAGGTCTCGTTGCACTTCCCCTTCTCCCAATCTATTGCCAGTCAGATAATAATCTGCCTTCCTGTTTTTGACACCAAAGTGGATAACCTCACATTTATCCACGTTATATTGCATCTGCCATGCTTCTGCCCAATCACCCAACCTGTCCAAATCGTCCTGGAGTTTCTCGGCATCCTCCTCACAGCACACACGCCCACCCAGCTTTGTGTCGTCTGCAAATTTGGAGATATTACATCTGGTTCCCTTGTCTAGATCATTAATATAGATTGTGAATAGCTGGGGTCCAAGGACCGATCCCTGCGGTACCCCACTAGTCACTGCCTGCCACTTGGAAAAAGAGCCGTTTATTCCAACTCTTTGCTTCCTGTCTGCCAACCAGTTCTCTATCCAAGTCAGTACCTTGCCCCCAATCCCATGTGCCTTAATTTTACACGCTAATCTCTTATGCGGGACCTTATCGAAAGCCTTTTGAAAGTCCAAATACACCATATCCACTGGTTCTCCCTTATCTATTTTACCAATTACATCCTCAAAAAATTCCAGATTAGTCAAGCGCGATTTACCTTTTACATGTTGACTTTGTCCGAACACAAGGTCAAAGTCATAAACAATATTGACTGTGATGCCTTATCCCTCCTTGACCTCACTGCTGCATTTGACGGTCAAGCACAATAATCTTCTCCACTTCTCTTTTTCAGGGATCCTGCCCCATGAACATACGAACACGAGACGATCCTTACTCCTCTCACACATTGTGCGGGGATGTGCGGAGAACAATCACTTCCAGAATTCCCCCAAGGCCCTCACCTCTTACTCATTTGTATGATGTAATTCAGTGGCACCATCCATTGACACAAAGAATTAACCATCCAACACCTCAAATTTAAAATCCTCTTCCTCCTTTGCAAATCCTTTCAGGGCGCAACATCATTCGATGTCCGCAACCTTCTCCAGCCTTACGTACTCTCCCACAGCCATCTACTCCTTTGAAGCTGGCTTTCTGTGCATCTCTTCCCACCCTATTCTACCAGTGATGGCAGAACATTCAGTCATCTCAGTCCTGTTCTCTGTGACTCCAATCTAAAAACTCTCTGCTTTTCTCTCTGCCTTTAAAGGCCTAATCAAAACCTTGCTTCAACCAAGTCCCGTCATTTCTGAACTCCCAAAGTCTTGCTATCCTGCCTTTTTCCCCCTCTGAAGCACTTTAGAACAGTTCTATATTAATGGTGCCATATAAATGCTAAATGTTGTTGAAATACCATCAATGCTAGATACATGCAACACAGAATAAATATGCTGCTACTCAATACAATAACATGTTAATATTCTATGTACCAGAAGTTATGAAAGCCTGTTTGACTGAGATCACCAGTTTTTGTCAGTTTCTTCATATATCTAAATTAACTGAATTTAGATTTAATTAAATTGAAAAGAGCAGCAAAAACAAAAATAGAGTGGAATTCTAACACACCACTGGCTGCAAAAGCTCAAATTCTGTAATCTGTCGCACAGACGCAACACTCCAGCATCTGCTGCTCCAAGAACGTAAACAGCCCCTCGATCGAGCCTGTTCCGCCATTCAGTTAGATCATGGCCGATTTGTACCTCAACTCCATTTACCCACCTTTGTTCTATATCCCTTGATACAGTTACCTGACAAAAATCTATTGATCTCAGTCTAGGAAATTTCAAGTGACCCAGCATCCATAGCCTTTTGGGGAACGAGTTCCAGATTTTCACTACTCTTCGTATGAAAAACTGCTTCTGGATTTAACTCCTAAATAATCTGTATCTATCCAAATGAATCTTTTAATCATTTTCAAGACCTCAATTAGATTATCCAGCAACCTTCTAAACTCAAGGGAATACAAATCAAATTTACACAACCTGTCCTCATAACTTAACACTTTAAGCCCAGATGTCATTCTGGTGAATCTACACTATACCCCTTACATGGACAATACATGTTTCCTGAAGTTCGGTGCTGAAAACTGAACACAGTACTCCCGATGGGGTCTGATCAAAGCTCTGCACAACTTAAGCATCACTTCCTCGCTTTTATATTCCGCTTGAGATGAATGTCAACATTCCATTAGCTGTTTTGATTACTTTTTGTACTTGTGCACTAGTTTTGAGAGATACATGTACCTGGATACCCAAATCCCTTTGCTCCTGCACAGTTTCTAGCCTCACACGATTAAGAAAGTATTTTGATTTGTCTTTCTCAGATCCAAAGTAGATGACCTCACACTTCCCCAATTTGAACGCCATCTGCTATAGTTTTGCCCACTCACTTAATCTTTCTATGACCCTTTTTCACTTCCTCCTCCCATCCATACAACTTATTGTACCTCCTAACTTACCATCATCTACAAACTTGGATATACAACTCTATTCCTTCATCCAAGTCATTAACATATATGGTTAAAAGCCGAAGCCCCAGTAGAGACCTGGAGAACACCACTTGTCACATTCCGCCAATCAGTAAATGCCCTTTATTCCGACTCTCCTCCCTCCCAATTACCAACCCATGTCACAAGGTTACCTCCAATTCCATGCGCTCTCAATTTTGCTAATAATCTTGTGCGGAACCTTATCAACTGCATTCTACCAGTCCATATACACAAAATGCATAGACACGATCCATATCCACCATAGTACTGATCTCAAAAAAATTAACTAGATTAGTCAGACAAGACATTATAAATATTTTTTTTAATCTAAAAATTGCCACATGTAGATCTAATTACCAACTGCAATATTGTCTGCTGTTCTTGATTTGCAGAATATTTATAGTCACTTATAGCAACAACTTGCAAGGTGAGGTGCCATGGGTATTATTTCGATCATGAGTTGACTAACCTAGAAAACTAAGGAGCAAAGTTAACAGATCTAAGACCAATGCCACAAGTAGGATAAATCATTTAACTACTAGGGGACCTCATTGTTATATCATGTTAAGCAAATAAAGTGATAGAAATTGCATTTAGCTTTTAATTTGGATGGGCAAGTCACACATCAATTCTGGTACCAACATGAAACAAGCACCCCCACCGAACTTTATTTTTATTATCTTGCTCTTTTTCCCATAAAATGCATTACTTCTCTTTGCCACCTACTCCAACTTAAGAAAAAAAAAATCAAACAGATTACAGTCCAATATGGTTAAAAGAACGTATTTTCAGAAAGAGTCCCAAAAAGGAAAAAAAAAAATCAGAAACAGAATTCAGAATTGTAACTTACTAATCTAATGGTCAACATCAAATCATGGCAATCATGCTTAAAACATGTCAAGCTTTCAGCCTCCATTCCTCAATTAACCCCCAAAAATATGTAAAAATATACATTTTTGTATTTTGTTAAATTTAATGTTTCATTTAAAAAACTGCTAATTTAAATCAACGTTGAAATGATAATATCGACGATTGACCAAAACAAAGAGGCTGAAACACTAGGGACATTGATTTTCAGACATTTATCTCCTCCCTCATCCACATATCAAAGTGCACAGATTATGCTGAATCCACTTTAAAAACTATCAAAAAGGAATGTTGCTTATTTCCTGATCTAAACTAAATTAGATATCACTTAATCCTGAATGTTAGGTCAACACTTCATGTTTTAAACATTTAAATGCCCCACTTCAGAGCAAACAAGTTTCTAAAAAAAATGTGCATTCATATAGCATCTTTTTACATTTAATGTCTCAAAATGGTTCACATACAATTCATTACTTTGAAGTGAGGAAACTTAATGTAGCCAAAGGAGGCACAAAATATCTGATAAACAGCAAGATAAACAACCAATTAATCTGCATTTAATGGTGTTGATTGAGGAACGACTGTTTACCAAGACATAAGAAAAACTCCCCACTCGTCAAATGGTCCCATGGGATCTGAACCACAAGAATGTGCAGATAGGACCTTCATTTAAAATCTCAGTTGAACAGCACCTTCAACAATGCATCACTCCCTCACGACTGTACTCTGTTATGTGTTCAATTGCTGTACCGACACCAACTCACAAAGACAACAACTTGCATCTAGGAGTACCTTTAACACAGAAAAACTCAAGGGGCTTAACGGATTTGTGCTAAGACAAATAAATGGATGCCATGTCGAAGAAAGACATTCACAGTGGTGACCAAAAGCTTGGTCAAAGGGATTGGTTTTAAGGAGGGTCTCAAAGAAAGACACCATGGGGTTTAAGGAAGGAATTTGAGCGAGGTCAGGGCAGCTGAAGACATGACCACCACTGGTGAACAAACAGAGGACGAAATGCATAAGAGGCCAGAGTCAGAGGAAGAGAGAGTTTGGTGGAGGGGGTTGTTGGTTGCAGTAATAGGGAGCAGTAAGGCCACGCAGTGATGTAAACATGAGGGTGAGCATTTTAAATTGGAGGCGTTGGAGGACCAGGAGCTATGGTAGATCAACAATGACAGGAATGATGGGAGAGTGGGACTTGGTGCAGAATGGGATTGGGGCAACAGAGTTTTGGATGAGCTGAAGCTTACGGACGATAGGCCAGCCAGTCGAGACTGGGGTTAACAAAAGCACGCATGGGGTTTTCAGCAGCAGATGGGCAGAAGTGGGCACTGTTATGAAGGTGGAAAGTGTCAGTCTTTGCAATGGATGGGATATGGGGTCAGAAACTCAGCTCAGGGTCAAATAGGAAGAGGCATAGGAGAAGTTTTTTAAGAGGAGGTTTTAAGGAGAAACAAAAGTAAAATACTGCGGATGCTGGAAATCTGAAACCAAAACACAAAATGCTGGAAAGACTCAGCAAGTCAGGCAGCACCTGTGGAGAGAAACAGAGTTAACATTTCAGTTCTGTCGAAAGGTCATCGACCTGAAACGTTAACTCTATTTCTCTCTACATAGATGCTGCCTGACCTGCCGAGTATTTCCAGCATTATGGCCCAGAAATTCCGGTCCCAACGCGTGAGTACGGAGTACTCATGCGTGGACCCGATGGAAGTGCCGGAATCTTGCATGCACGGGAAACCGGCATTTCCGATCCTCTGAACCAAGGGGTTCAGAGGTCGAACGCGTGCGCGCAGGAGTCTGCACGTGCGCGTTGAACTTCCTTTTTTTTCCAGGTTTGCCCGTGCGTGAAGGCCTCCACTTTTTACACTTGAAAAAAAGCAGACGCAAGGACTTAATTTTAAGAAGGTAAGTGGTCTAATAATTAGAATTAGAAATTTTTTTCCACAGGTTTATTATTTTTAAAGACTTCACAGTAAGGCAAGTGTATTTTTAGCCCCGATTTTTTATAAAATTATTTTTTTCAAAAATTTAATTTATTGTTTAAAACAGTTATTTAAAATTATTTATAGTTCATTTAAATAGTGTGATTTTTTTTTAATTTTATTTCAAGTTTAAGTACGGTTTTGGGCGCCCGGAGTTTTCATGAGTTTGACAGTTCTTACTGTCAAACTCATGAATGAACTTTTGCATCCTCCGATTGGTTGCCCAGTGCTCACGTGATCCCAGCCGACGCATCGCACTAAGTACGCTGCTGGGTCACACAAGCACAGCGCGCTGGGAGCTGAACCGGGCCACAGACAGGAAATCCACGCAGGCCCAGGCTTCAACTGCCGGCGCGCTAGGTAAGTGTAGGTCGGGGGCTTGCACCCGCGGGAAGCCCCTGACACGAATTTCTCGGCCTTTGTGTTTTTGTTTGAAGGAGGTATTGAGTCCTGAAGAGAGGCTTAAGATGATCCTGGAGTAGTGAGCAGTTTTAACAGAGCAGAGTGAGGGTCCCCTATTCAAAAAAAAAACATCCTTGATCCCACTGTTCTTGGAAACGACTGCCCCAGCTCCAAACTCCTTCTCCTCTCCAAAGTCCTTGAACATCTTGCCCTCCCCAAATCGATGCCCATCTTTCCCGAAACATCTTTCCGCCCCTGCCATAGCACTGTATCGCTAATCAAAGTGATAAATGACACTCAGAACTGTAGCCATGATGCATTTAACGCCTCACCCTTATCATCCTCTCTGCAACCCTAGACACAGTCCACCATCCTCCTTCAATACCTCTCCTCAGTCAGCTGCCCTCACCGTTTCAAAGCCAGAGCATCTCCAAAAAATGGCTTCTCTTCACACGACATCATTTCTTCTGCAGTCCAAAAAGGGTCTACGCTTGGCCCCTTCCTCTTCCTCATTTACATGTTGTCCTTTAGTGGCATCATCCAAAGACATAGGGCAAGCTTCTGATGACAACCAGCTCCAATTTGCCACCATCTGCCTAGACCCCTTCACTGCCTGTGTTGTCAGACTGTTTGTAGAAACATCCCGTATTGGATGAGTTGCCATTTCCTCCAGTTAAACATTAGGAAGACATCTTGAGCCCCCTTGCCACCGATTCCAACCCCGTCCTCAGCCAGTGTCTCAGGTTCAACCAGACCGTTTGAAATCTCAGTGCCCTATTTGACCACGAACTGACATTCCAAGTCAATATTCTGTCTATTGCAAAATCTGACTACTTCCAACAGCACAATACCCACATCAGCATATCTGCTGCTGAAAGCAGCATCCATATCTTTGTCACTGCCACACTTGACTGGCTGGACACCTATCATCCACCTTGCATAAACTTCAGCTCACCCAAAACTTAACTGCCCGTATCAAGGATCACTCACTCACCGACCGCTCTTATCCTTGCTGATCTACATTGGCTCCTGTCCCCAAAACACCTCCAATTTAAATTCTCAGACTCATATCTCCACTGTAAAGCCCACCTCTTAGATCAAGCTTTTAATGAGCCCCCCCCACCCCAAACATTCCTTTGGCACAACATCCATTTTTTCCCTTGCACCTCTTAAGTGCACTTTCTCTGTTAAAGCAGCCATATAAATCCAAGTTTTTGGTCATTGTAGATAAAGGTTAAGCAATCTAAAAGCTGTATTATAGGCACTTTATGTAGTTAAGTGGGGATAGAGGATAGAAAATAACTGGATAAGGACCTGCAGATTTAATTAAGTACCCATTTTAAAGTGACATAAGACAGAATCTTCAATTTTATACAATAATTTATTAAATAGAAAAACTTATAGCAACTTGGCAAGTTAAGTTGGTTGGGCACAAGAGCTGGGAAACAAAAACAAGGCACTACACAGCCATCACTACTTGGTGAATACAATTACAACATAAGTTTACAGAAGCAGTTTCTATTACAAATATGAACACGGTCATTTAGAACGAGAAATGCTGACAACAGAGGCAAGTTCGTTTTTTTTAGAAAACAAGCAGGATATGTTGTCTTAATATGTGTAATATATTGTATAGAAATAGTGTTTTCCATTAGCAAGTTATCGTTCAAGTTTAAATGTTCTATCTACTTCCACCAATTGACATCAGACCAGTACAATGTTCTGTATGCGAGGGGGATGGGGCAATGGTTTTATACTAAATTACAACACATTTCTCCACATTAATTTGTACTTTTTATAAAATAAAACATACCCAACCCATTCTTAAACACTCTGCGTTATAACTATTGGGGACACCAAGTCAATTCGACTTTCTCAACAGCTCCAGTAAATCTATTGCAAAAACAGCATCTTATTTTCAAAACACCATTAAACTTCTTAAAAAGCGTTAACGATACAGTAGTTACTGTGCAAGTATCATATTCACTGTTACTCCAACACAGTGGCTTTACCAGTTATTCTTAGGTTAACTACTTAGTTCGTATGGTTAAAAACAAAACAATCAAGGTATGATGAACAAATACTAAGTAGGGGATTCCTCGACATATTCTATACACAATATCAAATTGACGTCTCACTTTTCCAAGTGAATCGTCCACCATCTGCTCAAATAAAAGACCAGTTACACCAGCTAACCTACTATAATAAACGATTCTGCGTCTCATCGAAATTATTGAAGTTACGAGTAAAGACAGGCATCAAGTTGCAGGTTGTTACTGTAAACAAGCAGCAATCGACGTCAGGCCAAATAACTGATGTATTGCGGCACATCACAGAACACGAAACAGAGGCTGGGTCGGGCAAACAGATGAGAGTTATCCCTGTACGGTTACTGATCATTTCACCGATACGAGAGCTCTCTGGCTGTAGGTGCGCCGGGGTGGCCCCGCCGGGGCTGTGAGGGCGATCCCTCGGATTAATCTGCCGGTCTGCACACAGACCAAGGTTTGCCTACCTCGTCAGTAACAGTGTGAAGTGGAGAAAACGTGCCCCGAGAATACGGAGTAACCGCAGATTAGACCCCGAACCGGAAACATTGATCAAGCCTCCCACCGCTGCACTTTTTAACTTTTAACACTCGCTCGTCGAGGACAACCCTTCCCAGACTACACGCATGCGCAGGATCGCGCAGGGCCTGCTGGGAGAGTTCCAGCTGGGTCGCACTCAAAACTGAGCATGCGCCTAGTCGACGGCGAACGCTAGTGCGCGTATGTCGCTGGGATCCGTTGACTTGTAACGGGTCCCTCAGTGGCACATATTTTCTTGCTCCTTTGGGTAATCTTGTCGCAAGTGCCTCTCGCGAGCTGTTGTATTTGCAGACTAAAACGTGCAAAAAGCAGTACATAATAATCAAACTATCGACTTCGCGTATTGTCTGCACGGCGCCACTCCCCGCAACCTACGCTCCGGGCTGCCGTTTACACATGCGCCCTAGAACCAAGTGGAAATCATGTCGCGCGCCGTTGCCACGTGCTTTCACTCTGCCTTCTGATTGGTGGAGAGTGAATTGCCACCAAAATGGAGAAATGAGGATGATTTCAGATAAGGCTGTGATTGCGAAGCGGGGCCCGAATTTAAGGCTTTAAAAAAAAATTATCCAACACTTCGGCCAGTTCTTATTCTTTAACAATTTATGTTTGGACTGTATAAACTGTAAACAACAACTTGCTTTTAACGTCGGAGAACATCCCAAGACGCTTCACAGTAGCGTAATCAGACGAAAATTGACAGTGAGCCAAATAAGGTGATACTGGGATAGGGTTGCAAAATTCTGGGAGTTTTTAAAAAGAGGAAACTTTCCATGGGAATTTTCGGGAATTTTGAGTTTTTTTGCACACTGATGGTTTTTGTCTTTGACCCTTATATTATCCTTGTCGTCAAAATAGACATACTGTTCCATACAAATAAAGACAGGCTTTCAAAACTTTATTTAGGTTATAATTTTGAACTTTATTGAACCCCCACAAAAAAGACCCATCTAAAATAAAATAAAAAGAGTGTCAGCTTATTTAGCTTGTAATTTGTCCTTATTTTGTCCCTTTGAGTCTTCTACTCATGAGTCTTCTGAGTCTTCTACTCCTCATTGCTCCTCCTGATTCTCTGACTCTGGCTCTGAGGTGTCCATTTCCTCCTCTATGTCAGTGTCTAGCTGTGTGGTGGACACTTCTGTATCTGGCTCAATAAGTTGTAGGTTCGCCCGGATAGCCACCAGTTTCTCCACTCTCTTTTGTTAGTCAGCCTGTTGCGCACCTTTGTATGCGTATTCCCAAAAAGTGACCAGTTTCGTTCAGAGGCCGCTGATGAAGGTGGGATTTGGAGTATCACCGATGCAATAGGTGACAGGGCCTCAGATGCACAAAGTCCCTTCCACGTATGTGCACTGATATGCTTGCATGATTCCCATCCCCATTCCAAAGACCTTGCTTGGTAGAGAACTTTGCCCACATCCAGATTGAGATGGTGTGAGAGGGTAGAAATCACACTAAGCGCTGTTGATCTGTTCTCCAGAAAGTATTGGTCTCCCAACATGCTTTGGGTCCAGCACGTATGCTGCAGCATGAATCGGCTTGACACAAAATTCTTGACGCGTCTGTATGAATTGAACAATTGCCTTCTCCTCTGCTTTGAGCAGCAGGGATGTGGGTAGGGCAATGCTGATTTGTTCTTTTAAATCAGTAAAAAGCCTGAGAACATCTGACAAGACAGCGTCATCTCCTTCAATCTGAGCAATTGCAGATGCTACTGGTGAGAGTAGTTTAAGGCTGCTAACCACTCTCTCCCAAAACACATCATCCAGCAGTATTTTCTTGATGGTGGTTTCCATATCCCCAGACTGGGATATTGCCATTTCTTGCAGCGACTCCTTACCCTCCAGAAGGCTGTTGTACATTATGACAACACCACCCCATCTAGTGTTGTTGGGCAGCTTCAGTGTGGTGTTCTTGTTCTTTGTCATTTGCTTGGAGTTGTAGGTTGCTGCAACTACCTGTTTTCCCCTGACATACTTAACAACTTGCTTGGCTCTCTTGTACAGTGCTTCCATGGTTCTCAAACCCATGATGTCCTTGAGGAGCAGGTTAAGCCCATGAGCTGCGCACCCAATAGACGTAATATGAGGGTAGGCCTCCTCCACTTGAGCCCAAGCAGCCTTCATATTCGCAGCATTGTCAGTAACTACTGCAAAGACCTTTTGTGATCCAAGATCGTTGATGACCGCTTTCAGCTCATCAGCAATGTATGTGCCTGTGTGTCTGTTGTCCTTCGTGTCTTTGAGCTTTCCTTGGACTCTGTTATACTCAGCCTCCAGCAAATAAGTAGACAAAGCATGTCTGGTGGGAGGACAGTATGCAGGGCAAATAACATTGAAAAATCTCTTCCAGTACACATTGGCTGTGAGCATGAGGGGTGAGCCTGTTGCATATACAGCTCGAGCAAGGCACTCATCTGCATTCTTCTGGCTATGGTTATCCATTGTATCAAAGAACCTTCCAAGTGGGCCAGGAGTTGCTGATGATAAGGAGCCTGATGCTAAATGAGAACCATCATCTTCTTGAATGGAAGCAGAGGAACTCTGGGCTGACTGCTGTGAGCTTTGAGTGAAGTTGTTGCATTTGGATAAATGCTGCTGCATCTTTGTGGCATTCTTTACATATGGCTTTCTACAGTGTTTGCACATGTACACAGTCTTTCCATCTTTAATGCCTGGGGTAAAATGCTTCCACACATCCGACAGTAAACGTGGCATTGTTCTATGCAGAGAAATAAAGGGCATTTATCTCTGTGTCGAACTGCGGTCGATCAGCACGATTACAACAGGGTGAGTACATTTTTGCTGATGCTCCATGTGATGGAAGCATGACCTGTACACACACGACGCTACATCACCAATAGTGTATTATTTTGTATATTTTAAATTGAAGGACAACAGAGTTCAACAAGTAACTGGTTTATTTGGTATAAAGTCTGATTTACTTACTGCATCATCACAACATCAGCAGAAAACAAAATGACTTCCCTCAGGACCCCTAACCTGGATCTTAAAAAAACTATAGCAGTCTTACAGATGCCTGCAGGCCAATCACAATTCGATATGCAAATATTACAAATAGAGGGAGCTAATCGCTCATCCAACCAATCAGGACACATTTGTTCACAGTCACACACAAAACTTGTAATTATTAAAACAAGCCAAGTAAGAAGATAAACATATATTGATTAAGAAATTCCTTAATAATTACGATTCCATCTCTGTTAGTAATTTTAAGAGAGGACCTGTGGAAAAAAAAGAAAGAAATACAAAAAAAACAATATTATGCTAGCATGTGCTTTTTTGGGCAAAATTCCCAAGCTAAACTTCCCGTGGAAAATTTCCGGAAATTTACCGGAAACTTTCCACCCCTTTGCAACCCTATTCTGGGACAAGTGCCCAATGGCTTGGTCAAAGAGGTAGATTTTAAGGAGCGTCATAACGGTGGAGAGGCAGAGGTTTAGAAATAGAATTCCAGAGTATAGGGCCTGGACAGCTGAAGGCACAGTCACCAATGGTGGGGCGAAGGAAGTGGGAGATGCGCAAGAGGCCAGAAACGGGTGATGCAAATCACTGGTTTCCTCGAGCTTGTTTGCTCGCCTTCAAGAGCAAGAGAGGAATTTCCCTGAACTTTTCCCTACATTTAACTCAGGTTTTATCTTGCTCAGGAGATTGTGCGTCTGACGTGGGAGTTGGGTTGCGATTGATGGTGTGTAGAGCTTGCATCATGTCAGAATCGCCGGTTCTGTGTTGAACTAGGTGGGAAGCGCAGCAGGTGGCGTATTCAGAAGAATGGTCTTCCTCAGGGAAGCGTGCTTGCACCGCTGCTGTACAACATCTACACGAATGACCAACCTATAGACGGTGTTACACGCCGTTTTATATATGCTGATGACTTATGTGTCTGCCCAAAGCACTGATTTTAACACCGTGGAGAAAACGCTTTCTGAGGCCTTGGAGGGACTAAAATCCTACTGTGAAAAAAACCACCTTCGCGCAAACCCATCAAAGACGCAAGTTTGTGCATTCCACCTCAGAAACCGTGAAGCCAAACGCCAGCTGAAAGTAACCTGGTGTGGAGCAACACTGACGCATTGCGAGCACCCTATCTACTTAGGAGTCACCCTTGACCGATGCCTCACCTTCAAGAACCACATCGAGAAGACAAAGGCAAAAGTGAGCGTACAAAACAACATCCTGAATAAGCTCACTAACACAAGATGGGGAACAAGCCCGAAAACATTGCGAACCAGTGCACTTGCTCTTTGCTATTCCACTGCCGAATACGCCTGCCCTGCATGGGAAAGGTCTACTCATGCCAAGAAGATGGATGCCGTTCTGAATGCAAGCTGCCGATTTATCACAGGTTGCTTAAAACCAACAAACACCAACAGCCTGTATATCCTGGCGGGTATCGCTTCACCTGATATAAGAAGAACGGTAGCCAGCAAGAAAGAACGACTCCGTCAAACATCAGATGAGAGACACCCTCTGCATTGTCATACACCTACACCCAGCCGCCTAAAGTCAAGAAAGAGCTTCATGAACAGTGTTGTTCCATTACAATCAACCTCATCTGAAGCCCGTATCGCCTTGTGGAAAGACTGGCTCGCCAGTCTTGAACAACCCCCAGCGATGGAAATTTTACTTGATGAAAGCCTTCCCCCAGGAGCTAATTGCAACTGGGCAACCTGGAAGTGCCTTAACAGACTTAGGACCGGTGTAGGTTGCTCAAAGGTGTCACTAAACAAATGGGGATATTCAACCAGCCTGACAACTTGTGAATGTGGAACTGAGGCACAGACTATGCAACATCTCCTGCAATGCCCATCGTTAGAGGAACCCTGCACTGTTGCAGATCTTGCCGAAGTCAACAACAAGGCGCAAAAATGTGTCCAGCTCTGACTGTCCGTGGACACGATAAGAAGAAGAAGAAGATGTCAGAATGGGACCAGCTTGCTGGCCGAGCTAGTCTTTTTCTGTACTTTTTGTTACGAATGATGACTGACTTGCTGTGTATTTCCACTGTTTACAATTTATTTATTGACTTGGGACTTGTTCAAGTAATAATATAAATAAGTATTAATATAACCAAGGTATTATGTATTGCAATCAGATTTCCAGCATCTGCAGTATTTTTTGCTATTATATATTAATATAACCAAGCCTTTAATCAAAAGCAAAAGCTCAATAGATTGGAAACGAGCACTGTAGTGCCCATTTTTAAGAAAAAGGATAAAACTAGCTCAAATAATTGCAGGCCCATCAACGTTTGGTGAAATAATTCAATTGATTATCAGCAGCAAACACACCTGTATGGAAATAATCTAGCAAATAACAACCAACATGGATCTAAAAGAAAATTATGCCTGAATCTTTTGAGGGAGTTATGTGAGGGGATGGTGTGAACTGTGATGTGTTTCTACATTTGCAAGAAGCCTTTAATTAAATTCATTTCAAAGGATTGAAACTGAAAACAGTGGGAATTGAAGGTAAAACTTGGATGTTGATAAGGAATTGGATGAAGGGAAGAACGCTGTTGGGTCAGTGATATTAGGTTGGTAGTGGCATTAAACATGGGAGAACAGTCAAGGATCAAATCTACAAAAAGAAAGAAAGACTTGCATTTATATAGCGCCTTTCATGACCACCAGACATCTCAAAGTGCTTTACAGCCAATGAAGTAACGCGGCAGCCAATTTGCACACAGCAAGCTCCCACAAACAGCAATGTGATAATGACCAGATGATCTGTTTTTGTTATGTTGATTGAGAGATAAATATTGGCCAGGACACCGGGGATAACTCCCCTGCTGTTCTTCGAAATGGGATCTTTCACCTGAGAACAGACGGGGTCTCGGTTTACCATCTCAATCCGAAAGATGGAAAAGTGGGCAAATCTATATAGACAACGCAAGGTATTATGTATTGCAAGAAAAGTGGGCATCATAAATATTCTAGGAATGGCGTAGACATAGCTAAAGGAGATTGGAAAGGGATCTGGGAGTGTGAGTACATTTGGCACTTAGCACGTCAATCACTGTGGAATAGTAATACACAAAACCTTGCAGTACTAAATTTTATTGCTCGTTCAGTTGAGTATACCACACATTGAGCACTGTGTTCCATTTTGATAACAAAGAAAACATTCAAATGAATGCAGTGCAGTGAAGAGCATCAAGACTGATCCCTGTCATCAAAGGTTGAGTGATAAAGAATGACAGAGGGGGAAACTGAGGCTTTTTAGACTGAGAGACGACCTTATAGACATGTACACGATATTCAGTGGCATGGATAAGTTAAATTAAGATAGGCTGATGGTAGAGATGTTGTCCTGCTCATTTGTTGCCCTGTTCTCTGACTCTGGCCTTTTGTGCAGTCTTCACCCCGATCCACCATTAGTGGTAGAGCCTTGAATATCCTGGATCTCATGTCTGGAAAACCTTCCCTAAACCTCTCCATCTTTCTCTTAAAAACTTTTGAGAAATTTATCTCTTGGGCCAAGCTTTAGATCACCCCTCCTAATCTCTGTCTTCCTGGCATCTGTTTACATCTATCTGTGAAGCACCTTGGGACACTTTTTACATTAAAGATGCTATATAAGTTCAAGTTGTTGTTGAATATGCTAAAACTGGTGAAAGGAGAATTTAGGACAAATGGTAAGAACTTAACGCAGTGATCAAAACCTGGAATGATGTTTTGGGCAGGGCTCTGGAGGCGAAAAACTTCGATCCATTCAAGATACAGTTGGAGAATATGATGGAAGAAATATTATTTATTTTACACTTGGGATGAGCTAAAATGGACCAAATCTATATTTATATCTGGCTAACAAAAACATCAATATGCCTTAAAATCTGTAATATTTTCTTTGTTCATAATTGCAGATGTTTGATTTAGCATGAATAAAGTTGGTCCTCATTTAAACATCCAATCACGATCCAAATGAATTAGTTTTTTCATATATGCAGATAATAAAATTTGACACTAACAGTTGGATACTGTGGTGGGGAGAATAAAGGAGGAGGAAATGACAATCAAGCCCGATCATGTACACAACTAGTTAATATTATGTCCGTGTATAATTGAGACACGGACTGCAAGAGTTGGTTACAACAGATGTTTACTGAGTGGAGACAAAACTGGAACTACTATGCAAAGTTATTACACAGGCTTATATACAGGGGTGGTCACTACTGGTACTGCAGTATACAGGGGCTGCAGAATATAGTTCCTTCTGCAAAGTACATACACTACAATTCCTCCCCTTTTAGCTAAACAGTACATAACATTCGATTAATAACTAAATAACATATTTACAATTACAGTCGCTATACATTAGCTGAAGTTAAGCAATTATAAGTTCAGTCTTTGAGGAGGCTTCCTGATTCTGTCTGGATAATGCCTCTTTGGGGTATCTTCTGGCAAAGTTGATTCGGAGTCAACGTCGTTGTTTGGTTCGTCTGCTTCCAATAGCACCGATTCTGAGGTAGATGCAATTGGTACTTCGGTTTCATCACCAGGTGTATCGGATCGTGATGTGGAATTGACGTTTTCCAGCGACTCTAGAATCTGGTCAGCATGGCATCTTACAATGCTCTCTCCAACGTCCACAGTATACATTAGAGGTCCTTGCCGTGTGCAGATCGTTCCTGGCTGCCATTTCTCTGTGCGGTTGTCCCGGGCCAAAACTGGTTGACCTATCTTAAAACTCCTGGTCGGCCTTTCATTCATATTCTGAAACTGCCTGTTCTCCACATCTCTTCTGATGTTTGGCTTAACCAAATCCAAGCGGCATCGTAGTCTTCCATTGAAGAACATCATGGCTGGAGTTTGGTTGGTAACCGCATGTGTCGCATTCCGGTAGGCAAACAAGAAGTTATCCACCTTGTGTTGTAGGGGTATGTCTTCATTACACATTGCCTTGATAGCCTTCTTGAATGTTTGAACGAACCTCTCAGCCAATCCATTGGTGGCTGGATGATATGGGGCGGATGTGTAATGTTTAACACCATTGTTCTTTAAGAACCTCCGGAACTCTTCAGACACAAACTGTGGTCCATTGTCGGAGCAAATCTGTTCAGGCAGCCCATTTCTGGTGAATATGGTTCGTAAGACTGTGATAGTTTTTTCTGTGGTGGTTGAGGACATTTTTATTACCTCTGGCCACTTTGAATGTGCATCCACCGCAATTAAAAACATCGAGTCCATAAATTGACCAGCAAAATCAATGTGCACCCTTTGCCATGGAGATGAGGGCCACTCCCATGGATGTAGAGGGGCTTGTGGTGGGGCGTTTTGGACCTTCTGGCATCCTGTACAGCTCTTGGTCATCTCTTCAATTTCTCTATCGATTCCCGGCCAGCACACAAATGCTCTGGCTAAGTTCTTCATTTTTACCCCTCCCAGATGACCCTCATGAAGCTCATTGAGCAATCTATCCGTCAATTTGGGTGGAATTACTACTCTGGATCCACACATCAAGGTTCCTCTGCACACTGACAGCTGTTCTCTTCTCGCCGAGAATGCTGGCAACAGTGGTTCGCCATGTGCTGGCCATCCCTTCACCGTTAAATCATACACCCTGGAGAGTGTCGGGTCATTTCGTGTTTCCTTTTCTATGTTTGCATTCGTCACAGGTAGACATTCGACTATGGTCGAGTGGAATATCTCCACTGCAGGTGCTTCTTCCACCGTCGGCAACGGAAGGCGCGACAATCCTTTGTACTCAATGTCATATTGGTGTGCCCCGAGGAAAAGGGACCACCTCTGTAGCCGTTGTGCTGTCATTATCGGGACGCCCTTCTGAGGGTTGAAAATGGAGACAAGATGTTGATGATCAGTTAGTAGAGTAAATTTCTGACCATGCAGGTAGTGATTGAACTTCTTCACCACCACCCCCCCACCCCCCCCCCGCCCCCGCCACCAGGCTGAGGGCCTCTCTGTCAATCTGGGCGTAGTTATGCTCGGCTGAAGTTAACGAGCGTGACGCAAAAGCTATCGGCCTCTCTGAACCATCAAGGAATTTATGTGACAGTACTGCTCCAATGCCGTAGGGAGACACATCACACGCCAGTCTTATCGGTAGTGATGGGTTGTAGTGAGCCAATACTTCTCTTGAAGTGATTAGGTCTTTACTCTTCTGAAAGGCCCGCTTACATTCATCGCTCCATTTCCATGCTACTCCAGTTTGTAGTAGGGCATTCAGTGGGTGCAGAATTGTGGACAAATTCGGCAAAAACTTATGGTAGTAATTCACCAATCCGAGGAATGACCTCAGTTGCAACACATTTTCAGGTGCTGGAGCCTTAACCACCGCTTCAATGTTGTCAGGGGACCTATGTAGCCCCTCTTCATCAATCACGTGGCCACAATACGATATCTGTTTCTTAAAAAACTCGCACTTGGGGCGATTGGCTCGTAGCCCATGTTCTCTTAGTCTAGTGAGCACCTGCTCTAGGTTGGCAAGGTGTTCACTGTCATCTTCACCTGTCACTAGGATGTCGTCCAAGTAACACTGAGTCCCCGGAATCCCTTGCAGGACTTGTTCCATCGCTCTTTGCCATATCGCCGGAGCTGATGCTACTCCGCATACCAGTCGATTATACTGGTAAAGACCTTTGTGGGTGTTTATCGTGAGATACTTCCTAGAGGATTCTTCAACCTCCATCTGCAAATATGCTTGTGCTAGGTCAATTTTTGTAAAACGCTTCCCTCCAGATAGTGAGGCGAAAATATCTTCTATCCTCGGGAGAGGATACTGTACTGTGTGAAGGACTGGGTTCACCGTCACCTTGAAGTCCCCACAGATGCGAACCTTCCTTGGTTCCTCAGACTTATTGTTTAACGTTTTCTTCATGACAGGAACGATGGGTGTCGCCCACTCGCTCCAGTCCACCTTGGATAACACGCCTGCATTCTCCAGATTCTCCAGCTCTGCCTCGACGGCTGGGCGAATTGCATACGGTACTGGTCCTGCTTTGAAAAACTTGGGAATTGCATTCTCTTCTATTTTTATCGAGGCGGTTACGCCTTTAAGAGTTCCCAGTTCTTGTTGAAATACCTCTTTGGCATTAGCTAAGATTTTTGACAATCGTCCAGGTGTGACGTCGTCGTCCTTTTTACCAGCCACAGTCAGTGCCTGAATGGAGTGCCAGTCTAAATTTATCTTTCTGATCCATTCACGTCCCAATAACGGTGGTCCACCATCTTGCAATATGTACAGATACAATTTCTGTATTTCCTTGCCGTTGTATTCGACAGGCACCCTTATTTTCCCTCTGGGGTATACTTTCTGCCCCGTATACGCCTTCAAGACAATGGATGTCTCTTTCAAGGGTATGTGTGAGAATAGCCGCTCGTAGTCTCGTCGATTCATGACGGTCAGGACTGATCCTGTATCCAATTCCATTTTGACTTGGGACCCTGCTATCGTGAAGGTGACCCAAATGGTTCGGTGATCCTCTTTTGCGATTACGTTGTGAAGTTTGAGACAGCTTAGTCTCTTGTTCCCGGATTCACTATCGCTCTTCTGGTCTTCGGAACTACTGTCCGTCATCTTTTGTACTTTCCTGTACTGTTCCTTAGTAGCCTTTTTGTTGTCGTTAGTCTTCTTCCCAGACCTGCAAACTCGTGCAATGTGTCACATCTTTCCGCATTGCCTGCATATTTTGTCCTTGGACCAGCAGTCCTTCTGGTCATGGGTTGTTCTGCCGCAGCGATAACATTTTTCAAATTCCCGTGTCATTTCATGGGTGCCGTATTCCTGTGGCTTTTGCTGTATTTCCGCAGCTCCCCTTGTTGCTGCTTTGTACGATACTGCTATGCTGAAAGCCTTATCTAGCGTCAGCTCTTTCTCTGAGAGTAACCTCTTCTGGGTTCCTTCACTCAGGAGTCCACAGACAAATTTGTCCCGTAGGGTATCTGCCAGTCCTGCTCCGAACTGGCAGTGCTTTGATAGCTTGCGTAGTTCCGTAAGGTAATCAGCATTGCTCTCATCTTTATGCTGATTTCTCTTGTGGAATTTAAATCTTTCTGCTATCAGCAGCGGTGTAGGATTTAGGTGTTCCTGTAGGATATCAACAATTTCGTTAAAACTCTTCGCCATCGGTTTGGCTGGAGTAATCAGGTTCCGCAATAGGCCGTACGTTCTTGCGCCCATTAAGTTTAGTAGTACCGATGCCTTTTTCTCATCGGCTACTTCGTTTGCCTCGCAATATACTTCGACTCTTTCCACATACGTGGTCCAGTCTTCTATTGCATTATCGAAGGCAGTGATATTGCCAGTCTTCGGCATCTTGGAAATCTAAGATGGCGCCTCCCGCGCTTTGCCTTCTTCCCCGATTGAACAAAATGGCGCCTCCCGTGCTTTGCCTTCTTCCCCGCTGGATTAAGATGGCGCCTCCCGCGCTTTCTGTCTTCTCCGCTGCTGCTAGCGCTGTTGCTGGTGTTTTTATGCCTTGATGGCGACGCCCTATGGTCTTCGCGCACTTCCCCCCCGCGCTGCTGCTAACGCCGCTCTCCGCGGTCCCCGTGGCAAACTGCAGCTCCTCGCGGCTTTCTGCGTTTCTAATTTTTTTTATTTTCCCGTCGTCAGAGCAAACCCTACGAGACACTTTCCTCCCTCTTCTCGGGTCTGTACGGTGCCCGGCTTCGTAGCACCGGCCGCGCCCTGTGTGTTCCACCCTCTCTCTCTCTCTCCTCTTCCCGACAATGCTGCTTGGCCCCGTTGAAAAGCCACCCGATCGAGCTCTAGCCCGCCGCAGCCCAGGAAGGATCAGTGTACTACCTGCCACCAGCCCGATTAGCTGGGACACCATAGACAGGATAACCAAGCCCCGCTCTCGACAGCCTCTCCTGCAAATCTTCAACTCCGATGAATCAGAGGCGGATGCCCACGGTCGACGCCCGTTTCTTCTGTTTGTTTTATTTATTTATTTATTTTCTTTCTTCCTTCTGGCCTCGACCTCTACAACTTCGCTTCAGGGATGAATCCCCATGAGGTGGTGCAGAACTGTAGGTAAGTTCGGATCTGCTCGTCGCCAGTATTATGTCCGTGTATAATTGAGACACGGACTGCAGAAGTTGGATACAACAGATGTTTACTGAGTGGAGACAAAACTGGAACTACTATGCAAAGTTACTACACAGGCTTATATACAGGGGTGGTCACTACTGGTACTGCAGTATACAGGGGCTGCAGAATATAGTTCCTTCTGCAAAGTACATACACTACAGTTAATAACCAGGTGTGGAACCCATGACCGTCCCTTGCCAGGGTGCTGAGACCAGATATAGTGCTGCGACTGCCATTCTGCCTGAGACCAGCTAATTCACAAAGTTCAAGAACGAAATCTGTACAGCTCAACTGCTCACTGGAGTAGGAAAATGGTTGTTTAATAGTTCAGCTGTTGTTGTAGGCAATGCATTTTTGTTTGCTAATGTCAGTTTCAGATATATGCTTTGTTATAAGTCACTGATTATTTATTTTGTATTTTAGAACAAATAGCGATGTTTCTACTTCAATAACAAATATAACATTAAAGTTCAAAATTATTTAAAACCGATTATGGTGGCTTGGTAGGTTGGAAAATTCGTGTTACACTTTTGGAATTTAGGATCAATCTATCCAAACTGATAAAATGATGTCTTCTCTGTTGAGTAGCAAGTTTCAGCTCAGTTTCTTATGAATGTAGGTCCATGTGTCAACTGTGGCTCAGTGGGGTAGCACTCTTGCCTCTGAGTCAGAAGGTTGGCAGTTCAAATTCCACTCCAGAGACTTGAGAACAAAAGTCTAGGCTGACAGTCCAGGTCAGGACTGAGGGAGTGCTGCACTGTCTGATGTGCTGTCTTTCAAATAAGATGTTACAACAAGTTCCTGTCTGCCCTCTCAGGTGGACATAAAAGGTCCCATGGCACTGTTTTGAAGAAGAGCAAGGGAGTTATCCCCGGTATCCCGGCCAACAGTTAGCCCTCAATCAACATCCCTAAAAGAGATTATATGGTGATTACCACATTGCTGCTTGTGGGAGCTTGCTGTGTGAAAATTGGCTGCCGGGTTTCCTGCACTGCAACAGTGACTACACTTCAAAAGTACTTAATTAACTGTAAAGTGCTTTGGGACTTAAAAGGTGCTAAAAAATGCAAGTCTTTCCTTTTTTTCTTCCACCGTGCAAAACTGTCTGTCATTCAGCATGAAATAATTGGCACTAAATTAGCAGCCTCACTCAAACAGCCCATAAATATGGCTAGTGTATAAAATAGAGGCATTCTCATTGATGCAGCGGTGAGTCCCATTCACCCATTGCTGACCTACATTGGCTCCCGGTTGAGCAACACCTCCAATTTAAAATTCTCATGCTTTGTTTCAAATCCCTCCATTGCCTCGCCCCTCCCTATCTCTGTAGCCTCCTGCAGCCCTTGGATATTTGCTCTCCACCAATTCTGACCCCGCTTTTAATTGCTCCGCCATTGGCAGTCGTGCCTTCAGCTGCAGAGGCCCTAATTTCTGGAATTCCCTCCCTGAACCTCTCCACCTTCTACCTCTCTTTCTCCTTTAAGACGCTCCTTAAAACTTATCTGACCAAGTATCATGTGGCTCGGTGTCAAATTTTGTTTGATAATCCTCCTGTGAAGCGCCTTGGGACATTTTACTACGTTAAAGGCGCGATATAAATGCAAGTTGTTGTTGGAGTGGCTAGAGGTTAAAGTGAGGAAGCCTTAGCTTGCAACTAACCTCTATATACCAGACTGCGACTTGCTGATACTGGATGTCAAAAGTTAGAAAATGTTCCACTCAACTTTAGAAGAACTAAAAGAAACACCAAAATATGTAAGTTTTTTAATTAAGCCAGATCGTCAACTTGTCACCGAGCATTTTAGAGCAACTAGGGGTGGCTAAAACATAATTTATTAATACTTATTTATACTTTAATGTAGTTGATTCCAGATGAAAGCCTGATGTGAAAATATATATCCAAGAATTATAAGTATTTTTGTGCATTCATCCTAAATATAAATTGGGCTTGAATCACAGATAAAATGGAAAACTACAAATTCTGGGACGAGCACAAATGAATGTCCTTCTCTTCAGATCCTGATTTACCTGCTGTACATTTCCAGCATTTTCTGTTTTTTATTTTATGCTCAAACTTGGTACATTAATCTGAAATCAACAACTGTAGGTTTAGCGTGCTCAAAAGCATAACACAGATTTTTAATTTCCTTGATTTCCAGTGAATGTTGCATTAATACTTCTACACAGTAGACTCTCGGGCATCACATTTAATATTTAAATAATTTACAATTTCAGGAAAGCATTAGCGGCAGCATGGTTTTTTTCTATGAGTCATTCGAACATATGCCAGGGATATATGGAACATGGTTCCAGGGATGAGGGACTTCAATTACGTGGATAGACTGGAGAAGCTGGGGTTGTTCTCCTTAGAGCAGAGAAGGTTGAGAGTAGATTTGAAAGAGGTGTTCAAAATCATGAGGGGTCAAGACAGAGTAGATAGAGAGAAACTGTTCCCATTGGCGGAAGGGTCGAGAACCAGAGGACACAGATTTAAGGTGATTGGCAAAAGAACCAAAGACGACATGAGGAAAAACATTTTTTATGCAGTGAGTGGTTAGGATCTGGAATGCAATGCCTGAAAGGGTGGTGGAGGCAGATTCAATTGTGGCTTTCAAAAGGGAATTGGTTAAGTACCTGAAAGAATTTTTTTTGCAGGGCTACAGGGAAAAGGCAGAGGAGTGGGACTAGCTGAAGTGCTCTTGCAGAGAGCTGGCACGGGCTCAACAGGCTGAATGGCCTCCTGTGCGGTAACCATTCTATGCCCACTCTTCATGTTTCACGATCTTTCTGCTCACATATCACTTGTATTTTGGCAGAAAAATCTGATGAAAAAAAACCATTCAGGCAAGTAAAATTATAAGGGCAAGCGCTCAGAAAAGTTAATTTTGATTTCTGATTAGTTAAACAACAATTTTAATTTTTTTGCAAAAATTGGTAAGACAGAGCTAAAGTTAACAAACTACACAGGTATGATGAGTGGAATGGTATCCTTCTGTGCTGTAAATTCTATGATTATCTAATGCCCGAATGTTGCTATTTCACCCTAACCTCCAAAATGATACAGATTTCACAAATAAAAAGGCCCTGCATGTGGCAAGGCAAACTGCATTTTGCTCTGTCTGAGAACACAGGTCTGATTTTTCCTAATTGGTATTGCCATTTGCAGTGTTAAGCTTTTGGATTGGTAATTCAGTGAACAAAAATGAACAGTATTGAATAGAGCTCTCTCTCTCTGCATTTGTCAGGCAATGGCACCTGTCATCGCTACCACAAGGCCTGTGGGAGGAGTTGATTTAGTGTTCATTGTTTACATTTATCTGCACATTGAACTAGCGAGACGACGGGCTGAACCAAAATAGTAAGTAAGATAAAATTGAATTTATTTCCTTCCACTTAAGTCATTGTAACGAACAGTCTGTAAAACAGTCTGATGCAATCTGCCGACAAATTATTAGGATTTTATTATGTTGTTGTTTTTTTATCCTCCTCCTGTGTTTATAATCATGGCTAACATGTTCTCAGTTCACCAATGCGTTGATAAAGTTTCTACATGTTTTGCTGTAACTATGCAAGGCAAATTGCCAAAAAAGTGGGTGTAATTATAAAAATTCAAACAGCTGATTTAAATTATAAAAAGAACAGACTGGAAAAATTGACTTGTGCAATACTGTACATAGAATACAGTTTATTATCGTCACTCTATTCATACAATAGGCTCACCCAGTTTCAGAAGTCTCATTAAATACAGTAGAGACTAACTGTCCTTGGGGATATATAAAAATTCTAATTTAGAGAGGAGTTTGTTTTCACACAGGTTGTTTAATATGGTTTCTGTAATCACAAAGGAGCTATAAATGGTAGTTTACGTTTTGAGAGAGATGCATAGTGACTATGCAATATATAGTGAGTAATTTATCTGTTTGCATTTCTTTTTCTGATTGTAATTTTTTATTCCTTTTGTGAACTTTAGTACGTTCTTTTTATCCAAACTGGCAAACTGTTAAAGGATAAAAATGCAGAATCTATACTTTTAATTATATAATAAATTTTATTTCAGGAGTTTCTCGTGGGTTGGTCTTGAACTGTCATGGTGACTGTATCTTGGAGAAACAATACTTTTTCTGCAGTGTGATTGAGTAGTATTTTGCCACAGCGGGGGAGGGGGGATGTGGAGAAGAGCAAAGCAGTTTTGTGAAATATGATAGGTGAGACCACAATAGTAGAAGATAGTGGGGGCTAAATTCTATAACGAAAACGGACACAGGGATCGCGATGCACGATTAACCAGTGCGTGTTCAGTGTAATACAGTCAGCACGCCAACTTCGTGCTGCCTGCTTAGTTACATGATTTCTCCATGCAGCTAGTGCTAACCATGCTGTTCGTTGGCTGGATGCATCAGCAGGGGGCCAAAATTGTAGAAGCTAGCACCAGTTAAAGCTAGCCTGCACTGCTCAAAGCCAGCCTGCACCTCTTAAAGGGGAGGTGCATTGTGGCTGGAGCAGGTGCTGGAAGTCGTTCTACAACTGATTCTGACCTGGGAAACACTCAATAATGGCTCAACATGGGAGCGAGCGGGCTCCAAGGTTTTCTGACGTTGCACTGGAGGCCTTGGTGGAGGAGGTGGAAAGGAAGAAAGGTGTGCTGTATCCATAGGGGGCCAGGAGGCCCTCCAGATACATGGTCAGAAGGAAGTGGGAGCAGATAGTCGTGGCAGTCAATACCAAGAGTCAACTGAGGACCTGGATGCAGTGCCGCAAGAAGTTCAATGACCTCACGAGTGGTAAATATCAATGAATGCATCTTCAAATGCCATATCTGACCAACTGCACCACCATTTGCCTCAGCCACTGCTCAATGGACCACACCCCCATTACCCACCTACCAACAATCTCTATCAATCAGGACTCATACCTCACATTCATAGCTTCACCTCAGCCTCACATACTTACCACTGCTGGAAGCTTCACACCCACATCTCACAGCTTGCACACACTGCCAGCTATTCCACCATGACAGCCACATCACCCAAACAGATTCCATGACACTCACTGATACACTTCCCTCTCTCTTTCAGGCGCACAACTGGAGGCAGCAGGAGCTAACTAGCGGGTAACCTGTACTCCTGCATGTCCTAACCCCCATGAAGGAGACGGTGCTGGTCATTATTGGAACGGCTATTACTGAGGCCGTGGCCAGTGGCGGGGCTGAAACCATAGAAGATGATGCTCTTCTCATGTCTAATCCTCCTTCTCACATCCCACTTCTTCCTCAACCCACAATCTCTTCTGATTTACAAGCTGTAGATGGTGTAAGCATGCACCTCTTGATTTCCCAACTCCCTTCACCATAACCTTACCCTTGTGCCTTCCTCCTTTCAGATACCCAAGAACTGTAACCTGGCCAGGCAGTGGTGGAAGAGCAACAAGACAGTAATGATGAAGACACACCGTCATTCGATTTCACACTTACCAGCTCAGATACTGACACTGCACGTAATTTAGAGAATAGCATAGAGGCAGGATCTGCACGTGGTGAGACACCAGGCACGAGTGGCCTGCAGCCAGGGCAGGGGGCAAAAATAGCGCAGGTGCCAGCTTGCCGGAGAGCAAGGTCACACATGAGTTCTGCTGCAGAGGACTCAGTTGAGTACTTCGATGGGGCAGGCTACCAAAGAAGGCTGATGGGTATGCACAATGAAATGCTTGGTGTATTGGGAAGCTTGCCAGAAGGCCTACGTGCAATGTCAAGGAGCATGGAGGAATCAGGCACCAACTTGCCACAGGGCTTTGTGCAGAGCTTGGAGCCCATCCTTTCTAGCATGCAAGTGGTGGCCAACTCTATTAGCACACTTGTGGACCCAACGATGATGCAGGGTCTGATGGCCAATGTCTCAGGTGGCCGTTGCTTGTGCTACAATGCAAGCTAACGTCTGAGTGCTGCAGTAGAAGCTCAGACTAATGCCATCATGGCTCTAGATTACAGTGTTCAAGGGGGCTTGCAGGGTGTCACAGCAGTCCAGCAATCTGTCCTCCAACAGATTACTAGGATTGCTCTGGCGCCGCCCCGGGGGGAGGGGCAGTAGCTCCGTGGAGCATGAACCTGCTGTCCTCTCTCAGGATGACTGCATTCATTCTCCCACCACATCCACTCCGCCAGTGCCCTTGGTGTTGCCTGTCAGCCAGCCAGCCCAGACTGCTACCACCCATGCCGAGATGGTGCAATCTGAAGCCGGGCCGTCTAGGCCCACAGCTGCTTTAGGTCGTCCTCCAAGGCCATCTGCAGTCTCCACCCCTGAAAGTCAGCAGCCTTCCACCAGCCATGCTGCAGTCACTGGGGTAGCACTGTGTAGGAGCCCTAGGACAGGCAAAGGCACACGGAAGACAGGCACTAAGGGAATGCACAAGGGTGATTAATTAACGTTTGCATGCAATATGGTATGATTTGATTTATAAATTTGGTTTTGAATGTTTATTTTGTGGAGGCTTTTATTTTCGCATTGTGGCCAAGCAAAAGCTGTGATGGTCAATGACAGAGAGAAGGTAAGGTGTGGGACTGTTGGTGAATAGGAAATTGGGGTTGCAGTTATCGGCAGTGTTCCCTCTAATTTTTTTTCCCTGCGCGGACTCTTTAAATTTGTTGTGCAGCCGTGGTATCTCTTCCAGTGGTAGCCGCTGGTGAGCGGCCTGTGCGGGACCTCGCGATTGGTGCGCAGCACGCACCTTCGGGGGAACACACTCGGATGAGTTCTTCATGGACAGCCCGGCCAGAAAGGGGCTGTCTAGGTTGCCTCCTTCCGTTTTTTCCTCCTCCTCTTCTTCCTCTTCCTTCTCTTCCTGCTCCTCAGCTGCTCGCCGTATAGTTGGTGGCATGGGCTGTGCCCTCATGATGGCGAGGTTGTGCAGCATGCAGTAGACCATCACGAATCTTGACACCTGCTCTGCTGAGTACTGCAGGGCTCCTCTAGAGTGGTCCAGGTAGCGGAAGTGTTGTTTCAGCGTGCCAATGGTTTGCTCTATCACATTTTGTGTGGCAGCACAGCTTTCATTGTATGCATACAGCACACATGTGCATGAGTTGTGCACCGGAGTCATCAGCCATGTTGTCAGCGGATAGCCTCTGTTGCCATGTAGCCACCCTTAGGTTTGCAGTGATGGCTCAAATGCAGATGGCACAGCGGTCTGGCGCAGAATGAAGGCATCATGACTGCTGCCAGGATACCGGGCATTGACTTGCTGCTTGTGGTCGCACACCAGCTAGACGTTGAGGGAGTGGAATCCCTTACGATTCTGGTATATGACAGAGTTTACATGCAGTACCCGCAAAGCGATGTGCTGCAGTCAATGGCACCCTGCGCCATGGGGAAGCCTGCCATCATAGCAAAGCCATGTGCTCGCTGCGCCTACTGCTCTCTGGCAAGAGAGAATGAAGATATCTCTCTTTGAATAGATAGCCTCAGTGACCTCCCTTATGCAACAGTGAATGGCAAACTGCACTATGAGACTTGTATAAATACAAGTTGTTGTTGTTGACATCCTTATTAAAGCGCAGAGATCTCACACATTGTTCCTCGCTGAGGTGCAGTAGGAGAATTGCTCCCTGAACACCCTAAGTGGATATGGCTTCTTGCTGGGAGCCCTTCTTCCCACTCCTTCTCCTCCCTCTTCCAGCAGTTTGTCCTGCTCTGCGTGCCCTCTGTTCATTCTCCAAGTTATGCTGTATTCCAAGTGGAATTTCTACTACTGTACCCATGTCTGGCAGCAAGTGGTTTGTGCAGAAGCTTTGAAGTCAGGAAAAAGTCCTTCAGCACCAACTTTAAATAACTATAGAAAGCACCAAACACTTGTAGAAGTATTCCAACAACCAGAAGAAATCAACCAGCAACTAACCTGTAAGTAGTTGATGATCTCTTTAAATAGCGCTGGTGGCCGTGGAGAGGTCCTTCCTGCTGCTGAATACATGTTCAGCTGTGCGAAGTTAAGAGATGGTATTAGCTAGAGCGTTGTGTGCGAAGCATGCTGATTGATGTCATGATCTACCTCCCCTACATACTTCCGGTGGGCATTCACTTCACGCATGCTAACACCCTCAGCAATATGGCATCTGGCGCAATTCACCACACAAGTGTATGCACACACCGCAGATGCCATTTTGGAGCTCTAAGGGCACTCGTAGTGCCCAAATAACAGGCGCTACAGATCCGAACTTTGCACCCAGTCACTTGGTAAACATAAAAGCACAGACTGTGTATGTTTAACTGGAAGGAAGAGCAAAATTGGCACATGGTCACTTCACATATTACAGTCACAGAGTTACGATAGCTATAAAATATTTTATTGGACAGATTAATATATTTACTAAAATATCAATGAAATTAAAACAATGCACAAGTAATCCTTAAGTTAGTGTCAGCTGTGGCTCAGTGGGTAGCACTCTCGCCTCTGAGTCCGAAGGTTGTGGGTTCAAGTCCCACGCCGGAGATTTGACCACAAAAATCTCGGCTGACACTCCAGTGCAGTACTGAGGGAGTGCTGCACTGTCGGAGGTGCCGTCTTTCAGATGAGACTTTAAAACCTGTTCTCTCAGGTGGATGTAAAAGAACCCATGGCACTATTTTGAAGAGGAGCAGGGGAGTTATCCTCGGTGTCCCGGCCAATATTTATCCCTCAATCAACATTACTAAAACAGATTATCTGGTCAATATCACATTGCTGCTTGTGGGAGCTTGCTGTGCGCAAATTGACTTCCTTGTTTCACACACTTCAAAAGTACTTAATTGGCTGTAAAGCGCTTTGGGACATCTTGTGGTCATGAAAGGTGCTATACAAATGCAAGTATTTCTTTCTCTCTTTTTAAATTGACTGTGGTGTCAGATTGGCATAATCCTGAAATCCTAGGAAAATATAACTGTAGGCACATTAGCTTGAAGTCAGTAATTGGGAAGTTGCTTGAGGGAATCAATAAGGATGTACTATATGACCATGTAGACAGAGAAGGACATATCAGGGCCACTCAACACAGCTTCCGAAAAAGAAGAACCTGTCTTACCAATCTGATTGTATTTTTTGAAGGTTACCAGGATAATTTGTTGAGGGAAACCCAATGGATATTGTTTACCTGGACTGTCAGGAATCTTTAGACAAGGTACTGCATATGAGACTTCTCTAAATTTCTTCAAGGCACAAAAACCCCACAGGAAAATTGGTCCAAACGTGGCTAACAAGAGAAGTTAAAGATAGTATTAGATCAAAGGAAGAGGCTTATAATGTTGCCAAAAAGAGTAGTAAGCCTGAGGACTGGGAGGATTTCAGAATTCAGCAAAGGAGGACCAATAAATTGATAAAGAAAGGGAAAATAGAATATGAGAGTAAACTAGCAAGATACATAAAAACAGACTGTAAAAGCTTCTATAGGTATATAAAAAGGAAAAGATTAGCGAAAGTAAATGTGGGTCCCTTACAGGCTCAGACAGGAGAAATTATAATGGGGATTCAGGAAATGGCGGGGGAAATTAAACAAATACTTTGTGTCTGTCTTCACGGAAGAAGACGCAAAAAACCTCCCGGAAATAGTGGAGAACCAAGGGTCTAGTGAGAATGAGGAACTGAAAGAAATTAGTATTAGTAAAAAAAATAGTACTGGAGAAATTAATGGGACTGAAAGCGGATAAATCCCCAGGACCTGATAGCCAACATCCTAGGGTTTTGAAAGAGGTGGCTAGTGGATGCATTGGTTGTCATCTTCCAAAATTTCACTGATTCCGGAAAGGTTCCTGCAGATTGGAAAGTAGCAAATGTAACCCCACTATTTAAGAAAGGAGGGAGAGAGAAAACAGGGAACTACAGACCAGTTGGCCAGACATCAGTAGTAGTGAAAATGCTACAATCTATTATTAAAGATGTGGTAACAAGGCACTTAGAAAATAATAATAGGATTGGGCAGAGTCAAGAGAAATCGTGTTTGACAGATCTGTTAGAATTTTTTGAGGTTGTAATGAGCAGAATAAATAAGGGGGAACCAGTGGATGTGGTGTATTTAGATTTTCATAAGGCATTCGATAAGGTGCCACACAAGAGGTTATTAAACTAAATTAGGGTTCATGGGATTGGGGGTAATATACTAGCATGGATTGAGAATTGGTTAGCGGACAGAAAACAGAGAGTAGGAGTAAAAGAGTAATTTTCGGGTTGGCAGGCTGTAATTAGTGGGGTACTGCAAGGATCAGTGCTTGGGCCTCAGCTATTCACAATCTACATCAATGATTTGGATGAGGGGACCAAATGTACTGTATCCAAGTTTGCTGATGATACAAAGCTGGGTGGGAATGTAAGTTGTGAGGAGGATGCAAGGAGACTTCAAGGCGATATAGACAGGCTAAGTGAGTGGGCAAAAACATGGCAAATGGAATATAATGTGGAGAAGTGTGAAGTTATCCACTTTTGTTAGAAAATAGAAAAGCAGAGTATTTTTTAAATGGTGAGAGATTGGGAAATGTTGGTGTTCAGAGGGACCTGGGTGTCCTTGTACACAAATCACTGAAAGTTAACATACAGGTACAGCAAGCAATTAGGAAAGCAAATGGTTTGTTGACCTTTATTACAAGAGGATTTGAGTATAAGAGTAAAGACATCTTACTGGAATTATATCGGGCCCTGGTGAGACCACACCTGGAGTATTGTGTACAGTTTTGGTCTCCTTCCCGAAGGAAGGATGTACTTAACATAGAGGGAGTACAACAAAGGTTCACCAGACTGATTCCTGGGATGGGGGGATTGTCCTATGAGGAGAGATTGAGTAGACTTGAGTAGATATTCTCCAGAATTTAGAAGAATGAGAGGTGATCTCATTGAAACATACAAAATTCTTACAAGGTTTGACAGGGTAGATGCATGGAGGATGTTTCCTCTGGCTATGGAGTCTAGAACCAGGGGTCACAGTCTCAGAATAAGGGGTCGGCCATTTAGGACTGAGATGAGGAGAAATCTCTTCACTCAGAGGGTGGTGAATCTTTGGAATTCTCTACCTCAGAGGGCTGTGGAGGGTCAGTCGTTGAGTATATTCAAGACAGAGATCGATAGATTTTTGGATATGAAGGGAATCAAGGGATATGGGGATAGTGCAGGAAGGTGGAGATGAGGTAGAAGTTCAGCCATGGTCTTATTGAATGGCAGAGCAGGCTCGAAGGGCCAAATGGCCCACTCCTGCTCCTATTTCTTATGTTCTTAAATGATTAAATCTTCTGGAATTAGTGGTAATCTATTGTGCTGGATTGAAAATTGACTGTGCCTGTAGGCAGAAAGTGGTTGTAGCTGGATTTGGATCTGCTTGGAGACCGGTCACCAGTGTTGGGACCATTGCTATTTACTATTTTCATTAATGATGTAGATGCATGTGTTGGCAGAATGATCTGCAAGTTTGCAGGCGATGACAAGGTGTGTGTGACTTTTGGGATTGTTGAGGATCCTCGACTACTGTAAGCAGATTCCGAGGTACTGGGGGATTGTGCCCATGATTAGTAAATGACATTTAACTTGGAAAAGTGCAGTTTTATGCATGTGAGCAGGTCAAATGCTGAACCTGCATAAAACTTTCAGGGAAAAGAACGAAAGCTAGTGGTGAAAGGAAGAGATCTGGGTGTTCTGTTGCATAGATCTCTAAAGGTTCATGATTAATGCCGTGAAGTTTTTGCTGGTGCAAATTGGGTGCTACAGAGTATTTACAGGACAATTCACGATAAAGCAAAACATACTCTTTTGTCCTTATACAAGACCATGGTTCGGCCTCAGTTGGAATATTGTGTCTAGTTTTGGTCTCTATTGAGGTTGTGGAAAGGGTGCAGAGGAGGACCACAACGTTAATTCCTGTTTAAAGCATTTTAGTTACCCAGATAGGCTCAAAGAGCTGGGTCTATATACTTTAGAGAAGCCTAAACTTAGGGGCAATGTTTCCCTGTAATTTTCTTTGGGTGCGCAGCCCCTTTAAGGGACTGCGTGGCCCATTCAAACTTGTGCACATGCGCGGTTTTTCCATTGAGAAACCGGTAAGTGGCTTGCGTGGGAGCTTCAGACAGCTGCACGGCCACACGTCCGTGCAGCTGAACAGTAACATTGCTTAGGGGTGATTTTGATTGAGTTTTATTAGATGACGAAGGGATTAAATTGTGTTGTGTTGACAAATTGTTTCAACTAAATAGGTTAGGGAGGACCAGGCGTCACACTCTCAAGTTATGTAAAGGCAGAACTAGGCCAGATGTTAGGAAGTTCTTCTTTTCCCAGGGAATAGTGGACCTATGGAGCAGATTGTCGGCTCATGCGGTGAGCACTGATTCGCTGAATTCCTTCAAGTGAGAGCTGAACTTGTTTTTGGCTGGGGCGGAGATCACCTTGTACAAGTACCTGGTAACATTAATCAGAGCCAGAGTGGTCTCCTGGATTCGTTTCGATCTCCTGGGGAGAGGAATTTTACGAATATTTTCCCACTAGTTGGCCTGTGTTTTTCATTTTTTTTGCCTCTCACAGGAGATATATGACTTCCAGGTGGCATGTGGAGTCTATGTATTGTGATGCACAAGGCATCACAACTATATGGGACAGACTGGCTGGACCAATAGGTCTTTTCCTGTCCGTCATTTTCCTTATGTAAGTGCATTACTTTGCAGTTGTAAAGTAGAATTATAAGGAAATTTAGAGGCCAGTTTCTATAATTAAAAACTGTATAATCAATTTCATCACGGTAGAAATAAATTATACCACCACCCAATGGCAAGAAGCAGGTACTACATCAATTACTGCCAGTTAGGTGGATTTTCTTGCTGGTGAAAAGGATTAAAAGGAAAGGAGATTCACTCTTTCATTGACTAGTTTTACCCAAACAGATATCCAAATAGAACTAAATTCTGGCTGCTATTAAGTTACATCTGATTGTTATTAATATTCCTGAAAAAAATTCATTCACAAAATACTGCAAAATTTGACAAATTAAAGGTATAGAATCATAGAATGGTTACAACAGCACAGAAGGAGGCCATTCGGCCCGTCGAGCCCATGCTGGCTCTCTGCAAGAGCACTTCAGCTAGTCCCACTCCCCCGCCCTTTCCCCATAGCCCTGCAAATTTTTTTCCTTCAGATACTTATCCAACTCCCTTTTGAAAGCCACGACTGAATCTGCCTCCACCACCCTCTCAGGCAGTGCATTCCAGATCCTAACCACTCGCTGCGTAAAAAAGTTTTTCCTCATGTCGCCTTTGGTTATTGTGCCAATCACCTTGTAACTGTGTCCTCTGGTTCTTGACCCTTCCGCCAATGGGAACAGTTTCTCTCTATCTACTCTGTCTTCACCCCTCATGATTTTGAACACCTCTTTCAAATCTCCTCTGAACCTTTTCTGCCCTAAGGAGAACAACCGCAGCTTCTCTAGCCTATCCATGTAACTGAAGTCCCTCATCCTTGGAATCATTCTCGTAAATTTTTTCTGCACCCTCTGTAAGGCTTTCACATCCTTCCTAAAGTGCGGTGTCCAGAATTGGACTTCCTGCACATGTGGTTGTCCAGGGCACGGGAAGCGTCCTGGATTTCCCACATGACGCAGGATGTGCATTCCATGGGACTGAGTTGCCCTGCCATGCCTCTATTTATTTGACTATTAACTAACTTGGAGAAATAAACTTAAGACTAAGAATCTTAAAAGTCGGGCCTACCTTTTTCTCTGGCCACTTCTCTTGCTCTCTTAGTTAAAGTCTTTATTCACACGATTATTTAAAGTTATATTAATTAGTTTATTTAGTTAAGTTAGAGCAAATAAACCATGAATACTCACCCACCAATCACCTACTTGCTGTCCTGTGACATCACTCCTTGATTTTGCTGTTCTTTTGTAATTCACTGGAATTATATCTGCCTCTGCTGCCGACTCCTTCCAGGTCCGTGCTGTCCTCGGGTCCCGCTCTGTTTATTCTCTGCCGCCTCCTCCTTCCAGGTCCGTGCTGTCCTCGGGTCCCGCTCTGTTTATTCTCTGCCGCCTCTGCTGCCGACTCCTTCCAGGTAGCAGTGCAAACAGGAAAGCAGAAGAAGTTGGGTACAAAACAGAAGTGAAACAAAACAAAAGGAAGAAAAGCAAATAACAACCTCAAAACAGGTATATGAGAAAATAAGAGAAAAAAGTTAATGCTTTAAATAATAAAAATACCAGTGCTTTTCTTCAACAGTAACTTCGAAGTTAGGAACTGTAACCCACACAAACCTACTTTCACATTCGGCTTCTATCAGAGAAGTGGAAAATATTCACTTCAAAATATGTTCTTTACTGGAGCTGAAATGATTTAACAAATTGGTGCTGTGAAGTAGATATTGGAGCAATGAACTTTGTCTTTGTGTTAGCTGAGATAACAACAGGATGCAGCCAGAGTTCCTGTGTCAAGAAGAGCTGTCCTTACAAATTTGGACCTGGTGATTACTGAGAACTCAGAAGACTCAGAGAATTTGTTTTTAAAAAGCCTTCTCAGCTGCTGGCATGAGCCTGATCCTGCTCCTATTTCGTGTGTCTAATTCTGTTAGATTCAGGAGATGGTTCTGTGATAGTAGATTGGCGGTTAGGATCAGATCAGCCATGATCTTATTGAATGGCGGAGCAGGCTCGAGGGGCCGATTGGCCTACTCCTGCTCCTATTTCTTATGTTCTTATGTTCTTATGCATCCAGTAAGTTTACTTCGGGGTTGCTGCTAGGTATGCTAATCCAGTGGCACTAACACAACACAAAACCAATATAAAAGTAGCTTTCGAGTATTAATAGGCAAGTTGATGGTTTTCTGTGGTCTGATGCATTGTCTAACAACCCTGGTTTAACAAGTGATAGGGTTTCCTCTGCAGTCAAACTTATATATGCTGTGTTTACGAGGGAAATAAAGAGGTAGGATAAGCACTGTATGAAGCTCCCCCGTTCGGTGTTCTGTTTGAAGGTTTTATGCCAGTTTCCAAAACTTGTAACATTCCTTTATACAATGAAAATAGTGGCAAGCAATTGGAGAACTGCCCCTGCTTCCTGATCCTGCGCATCCTGCAACTGCAGATGGAGATTTTTGCCAGACCCAAGAGGTCCTCTGATCTAGTCACCCTTCTTTGCACCGAGTGACCAAAGATGAGGAATGTAGGAGAAAAATGGAGTGAACTGTTGAGGAGATGTAGGTATAGATGAGGGGTGTAGCTCGAGCTGTTTGATGAGAGTGGTAATTCGATACAGAGGGTGAAGAATGTGATAAGTAGACTAGCCGATATAAGTACGATAAACCTCCAAGTGGAACAAACTAAATATACCTATAAATGGCAGCACAGGAAGAGGCAGTCCTGCAAGAAGTTTCAAGCACCAGCATTGACGTAGGCAAACACACTTATGGGAAGTGTCATTAACTCACTTTGCAAATCACTGTTTAGGCCTCAGCTGGAGCATTGTGTACAATTCCGGGCACCAAACTTTAGGAAGGATGTCAAGGCCTTGGAGAGAGAACAGAGGAGAGGTGGAGAGATTGGATAAGCTGGGATTGTACTCCTGAGAGCAGAGAAGGTTAAGGGGAGATTTGATAGAGGTATTAAAATTATGAAGGGTTTTGATAGAGCAAGTAGGGAGAAACTGTTTCCTTTGGCACATGAGTTGATAACCAGAGGTCATAGATTTAAAATAATTGGCAAGAAAACTAGAGGGGAAATGAGGAAAAATTATTATTAGACTGGGTATTATGTAACGAGAACGGATTAATTAGCAATCTTGTTGTACGAGGCCCCTTGGGTCGGAGCGATCATAATATGATCGAATTCTTCATTAAGATGGAGAATGAAGTAGTTGACTCAGAGACAAGGGCCCTCAATTTAAATAAAGGAAACTACGATGGTCTGAGGAGCGAGTTGGGTAGGATTGATTGGGGAATGGCACTCAGAGGGTTGACGGTGGATAGGCAATGGCAAACATTCAAAGACCGAATGGATGAGCTACAGAATTTGTTCATCCCTGTTTGGCATAAAAATAAAACAAAAAAGGTGACTCAACCGTGGCTAACAAGGGAAATTAGGGATAGCATAAGATCCAAGGAGAGGACATATAAATTGGTCAGAAAAAGCAATAATCCTGAGGATTGGGAGCAGTTTAGGATTCAACAAAGGAGGACAAAGGGATTAATTAAGAAAGGGAAAATAGAATATGAGAGTAAGCTTTCAGGGAACATAAAAACTGACTGTAAAAGCTTTTATAGATATGTGAAGAGAAAAAGATTGGTGAAGTCAAGCGTAGGTCCCTTGCAGTCAGAGTCAGGGGAATTTATAATGGGGAACAAAGAAATGGCAGACCAACTAAATGCATATTTTGGTTCTGTCTTCACAAAGGACACAAATAACCTCCCAGAGATGCCGGGGAACATAGGCTCTGATGAAAGGGTGGAACTGAAAGAAATCAGTATTTGTAGGGAAATGGTGTTCGGAAAATTGATGGGACTGAAGGCCGATAAATCCCCAGGGCCTGATAATCTACATCCCAGGGTACTTAAGGAAGTGGCCCGAGAAATAGTAGATGCATTGCTGGTCATCTTTCAGAATTCGATAGACTCTGGAACAGTACCCATGGATTGGAGAGTAGCTAATGTTACCCCACTATTCAAAAAAGGTGGTAGAGAAAAAGCGGGGAATTATAGACCGGTAAGCCTGACATCGGTAGGTGGGAAAATGCTAGAGTCCATTATAAAAGATGTAATAGCAGAGTACTTGGAAAGCAGTGACAGGATCGGACAAAGTCAACATGGATTTACAAAAGGTAAATCATGCTTGACTAATCTACTGGAATTTTTTGAGGATGTAACTGGTAAAATAGATAAGGGAGAACCAGTGGATGTGGTGTATTTGGACTTTCAGAAGGCTTTCGATAAGGTCCCACATAAGAGATTAGCGTGCAAAATTAAGGCACATGGGAATGGGGGCAAGGTATTGACTTGGATAGAGAACTGGTTGGCGGACAGAAAGCAAAGAGTTGGAATAAACGGGTCGTTTTCCGAGTGGCAGGCAGTGACTAGTGGGGTACCTCAAGGATCGGTCCTAGGACCCCAGCTGTTCACAATATATATTAATGATCTGGACGAGGGAATTGGATGTAATATCTCCAAATTTGCAGACGACACAAAGCTGGGTGGGAGGGTATGCTGTGAGGAGGTTGTCGTGAAACTCCAGTCTGATTTGGACAGGTTGGGTGATTGGGCAGAAACATGGCAAATGCACTATAATGTGGATAAATGTGACGTTATCCACTTTGGTGGCAAAAACAGGAAGGCAGATTATTATTTGAATGGCAATAGATTGGGAGAAGGGGAAGTGCAAAGAGACCTGGGTGTTCTTGTGCACCAGTCGCTGAAGGTAAGCTTGCAGGTGCAGCAGGCGGTTAAGAAGGCAAATGGTATGTTGGCCTTCGTAGCAAGAGGGTTCGAGTACAGGAACAAGGAGGTCTTGCTACAGTTGTACAGGGCCTTGGTGAGACCGCACCTTGAGTATTGTGTGCAGTTTTGGTCGCCTTACCTGAGGAAGGATGTTCTTGCCATGGAAGGAGTGCAGCGAAGATTCACCAGACTGATATCTGGGATGGCAGGAATGACGTATGAGGAGAGATTGTGTCGATTGGGCTTATACTCACTGGAGTTTAGAAGATTGAGAGGGGATCTCATCGAAACCTATAAAATTCTGTCAGGCCTGGGCAGATTAGATGCAGGAAGGATGTTTCTGATGGCCGGGGAGTCTAGAACCAGGTGTCATAGTCTAAGGATAAGGGGTAAGCCATTTAGGACTGAAATGAGGAGGAATTTCTTCACCCAGAGAGTGGGGAACCTGTGGAATTCTCTGCCACAGAGGGCGGTGGAGACTAGTTCATTAAATATATTCAAGAAGGAGTTGGATATCTTTCTTAAGGCTAAAGGGATCAAGGGATATGGGGAGAAGGCAGGGTACTGAATTTGGATGATCAGCCATGATCTCATTGAATGGCGGAGCAGGTTCGAAGGGCCGAATGGCCTACTCCTGCTCCTATCTTCTATGTTTCTATTACACACAGAGGTTTGTTTTGATCTGGAATGCACGACCTGAAAGGGTGGTGGAATCAGATTCCATAGGAATTTTCAAAAAGCAATTGGACATGTATTTTTTTAATTCATTTATGGGATCAGGGCGTCGCTGGCAATGCCAGCATTTATTGCCCATCCCTAGTTGCCCTTGAGAAGGTGGTGGTGAGCCACCTTCTTGAACCGCTACAGTCCGTGTGGTGAAGGTACTCCCACAGTGCTGTTAGGTAGGGTGCTCCAGGATTTTGACCCAGCGGCGATGAAGGATTGGCGATATACTTCTAAGTCAGGATGGTGTGTGACATGGAGGGGAACTTGGAGCTGGTGGCGTTCCCATACGCCTGCTGCCCTTGTCCTTCTAGGTGGAAAGGGTCGCGGGTTTGGGAGGTGCTGCCAAAGAAGCCTCAGCGAGTTGCTGCAATGCATCTTGTAGATGGTACACATGCAGCCATGGTACGCCGGTGGTGGAGGGAGTGAATGCTTAAGGTGGTGGATGGGATGCCAATCAAGCAGGCTGCTTTGTCCTGGATGGTGTCAAGCTTCTTGAGTGTTGTTGGAGCGGCACTCATCCAGGCAAGTGGAGAGTGTTATAAATCTCATCATTGTGAAGAAACTACTCATGAAATAACACTGGACGGCCAGCTGGTGGCGCCGTCCAAGGAGTATAAATACTCGGGCGTTGGCCCCAGCTTGCCATGGACATTTTGTAAAGACAAGGAGCTAGTGGATACAACTAGACTTTCATGTTCTGAAACAAGTTGATTAAAGCCTTGCTTTATGCTCAAACCAAGTGCGTAGTGAGTTTTATTTCGTCAATTTAATCAACTTAATATCGACTCCACGCTTTGGGTGATTTCGGGAACAGCCAGCTACGACTCGAACCGTAGAAGGGAACTCAGACAAGTAATCGATCCATCATGGAGAAACTACTCAGGCCCGCCCGTCTTGACCTGGACCCGAATTCACTTACAGCTGCTAAGGTATGGAAACACTGGTATCGTACTTTTAGCAACTTCCTCAGGGTGTGTGGTGAAAATGTTCCTGATAAATTAGAAATACTTGCCAATTACGTATCCCCTCATGTGTTTGATTATATCGAAGACTGTGTAGACTATGATGCCGCTATTCAAATACTACAGCAGCTATATGTCAAGTCCCCAAATTAAATTTTTTCTCGGCATCTGCTGGCCACAACTCGACAACAACCCGGGGAATCACTTGACGAATTCCTTCAGAAACTTCGCAGACTCAGCAAGGATTGAAATCTTAAAGCTGTTACAGCTGAGCAGTACCAGGAGGAGTTAATTCGTGATTCCTTTATTAATGGGATTGCGTCTCCCTTCATACGTCAGCATCTGTTGGAGAATAAAACCCTCCAGTTACAGGCTGCCTATGACCAGGCATGTTCTCTGGACTTAGCAAAGAGGAATGCAGACACCTATCTTTTACCACGTGCACGGGCTGCTGCTATCTCTTTTAGTGACTCTTTCAATAGGCCTCAGGCGGAAGCCCTCACGGATGATGACTCCAACCCAGCTAATGACAGCCGTACCCTAGAAACCTACACTGATGACGACCCCACCCTAGCGGCATCTTGGCAATCTGGAAGGAAGTGTTTCTTCTGTGGAGGAGCGTTCCATTATAGGAAATTTTGTCCTGCTCGTAACACGACCTGCAGTCATTGCAGCAAGAAAGGTCACTTTTCTAAGGTATGCCAGTCAAGAGCCGCTGTTAGTAAGAAAGGCCACTTTTCTAAGGTATACCGGTCGAGAGCTCCTGTTAGTTTTGCAGCTACTATCTATAAAACTGCTCCTCCCCCAAGAGCCACTTCTAAGGTTACAGCTGTCGAAGGTAAAACTGCCCCTCCTCCCATCACTGTTGTTTTTCCCCAAAGTTTGTCCCATGCAGCCACGAAGGATTCAATAATCGACTCATGCAGCTCTGACAGCTTCATTAGTGAACGGGCTGTCAGTAAGTTAAAACTGCGTATTTACCCCTCTGTCATGAAGAAAATGTTAAACAATAAGTCTGAGGAGCCAAGGAAGGTTCACATCTGTGGGGACTTCAAGGTGACGGTGAACCCAGTCCTTCACACAGTACAGTATCGTCTCCCGAGGATAGAAGATATTTTCGCCTCACTATCTGGAGGGAAGCGTTTTACAAAAATTGACCTAGCACAAGCATATTTGCAGATGGAGCTTGAAGAATCCTCTAGGAAGTATCTCACGATAAACACTCACAAAGGTCTTTACCAGTATAATCGACTGGTATTCGGAGTAGCATCAGCTCCGGCGATATGGCAAAGGGCGATGGAACAAGTCCTGCAAGGGATTCCGGGGACTCAGTGTTACTTGGACGACATCCTAGTGACAGGTGAAGATGACAGTGAACACCTTGCCAACCTAGAGCAGGTGCTCACTAGACTAAGAGAACATGGGCTACGAGCCAATCGCCCCAAGTGCGAGTTTTTTAAGAAACAGATATCGTATTGTGGCCACGTGATTGATGAAGAGGGGTTACATAAGTCCCCTGACAAAATTGAAGCGGTAGTTAAGGCTCCAGCACCTGAAAATGTGTCGCAACTGAGGTCATTCCTCGGATTGGTGAATTACTACCATAAGTTTTTGCCGAATTTGTCCACAATTCTGCACCCACTGAACGCCCTACTACAAACTGGAGTAGCATGGAAATGGAGCGATGAATGTAAGCGGGCCTTTCAGAAGAGTAAAGACCTAATCACTTCAAGAGAAGTATTGGCTCACTACAACCCATCACTACCGATAAGACTGGCGTGTGATGCGTCTCCCTACGGCATTGGAGCGGTACTGTCACATAAATTCCTTGATGTTTCAGAGAGGCCAATAGCTTTTGCGTCACGCTCGTTAACTTCAGCCGAGCGTAACTACGCCCAGATTGACAGAGAGGCCCTCAGCATGGTGTGGGGGGTGAAGAAGTTCAATCACTACCTGCACGGTCAGAAATTTACTCTACTAACTGATCATCAACCTCTTGTCTCCATTTTCAACCCTCAGAAGGGCATCCCGATAATGACAGCTACAGAGGTGGTCCCTTTTCCTAGGGGCACACCAATATGACATCGAGTACAAAGGAACTAAACAGCATGGGAATGCTGATGGATTGTCACGCCTACCGTTGCCGATGGTGGAAGAAGCAAACATAGAAACAGAAACACGAAATGACCCGACACTCTCCAGGGTCTATGATTTAATGGTGAAGGGATGGCCAGCACATGACGAACCACTGTTGCCAGCATTCTCGCCGAGAAGAGAACAGCTGTCAGTGTGCAGAGGAACCTTGATGCCCCTCTACATCCATGGGAGTGGCCCTCATCTCCATGGCAAAGGGTGCACATTGATTTTGCTGGTCCATTTATGGACTCGATGTTTTTAATTGCGGTGGATGCACATTCAAAGTGGCCAGAGGTAATAAAAATGTCCTCAACCACCACAGAAAAAACTATCACAGTCTTACAAACCATATTCGCCAGAAATGGGCTGCCTGAACAGATTTGCTCCGACAATGGACCACAGTTTGTGTCTGAAGAGTTCCGGAGGTTCTTAAAGAACAATGGTGTTAAACATTACACATCCGCCCCATATCATCCAGCCACCAATGGATTGGCTGAGAGGTTCGTTCAAACATTCAAGAAGGCTATCAAGGCAATGTGTAATGAAGACATACCCCTACAACACAAGGTGGATAACTTTTTGTTTGCCTACCGGAATGCAACACATGCGGTTACCAACCAAACTCCAGCCATGATGTTCTTCAATCGAAGACTACGATGCTGCTTGGATTTGGTTAAGCCAAACATCAGAAGAGATGTGGAGAACAGGCAGTTTCAGAATATGAATGAAAGGCCGACCAGGAGTTTTAAGATAGGTCAACCAGTTTTGGCCCGGGACTGCCGCACAGAGAAATGGCAGCCAGGAACGATCTGTACACGGCAAGGACCTCTAATGTATACCGTGGACGTTGGAGAGAGCATTGTAAGACGCCATGCTGACCAGATTCTAGAGTCACTGGAAAACGTCAATTCCACACCATGATCCGATACATCTGATGATGGAACCGAAGTACCAATTGCATCTACCTCAGAATCGGGAATATTGGAAGCAGACGAACCCAACAACGACGTTGATTCCGAATCAACTCTGCCAGAAGAACCTGATACCCCAAAGAGGCGTTATCCAGACAGAATCAGGAAGCCTCTTCAAAGACTGAACTTATAATTGCTTAACTTCAGCTAATGTATATGACAACTGTAATTGTAAATATGTTATTTAATTATTAATTGAATGTTACGTACTGTTTAGCTAAAAGGGGAGGAATTGTAGTGTATGTACTTTGCAGAAGGAACTATATTCTGCAGCCCCTGTATACTGCAGTACCAGTAGTGACCACCCCTGTATATAAGCCTGTGTAGTAACTTTGCATAGTTAGTTCCAGTTTGTCTCCACTCAGTAAAGACCTGTTGTAACCAACTCCTGCAGTCCGTGTCTCAATTACACACGGACATAGTAGATGCCTACCCACTACCACGCATCGATGACATGGTCAATAACCTTGCCAACTACAAGGTATTTTCAACTTTTGATTTAAAGAGCGCATATCATCAAGTACCGTTAAAGGACTCTGACAAAAAGTATATGGCCTTTAAGGCCAATGGTCGGCTTTACCAGTTTTGTCACCTTCCATTTGGAGTCACCAATGGGGTGGCCATCTTTCAACGGGCAATGGATAGCCTAGTCAAACAGGAGAACTTAACGGACACTTTTCCATATCTAGATAATATCACCATTGCTGGTCATGACCAGAAGGAGCATGATGCCAATCTCCAGAAATTTTCTGACGTTCTCCGTCGTCGTAACTTAACCTTAAATGAGTCCAAACCTGTGAAATCAGTACCATCAGTCAACATCCTTGGCTACTGGGTGGGCAAATGTGTCATCAAACCGGATCCGGAGCGACTTCGTCCGCTTCAGGAGCTCCCTCCCCCTACGAATCTCGGCTCTCTTCGTCGGGCACTCAGCATGTTCGCCTATTATGCGAAATGGATATCCCACTTCTCCAACAAGATCCAGCCCCTGCTTCACGCAAAGTCATTTCCATTGGAGGCAACGGCTATTTCAGCTTTCAACCTCCTCAAGCGACAACTGGAAAATGCCACGCTTCGTTCCATTGATGAAAATCTCCCTTTCGTGGTCGAGTGCGATGCATCGGAGTTGGCAATCTCTGCTACCTTGAATCAAAGTGGTCGACCCGTTGCATTTCTGTCCAGAACTTTGCAGGGTAGCGAGCTCCATTATCTTCCTGACGAGAAGGAGGCTACGGCCATCATCGAAGCGGTACGTAAATGGAGTCATTTTCTCGCTCGTCGCCATTTCACACTTATAACCGATCAGCGCTCCGTGGCCTTTATGCTGGATAACTGGAAACGCACTAAGATCTGGAGGATGGAATTGGCTGCCTTTGGATACACCATACATTATCGACCCGGCAAAGAGAATGTGGCCCCGGATACCCCTTACGCGGGCATTCTGCTCTTCTGTGTCAACTTCGACTCTGGCGGATCATCATACTGACTTATGTCATCCTGGCGTTACCCGTATGTTGCACTTTGTGCGATCTAAAAATCTCCCATTTTCTATGGAAGATATGAAAAGAACGTGCTCCTCCTGTAAAATTTGTGCGGAGTTAAAACCGCAGTTCTTCCATCCATCGGATGGCTCGCTCATACATGCTATGCAGCGACTCAGCATTGACTTTAAAGGGCCATTGCCTTCCTCAACGCGGAACACCTACTTACTGACTATGGTGGATGAATATTCACGTTTTCCTTTTGTTCTCCCCTGTCCCAATATGCTTACTTCCACAGTGATCAAATGCCTTGATCAAGTCGTTTCCCTTTGTGGTACGGCCAATTTCATCCACTCTGATCGGAGTCCCTCCTTCATGTCAAGCGAACTCAAAAATTATCTCTCCCAACGGGGAATCGCCACAAGTAAAACGACACCGTACCATCCCATCGGTAACGGACAGGTTGAGAGATACAACGCTTTCATTTGGAATGCTGTTCGTCTTGCGCTGAGGTTACGCAATCTACCAGACCAGCAGTGGGAAACTATGCTCCCTGACGCGGTGCATTCCATCAGGTCTCTCCTTTCTGCTTCTACCAATGTCACACCTCAGGAGCGATTCTTCAGCTTCCAGCGTCGCTCCACCCATGGGACGTCTCTACCGTCATGGTTGGCAGCTCCTGGCCCCGTGCTGCTCCGAAGATTCATCCGATCATCAAAAACCGATCCTCTAGTCGATGAGGTAGAACTTACAGACGTCAACCCCACGTACGCCCACGTGCGGTACCCGGATGGCCGGGAGTCCACCGTCTCGCTCCGGGACCTGGCTCCCTGTCCGGCCGGTTCCATGGACCTGACTGATGGAGGGACCCGCAGGGATGAGGCCGACTCTCTGCGCCCCCCCGAGGATGACGCCCTACCTGGGACATCAAGGGATCTGCTGGCTGCCCCGCCGGATCCGCTCGGGGAACCGAGCGCACCCCATGGGATGGCCACCCCGGGCCAGGACGCCGGTCAATCTCCGGCTAACCAACGGGCCGAAGCCAGTTCTGCACCTGTGGGGACCCGCACCCGGAGTCACGATCTCCCCAGCCTCCCTCGGGTTGATCAGAGCAACACGGGCCCTGTTGATCCACCGGCATGGATCAAGCAGCCCAGGGACCAAGACACGGTCTGGGGAGACGTGCCTTCTGGCCATAAACAAAAATCTAAAAGACTACGGCTATTCGTGGTCCGCCTAATCCGTTAAGAGGAAGTCGTCGGATTTCCAAATCTTTTAGGCAGGAAGAATGTTAGAAATCTCATCATTATAAAGAAACTACTCATGAAATAACACTGGACGGCCAGCTGGTGGCGCCGTCCAAGGAGTATGCCCAAGGCGTTGGCCCCAACTTGCCAGGGACATTTTGTAAAGACAAGGGAGCTAGTGGATACAACTAGACTTCCATGTTCTGAAATAAGTTGATTAAAGCCTTGCTTTATGCTCAAACCAATTGCGTAGTGAGTTTTATTACATCAGAGAGTATTCCATCACACTCCTTTCTTGTGCCTTGTAGATGGTGGAAAAGCTGTGGGGAGTCAGGAGCTGAGACACTCACCGCAGAATACCTGCCCTCTGACCTGCTCTTGTTGCCACAGTATTTATGTGGCTGGTCCAGTTAGGTTTCTGGTTAATGGTGACCCCCAGGATGTTGATAGTGGAGGATTCGGCGATGGTAATGCCATTGAATGTCAAGGGGAGGTGGTTAGACTCTCACTTGTTGGAGATAGTCATTGCCTGGCACTTTTGTGGTGCGAATGTTACCTGCCACTTATAAGCCCAAGCCTGAACATTGTCCAGGCCTTGTTGCATGCAGGCATGGACTGCTTCATTATCTGTGGAGTTGCGAATGGCGCTGAACACTGTGCAGTCATCAGCGAACATCCCCATTTCTGATCTTATGTTGAAGGGAAGGTCATTGATGAAGCAGCTGGTGATGGTTGGGCCTAGGACACTGCCCTGAGGAACTCCTGCAGCGATGTCCTGGGTGTTAGATCCGTGATTCTGAGAGTATGATGTTTTCAAATAACTACACGGATGCTGTAACTTAACAATCAACAGGTGTTTACTGGAATAGGGTAGTCTCAAGACTGGGTGTACAGAGGCATGCTCAAGGCTTATATACAGGTGTGGTCACTGCCGGTACTACAGTATACAGGAGCTGTAAAAGTAGTTCTCTCTTAAAGGTACATACACTACAATTCCTCCCCTTTTAGATTAGCAGTACCCATAATATTCAAATAACAATTAACACTTTAACATGCACATTAAACAAAAGTAGTCCATTTATGGATTCAGTCTTTGGGGCGGCTTCCTGATCCTTTCTGGATAGCGCCTTTCCTGAGGTTCTTGTTCTTGGTGCGGAGGCGATTCTGGCCCCTTTTCGTCGGTTAGTTCATCAGTTTCCACTGCTACTGGTTCTGAGGTAGATGCTACCGGTATGTCGGGTTCATCCCCAGGTACTCGAGACATGGGGTTGACTCGTTCCTGTGACGCTAAGATCTGATCGACGTGGCGTCTCACAATGTTCTCCCCGACATCCACTGTGTACATTAATGGCCCCTGCCTTGTGCATATCGTTCCGGGTTGCCATTTCTCTGTTCGGTAGTCACGGGCCAAGACTGGTTGTCCTACATTGAAGCTCCTTGTCGGCTTCTCATTGATGTGCTGGAATTGTTTATCCTCAATATTTCTTCGCACATTTGGTCTGAGCAAATCCAGACGAGATCTCAACCTTCGGTTAAAGAACATCATGGCCGGGGTCTGGTTGTTGACTGCATGTGTCGCATTTCTGTAGGCTAATAGGAAATTGTCCACCTTATGCTGTAGTGGAGTTTCATCGTCGCACATGGCCTTTATCGCCTTTTTAAAGGTTTGTACGAACCTCTCAGCCAATCCATTTGTGGCTGGATGATATGGGGCGGATGTATAATGCCTTACCCCATTCCTTCTCATAAATTTCCGAAACTCTTCGGACACAAACTGTGGTCCATTATCAGAGCAAATCTGCTCTGGCAAGCCGTTCCTGGCAAATATGGTCCGTAGGACTGCAATCGTTTTCTCTGTAGTGGTTGAGGACATTTTTATCACCTCAGGCCATTTCGAGTGAGCATCCGCTGCTATTAAGAACATTGAGTCCATGAATGGACCAGCAAAATCAATATGCACCCGTTGCCATGGAGAGGAGGGCCACTCCCATGGGTGTAGAGGGGCATGTGGTGGTGCATTTTGGACCTTCTGGCATCCTGAGCAGCTCTTGGTTAGGTCCTCGATTTGTTGATCGATCCCCAGCCACCACACATAAGCCCTAGCAAGGCTTTTCATTTTCACCCCTCCCAGATGACCTTCATGAAGCTCATTTAGCACTCTCTTCCTTAACTTGGGTGGAATCACCACTCGGGATCCACACATCACTGTCCCCTGGCATACTGACAGCTGTTCTCTTCTGGATGAGAATGCTGGCAACAGTGAGTCGCCATGTGTTGGCCATCCCCTCACCGTCAAATCATATACCCGAGACAGTGTCGGATCATTGCGGGTCTCCTTCTCTATATCCGTGTTAGTTACTGGCAATCGTTGAATTATTGTCGAATAAAATATCTCGATAGGGTCCACTGCTGGTGCTTCCTCCACAGTAGGCAGTGGCAAGCGTGATAGCCCCTCAGCGTTTCCATGCTGTTTCATGCCTTTATATTCTATTTCATATTGGTTCGCCCCTAGAAAAAGGGACCATCTTTGTAACCGTTGTGCAGTCATCACCGGAACGCCCTTCTTTGGATTAAAGATGGAGACAAGTGGTTGGTGGTCAGTCAGCAAGGTGAACTTCTGCCCATGCAGATAGTGGTTGAATTTTTTTACTCCCCATCCTAGGCTGAGGGCCTCCCTGTCAATCTGGGCGTAGTTGCGCTCGGCTGAGGTTAATGACCGAGATGCAAAGGCTACTGGCCTCTCCAACCCGTCTGGGAATTTGTGCGACAGCACCGCCCCAATACCGTAGGGTGATGCATCACATGCCAAACGAATTGGTAGTGCTGGGTTGAAATGGGCCAACACCTCTTTTGATGTGATCAATTCTTTGCACTTCTGGAAAGCTCGTTTACGTTCGTCATTCCACTTCCATGGTACCCCTGTTTGCAGTAGGGTGTTCAGTGGGTGTAATACTGTAGACAAATTTGGCAAGAACTTATGGTAGTAGTTTACAGCCCGAGGAACGACCTCAGTTGTGACACATTTTCCGGTGCTGGAGCCTTGACTACTGCCTCAATCTTTTCAGGGGACTTATGTAACCCCTCTTCATCGATAACGTGGCCACAATACGAGATCTGCTTCTGGAAAAACTCGCACTTGTGGCGATTAGCTCGTAGCCCATATTCCTTTAATCTTGTGAGCACCTTCTCCAGGTTGGCGAGGTGATCACTGTCATTTTCACCCGTGACCAGGATGTCGTCCAAATAACACTGGGTCCCTGGAATCCCTTGCAAGACTTGATCCATCGCCCTTTGCCAAATAGCCGGAGCCGATGCTACCCCGAACACCAGCTGGTTGTATTGGTAGAGACCTTTATGAGTGTTGATCGTGAGGTAGTTTCGAGGCTTCTTCTACCTCCATTTGCAAGTACGCCTGGGCTAGATCAATTTTGGTGAAGCGTTTACCTCCAGATAGCGAGGCGAAAATATCCTCAATTCGTGGAAGCGGATATTGTACCGTGTGAAGGACTGGGTTCACTGTCACCTTAAAATCCCCACAGATGCGGACCTTCTTTGGTTCCCCAGGCGTATTGCTCAACGACCTCTTCATTACAGGAACGATGGGTGTAGCCCACTCACTCCAGTCTACTTTGGACAGTACTCCTGAACGTTCCAACCCTTCCAGCTCTGCTTCAACGGCTGGTCTGATCGCATAAGGCACTGGTCTGGCCTTAAGAAACTTTGGGCTTGCATTTTCCTCTATTTTAATCGTTGCTGTTTTGCCTTTTAGTGTTCCGAGTCCCTCCTGGAACACTTCTTTTGCGTCAGTTAGCATTTTTGACAGTCGTCCAGGTGTGACGTCGTCATCCTTTTTGGCCTCAACCTTCAGTGCCTGTATGGAATGCCAATCTAATTGTATCTTCCGGATCCATTCACGTCCTAGTAGTGGTGGTCCTCCATCTGGCAATACATATAGGTCCATTTTAGGTATTTCCTGGCCTTTGTATATCACTTTCACCCTTATTTTTCCTTTGGGGTAGAATTTTTGCCCCGTGTACGTCTTCAAGACAATCTCTGTAGCTTTCAAGGGTATGTGTGAAAATAGCCGCTTGTCGTCCCTTTGGTTTATGACTGTTAGGGCTGATCCTGTGTCCAATTCCATTTTCACTTGGACTCCGTCTATCTTGAGTGTGACCCAGATAGTCTGGTGATCCTCCATTTTGGTTACCTTATGTAGTTTCAGACAACCCAGCTCCTTGCTTCCGGAGTCTGTATCACTTTTCTGTTCGTCTGAACTACTGTCCATCACCTTATGTACCTTTTTGTACTTCTCCTGTGGAGATTTCTTGCTGTTGGTTTTCTTCCCTGACCTGCAGACTCTTGCTATGTGTCCTGCTTTTCCACACTGTCTGCACACTTGGTCCTTGAACCAACAATCCTTCTGGTCGTGTGTTGTTCTGCCGCAGCGATAACACTTCCCTGTTCCATATGACATTTCATTGGTGCCATATTCTTGCGGCCTCCGTTGTATCTCTGCAGCGCCCCTTGCGGCTGCTTCGTGTGCTACTGCCATGCTGAAAGCCTTGTCCAGCGTAAGATCCTTTTCTGATAGAAGCCGTTTCTGGGTTCCTTCACTTTGAAGCCCACACACAAACTTGTCCCTTAACGTATCTGCTAGTCCCACTCCAAACTGGCAGTGTTTCGATAGCTTGCGCAGTTCCGTTAAGTACTCAGCATTACTTTCATCTTTATGCTGGTTCCTTTTGTGGAACTTAAATCTTTCTGCTATCAGCAGCGGTGTGGGGTTTAAGTGGTCCTGTAGGATTTCTACTATGCTTTCGAAATTCTTATTCACGGGCTTCTCTGGGGTGATTAGGTTTCGCAGTAAGCCATAAGTTTTTGCACCCATGGAATTTAACAAAACCAGTGCTTTCCTAACATCTGGCACTTCATTCGCCCTGCAGTACACCTCAATACGTTCCACATATGTTGCCCAATCTTCGACTTCATTGTCGAACGTAGAGATACTGCCACTCTTCGGCATCCCTGGGTGTGATTTAACTGTCAACAATGGCGTCTCCCGCGCTCTCCCTTCTTCTCTGCTGGCACAAAATTGCATCTCCCGCGCTTCCCTTTCTTCCCGCGCTCGCTCTTCTTCTCCGCTGCGGTTTCTAAAAATGGCATCTCCCGTGCTCTCCCATTCTCCCCGTGGACACTGTTCAGCCCTTGAGCCCTGGCTGTGCGCTGCCCGTTTTTTTTTTTTTTGTGCGCCTTCCCCGTTTCCGCCGCTCGGTCCTGAACCCGGCTGCTGCTTTACCCTCTTTATCTCCGTTTTGTTTTTCCTCGACGCCGCTCGATTTTCAACCCCCGGCTGCGCCCTGTGCGCTTCACCCTCTCTCTTACCCCGTCGACGCTGCTCGGCTTTTTCTCTGCCGTCGGTCGGCTCCAGTCGCCGCTGTCCGGGAAGGGTCTGTTGCTGGATCGTCGTGGCTGGGGAGCCAAGCCCGGCTCTCAACAGCCTCCCCTGCGATGTTCACTCTCTGCCGGACGACTGGGCAGTTGCTCGTGGTCGACGCCCGTGCTTCTGGCCTCGACTTTCTTCCACCGCCCTCCCGGAGCGAATCCTTGAAGGGAAATGCAGAGTTGCAGGTAGATTCGAATCGACACTCGTTGCCACTGTTAGATCCGTGATTCTGAGAGTATGATGTTTTCAAATAAATACACGGATGCTGTAACTTAACAATCAACAGGTGTTTACTGGAGTAGGGTAGTCTCAAGACTGGGGGTACAGAGGCATGCTCAAGGCTTATATACAGGTGTGGTCACTGCCGGTGCTACAGTATACAGGAGCTGTAAAAGTAGTTCTCTCTTAAAGGTACATACACTACACTGGGGCTGTGATGATTGAACTTCATTGAACAACCAGCTGGCTCCTGTGTTCACAGACATTTTTAACATCTCACTGCAGCTGTCTGTTGTACCAGTGTGCTTCAAGGAGACAACCATTGTGCCGTTCCCTAAGAAGACCAAGGTAACAGGCCTCAATGACTATCGACCCGTGGCTCTAACACCTATAGCCATGAAGTGCCTGGACAAGCTGGTCATGACACACATAAACAGCATCATCCCCGACTCCTTGGACCCGTTCCATTTCGCATACAGGGCGAACAGGTCTGTGGACGATGCCATCTCCCTAACACTACACACTGCCCTGGAACACCAAGACAGGAGGGACACTTACGTCAGACTGTTGTTCATTGACTGCAGCTCTGCATTTAATACTATTGTTCCCTCCAAGCTGGTTCTGAAACTGAGGGACCTAGGCCTGGGCACCCCCATCTGCAATTGGATTCTGGATTTCCTGACTGGCAGGCCTCAAGTGGTGAAAATAGGGAACAACACCTCATCCATTCTGGTCCTCAACACCGGAGCGCCACAAGGCTGCTGCCTCAGTCCTTCGCTGTACTCTCTGTTTACACATGACTGTACAGCCATACACAGCAACAACCGGATCATCAAGTTTGCCGACGACACCACAGTAATTGCCCTGATAAGCAACGACGACGAGACGGAGTACAGAGATGAGATAGTCCAGCTGATGAGATGGTGCAATGACAACAACCTTGCCCTGAACGTTGGCAAGGCTAAGGAGCTCATCGTGGACTTCAGAAGCCACCAAGGTAACCACCGCCCCATCAGTATAGACGGGACACCAGTGGATGTCGTCAGTTGCTTCCGATTCCTGGGACTGCAGATCTCCGATGACCTGGCCTGGAACCACAATACTGAGGCCATGCTGAAGAAGGCACACCAGCGCCTCTACCCCCTACGGTGCTGGAGGAAATGCGGCATAAGCACACAGTGGCTTGTGAACTTTTACCGCGGCACCATAGAGAGCGTCCTGACGGGTGGTGTCAATGTGTGGTATGGTAACACCACTGCACAGGACAGGAAAGCCATCCAGAGGGTTGTGAGGACGGCAGAAAAGATCATCGGGTGTGCACTTCCGTCCATCGAGGAGATCTTTCAGACCAGGACCCCAATCACCCTGGGCACGAACTGTTCTCCCTCCTGCAGTCCGGCCGTCGGTACCGCAGCATCCGAACCAGGACCAGCAGGTTCAAGAACAGTTTCTACCCTCAGGCAGTGCGTCTACTGAACTGCTAACCGCACTGCCCCACATATCATAGTCACATTCTCCCCCCCCACCCTGGAATTGTATATCACATGAACCGTGAGCGCACAAGAACATTCTTGATCACTGGACTGTGTGCACATAGGACTTTTGGACCTCAACCTTAACTTATAACTTATAACTCATTTGTACATTGTACACTGCATTTTAACTTATACTTATATTTATTATACTTATACTACCATACACTTATCATATTACATTACTATTACTTCCAGTGGTAATAGAGGCTTTTTGCACTATTCATCATATCCTGCAACTTGGACAAGCTATACATATTTGTTTATTTGCTTATTGTTTCTATATTTATACTTGTTTTTACTTTTGTTTCTTATATTTACACTTATATATTGTGGGAGTGAGTGGGGAGTAAGCATTCCATTGTACCAGTTACATATGGCAATAAAGTAATCTTGAATCTTGAATCTTCCTTTGTGCTAGGTATGACTCCAGCCAGTGGAGTGTTTTCCCCCTGATTCTCATTGACTTTAGCTTTACTAGGGTTCCCTGATGCCAGACTCAGTCAAATGCTGCCTTGATGTCAAGGGCAGTCACTCTCACCTCACCTCTGTGTTTGAAGATAATTAATTTGCAAGGTTATGGTGAGAAAGCTGGGGTGTGGGACTAAATTGGACAGCTCTTTCAAAGAACAGGCACAGGCACGACAGGCTGAATGGCCCCATTCTGTGCTGTAAGATTCTATGATTCTAAGAGACAGTGATGTGTCATTCCTGCAAGAAGTTTCAAGCACCAGTGTTGACGTTGGCAAACACATCTGTGGGACGTGTCACCAGCACAAGCTCAAGCTCAAGCTCAAAACCTCAGAACTTGAGAAGGAAATGGAGATAATTTGATATATCAGGAATGGAGAGAAATTTTTGGAACAAGAGTTTGAGAGTAGTCACATCAATGAGGTAGGGAGCAGTCAACGGGGGAGGAAAGATGGGTGCCTATCCAAGGGACAGGAAGGAAAGGTTAGAACAGGAGAGCAACTGATGCTCTCAAATAGATTTTGAAGCTCCAGCTTCCTATGGGGAAAATGAAGACTTTGGGCTGGTCCATCAAATAAACATCCTTGGCACCAACAAGCATGAGATGATTCAAGATGGGGGTGGGGGAGATCAGCAACATAGCTAGAAATGCAGTAGTGACAGGAGATTTAGTAGTTAAAAGGACTGAAATGATCTTTTGCTGTCCAGATCGACAATCTCAGATTCTTTGTTGCTTCCTAGGTGTTATGATAACAGACATATTGCATAGACTGGAAACGTTTTTGCAAGGAAAGGGAGAACAACCAGGCATTGTCGGTCATGTGGAAGCCAGTGATGTAGGTAAAGAAAGGACTGAATTGCTGCAAGATGAATTTAGAAGATTAGGAAGCAAATTTAGGAGCAGGACTTCGCAGGTGGTAATCTCAGAATGACTTCCCCAGCCATGTGCTCGAATAGGGAAGGGCAGGAAGGTTAGGCAAATAAGTGCACGGCTAAAGGTTTGGTGACAGGAAAAGAGATTGCACTTTGTTGAGCACTGGCACCAGTTCTGGGAAAGGTGGGAGCTGTTCTGCAAGGATGGGCTACATCTGAACAGCAAGGGGACTAATATACTGGCAAAATGGTTAAATGGAGAGTGACAAGGTATTTAAACTCAGAATAAGAGGGGCTGTTGAGAAAATAAAACTAACCAGGATCGACTGATGGTGGAATGAGAAAATAGATGAGAATAATATTAATGCGGAAAATAATTTAGCAAGAGGGATATGGAGGAGAGCAATAAAATCAAATGGACTAGCTATAAATGGGGAATGGAAATACTCAGCAGGTCAGGCAGCATCTGCAGAGAGAGAAACAGAGTTAACGTTTCAGGTCAATGACCTTTCATCAGAACTGGAAAAAGTTAGAGATGTAACAGATTTTAAGCAAGTGCATGGGCAAGGAAAGGGGGAGGGGAGGAAAGAACAAAAGGGAGAGTCTGTGACAGGTTGGAAGGCAGGAGAAATGACAAAAGGTATGGTAGTACAAAGCAAAAGGAGATGGTAATGGGACAAGAAAAGAAACAAAAGATGGTCTGGAAGAGGTGTAAATGGGAATAGTAGAATCATCAACTGCTGCCATCTGAAAAAATAGGTTATGGTCTGAAATTGTTGAACTCGATTCGGCACATTACAATCTTCTGGACTCAACATCGAGTTCAACAATTGCAGACCATAACCTCTGCCCCAATTTTTTTCACATGACAGCTGTTGATGATTCTGCTATTCCCATTTACACCTCTTCTAGACCCATCTTTTGTTCCTTTACCTGTCACATTACCATCTCCTTTTGCTTTGTACAATCACACCTTGTGTCATTTAATTACTCCTGCCTTCCAACCTAACACAGACCTTCCCTTTTGTTCTTTCCTCCCCTCCCTGTTCCCTGCCCCTGCACTTGCTTAAAATCTGTTACATCTCCAACTTTTTCCAGTTCTGATGAAAGGCCATTGAGCTGAAATGTTAATTCTGTTTCTCTCTCCACAGATGCTGCCTGACCAACTGAGTATTTCCAGCATTTTCTGTTTTTATTTCAGATTTCCAGCATCCGCAGTATTTTGCTTTTGTATTGTTGTAGTTATAAATGGGTAAAGGTAGCGGATAAAGGAATATTGTTAAACAAAAAATCTTAAAATTCATGTATTGTAATGTGTAAAGTTTGGGAAATAAACTGGGGGAACTGGAAGCACTTATTTTTCAGTAATATCTAGACTTAATAGCATTAACAGAAATCTGGACAAGAATGAAAAATAAATATAGCTGGGTTTAATATATTTCAGAGAGATAGAAAAGAAAAGAAAGGAGGTGGAGTGGCAATCTGAAGAGGGAAGACATACTGTCGAGAGGGTTGATGTTGATAAAGTGATACTGTCAGAGTCAATATGGTTGGACCTCAATGATAAAAAGGGGCTTGTTACATTAGTTGGGCTGCATTAAAGATCTCCAAATTGTGGGAAGGAAATGTAAGAGGAAATCTGCAGTCAGATTAGAAAGATGAGAAGCAATAACTTATTTACCTATCGATTGGGACAAAGAGGAAGTCAATCGAGAAAAGGGAATTGTAATCCAAAATGTGTACAGGATTCTTTTCTCAATCAGTATGTTAATATCCCGACAAGGGCAGAGGCGCTATGAGCAACATTCCTCCTAAGGTGCACGGGAACGCACATCGATCGGGAGATCCTGCGCAGGCTACTCACCAGCTGTTGCTGCTGGAAAAGATATTGCACATGCGGGCCGTGCAGCAAATTTAAAGAAACTGCGCACACAAAAAAATTAGAGGGAACATTGGTTCTGAGTAATGAAAGAGATAAGATAGATGAACTAATTGTGGGTGAGCACCTTGGGAGTAGTGACCACAATATGATGAGGGTTAAGATCCAACTAGAAAGAAAAAAAGTCAGGACAAAAATGCGAGCACCAGATTGTATTAGAGCTGATTTTAAAAAGATAAGGAGCGAGCTAGCTGTGGTGAACTGAAAGAAGAAATTGGCACAAAGGATTGCAGAATAACAATGGGATGTTTTTTTTAAAAACTGGTTACAAAGAAGGAAACTACTCATAGTTTCAGGAATGCATGAATAAATAAAAGGGTTGAAAACCAATTAAAATTGAATAAGAGGGCCTATTAGGACTATAATAATCATGAAAAACGTAAAGAATAAGAAAAAAGAGGTTAAGAACAGGATAAGGGAAGTTAAGACAAAAGCAAAATACTGCAGATGCTGGAAATTGAAACATAGAAAAACAGGAGCAGGAGTAGACCATTCGGCCCTTCGAGCCTGCTCCACCATTCAATATGATCATGGCTGATCCTCTATCTATCTCAATACCATATTCCCGCTCTCTCCCCAAACCCCTTGACGCCTTTTGTGTCTAGATATCTATCTATCTCCTTCTTAAATATATTCAGTGACTTGGCCTCCACAGCCTTCTGTGGTAGAGAATTCAACAGGTTCACCACCCTCTGAGTGAAGAAATTTCTCCTCATCTCAGTCCTAAATGTCCTACCCCGTATCCTAAGACTGTGACCCCTCGTTCGAGACCCCCCAGCCAGGGGAAACATCCTCCCTGCATCCAGTCTGTCTAGCCCTGTCAGAAATTTATACGTTTCAATGAGATTCCCTCTCATTCTTCTAAACTCTAGTGAATACAGGCCTAGTCGACCCAGTCTCTCCTCATACGACAGTCCTGCCATCCCAGGAATCAGTCTGGTGAACCTTCGCTGCACTCCCTCTATGGCAAGTATATCCTTTCTTAGGTAAGGAGACCAAAACTGCACACAGTACTCCAGGTGTGGTCTCACCAAGGCACTGTATAACTGTAGTAAGACATCCTTGCTCCTGTATTCAAATCCTCTTGCAATGAAGGCCAACATACCATTTGCCTTCCTAACTGCTTGCTGCACCTGCATGTTTGCTTACAGTGACTGGTGTACAAGGACACCCAGGTCCCTCTGTACATCAACATTTCCCAATCTATCACCATTTAAATAATACTCTACCTTTCTGTTTTTCTTATCGAAGTGGATAACTTCACATTTATCCACTTTATACTGCATCTGCTATGTATTTGCCCACTCACTCAACTTGTCTAAATCGCCTTGAAGCCTCTTTGCATCCTCCTCACAACCCCACCAAGTTTCGTGTTGTCAGCAAACTTGGAATTATTACATTTGGTTCCCTCATTCAAATCATTGATATATATTGTGAATAGCTGGGGCCCAAGCACTGATACCTGCGGTACCCCACTAGTCACCGCCTGCCACCCCGAAAAAGACCCATTTATTCCTACTCTGTTTCCTGTCTGTTAACCAATTTTCAATCCATGCCAGTATATTACTCCCAATCCCATGTGCTTTAATTTTGCACACTAACCTCTTATGTGGGACTTTATCAAAGGCCTTCTGAAAATCCAAATACACATCCATTGGTTCTCCCTTATCTATTCTACTAGTTACATCCTCAAAAAACTCCAGTAGGTTTGTCAAACACGATTTCCCTTTCATAAATCCATGTTGACTTTACCTAATCCCATTGATATTTTCTAAGTGTCCTGTTAGCACATCCTTTATAATAGACTCTCGCATTTTCCCTACTATTGATGTTAGGCTAACCGGTCTGTAGTTCCCTGTTTTCTCTCTCCCTCCTTTTTTAAATAGTGGGGTTGCATTTGCCACCCTCCAATCTGCAGGAACTGTTCCATAATCAATAGAATTTTGGAAGATGACAACCAATGCATCCACTATTTCCATGGCTACCTCTTTTAGTGCTCTGGGATGCAGATTATCAGGCCCTGGGGGTTTATCAGCTTTCAGTCCCATTAGTTTCTCCAGCACTGTTTTTTTACTAATATTAATTTCCTTTAATTTCTCCTTCTCACTAGACCCTTGGTTCCCTAGCATTTCTGGGAAGTTATTTGTGTCCTCTTCCGTGAAGACAGAACCAAAGTATTTGTTTAATTGCTCGGCCATTTCCTTGTTCCCCATTATAAATTCTCCCGTTTCTGATCGAAAGGGACCTACATTTGTCTTCACTAATATTTTTCTTTTTGCACACTTGTAAAAGCTTTTACAATCCGCTTTTATGTTCATTGCAAGTTTACTCTCATACTCTATTTTTCCCCTCTTAATCAATCTCTTGGTCCTTTTTTGCTGAACTCTAAACTGCTCCCAATCCTCAGGCTTGCTACTTTTTCTGGCAACTTTATATGACTCCTCTTTGGATCTAATACTATCCTTAATTTCTTCTGTTAGCCATGGTTGGGCTGCTTTTCCTTTTCCTTTCGTGTTTTTGCGCCAGAAGGGAGTGTATAACTGTTGCAATTCATGCATTCATTCCTTAAATGTTAGCCATTGCCTATCCACCGTCATGCCTTTTAATGAAGCTCCCCAATCTATCATAGCCAACTCACTCCTCATACCTTCGTAGTTTCCTTTGTTTAGATTTAGGACCCTAGTTTCGGATTGTTTTCTTCACTTTCCATTTTAATGAAGAATTCTATCATGTTATGGTCACTCTCCCTAAAGGACCCCGCACAACAAGACTATTAATTAACCCCTTCTCATTGCACGATACCCAATCTAGGACAGCCTGTACCCTAGTTGGCTGCTCAACATTCTGGTCTAAAAAACCATCTCTACACACCCCAGGATTTCATCCTCCACAGTATTATTGCTAATTTGGTTTGGCCAGTCTATATATAGATTAAAGTCACCCATGATTACTGTTAGTAAATCTGAAATAAAAACAGAAAATGCTGGAAATACTCAGGAGGTCAGGCAGCAGAGAGAGAAACAGAGTTAACGGGGTCAATTTTAACTCGGGTGCGGGGAATTGTCGGGTTCCCCAAATTTAGTGTTTCCCACACGAATCTAAATGGGTCTGTGAGATTGATGCAATTTTAACTCAATTGGCCAATTGATTTCCAAAGTGTGGGAAGCCTTGGCAATTGAGTATTTCCAGTCAGAAAGTCACAGAATATGACGTCATCATTGCTGCTGCTTTTAAGGTCCACAGCAAGCCTCGCTTCTTCTGCAGGCTTCCAAACTTCACCATTAAGATGGCACAGGAGCCTGCAGGAGCAACGGCCAGCGGGAGGGCAAGAGCTGCCCCAAAATTTGATGAGGCTTCACTCCAGACATTGCTGGATGGTGCTAGGGCCCACAGGGAGGTCCTGTTCCCTTCTTCAGAGAGGAAGAGGCCTCCCAGTCAGACCAAGGCTGTGTGGCTACAAGTGGCTGGGGAAGTCAACTCCTTGGGGCTCACACGGCGCACCTGGATGCAGTGCAGGAAAAGATTCCATGACCTTCATTGCACTGGAAAAGTAAGTACTGTATGAAGTTTCCATCACCCTCAATCTGATCCCCATTGGCTTTCCTCACCAGCACTCAGCTTTAGCAATCTCTTCCTCCACATCCCACTTGACACTCACATCCATGCACCCTTACCCATTCCCTCTCTCTCTATGCACACATCCACATAACTATTTCACCATGCAGCCCTTACACTCCCTCTCACTCTGATGCTTTGAACACAACTGACAACACACAGGGAGGGCCCTTGGTCTTGCAACCTCACTCCATCTTTGTCTCCTTCTAAGTATCTATGCTATGCAATCTCTGCACTCAGTCCTTCATTCTCACTCAACCTCCACTTGTCTCCCTCATTGCAGGAAAAGAGAGCTCACAACAGGAGAGAGTGAGCCAGGACAGGAGGAGGGCCGCCCTCATTAGCCCAGCTCACCCCCTGGGAAGAAGCCGTCCTGGAGATTGTCGGGGCTGACAGAGATGTGGAAGTTGGGGAAGGACAGACAGGTGCATCCCCGCAAGCTGGTGACAGAATAGTTTTCCATCTCTCTCATTGGCATTGCATGAGTCGCTGATAATGATTCAGAAGCTACATCATATGGACTTATGATCATCTGCAAAATGCAATGTGCATGTAACCTTGGCATCACATCTCTAACTTTTCTCTTGACTCCCCCACAGGACCATCGAGAGCCCCCGTCCCCAGTGTGAAGGAGGAAGAGCCTGAGATGCCAGACTCCTCAGAGGAATCTGCAACCTCTGAGGGCGCAGCGCCAGCAGAAATAAGCGCACTCAGCACCAGCGCAGACACTCACACCTCGGTGGGACCTTCGGGACATAAAGTAGAGTTGTCACCTGGTATATCACAGCTCACAAGTGAGCATCAGCAGATTGTGGAGACAGGGACAGCAGTGGAGAGTCCTCGTCGGAGGGCGCAGGACTCTGCCAGCTCGGCTCAGCTGCATGTCGACCCTCTGCCTCTGCGTCCATCCGTAAGATCAGAGGTGATGGAACTCCGTGCACAGATGCAGGAGTCTCTGGCAGGTTTTGTCTCCAGGGTCGCTGCGAGTGTGGAGCGAATGGAGGAGTCCATAGTGAACATGAGCAGAGCCTTTGTAGAGTCAGTGATGCATGAACGCATCAACACGGAAAGGATGGCTACCTACGTGGAAATGATTGCTGCCTCCGTGGTAAGGCTGACTACCACAGAGGAGAGGATGGCTACGGTAGAGGAGAGGAGGGCTGCGGTAGAGGAGAGGAGGGCTACGGCCATGGAGGAGGTTAGTCGCCAGGGTATGGAAAACATGGTGAGTGTTCAGAATAGAATGACATCTCTTGAGGAGTGATGGGCATCTATTGAACAGAGAAACCAGACCTTCGTGGAAGTCCTTCTGAGTAGGACTGCCATTGTAGGAACGGGTACCCATGGCTCCCCTGATGTGCAGCAAGGTGCTCTCAAGCCACTTGCAGGCACTGAGGGGGACCTGACCCATGAGAGGGAGGTTGGTGGCAGACCTCAAGGAAGTGGGGGCTCCTCTCCAAGCGCTCACACTTCCATGCCACTGCAGAACCCTCGGTCAGAGCCCCGCCGGAGTCCACACCCAACTGAGACAGACTTCTCAACTCCTGCACAGCCGCAGGAGCAGCAGACTACTGATGATTCCTCACAGGCTCACCACCCCAGAGGACGCCCACCAAAGGTGTCGAGACAGGAGCAGCAGGAAAGTGAGCAAGGGGCCTCCACATCTGCTGAAGCCACAGGGGAACCACTACGTAGGAGCACGCGTAAGAGGAAAATAAAGCACAAATAGCCACAAGGGTAGTCACTTGGGTGAAATGTGTATTTTGTAAAAATGCCACCAGTTTGTTTTGCATAAAAATTCTGATGGCAACTGCTGCAGTTATGGCGTGTGTCATTTCGCGAATGAGGCTTTCACATTGAGGGCTTAGGATTACTTGCAGTTGTCAGGATGCTGGTCAAATAGCTCGGAATCCGCAGGGTTTGGCCATTGTCGATGCTCAGGTAAGAAGCTGCGAGGCAAAAGAGTTTGATTTACTAGGCTAAGCAAATCTGGCCAGGATGAGTGCGTTCCTTGCATCCCGGGCAGCAATGTTCTCACGTAATGCTGCCGCTGGTTGATGGGCCTCTGCAGGATCCTCCTCCTCCTCCTCCTCCTCCTCATCCTCATCCTCCTTCTTTTTCTTCGTCATCGTCTGAGGAGGGTATGTGAGGAGCCACTTGGTCCTCAGGAATCTGCAAGCCATGACGCTGTGCCATGTTGTGGAGTGCACAGCAAACCACGACGATCCTGGCTGCTGAGTACTGTAGGGCTCCACCTGATCTATCCAGGCATCTGAAGCGCATCTTCAGCAAGCCGATGGTTTGTTCGATTACGGATCTAGTGGAAATGTGGCTGGAGTTGTAGCGCTCCTCAGCTTCGTTGGCTGGCCTCAACGGCATCATTAGCCAAGTCCTCAGGGGATAGCCCTTGTCTCCAAGCAGTCATCCGTGAAGTTGGTCTGGCAGACTGAATAGCGGAGGCACACTAGACTGCCGCAGTATGAAGGAGTCATGGCAACTGCCAGGGTACTTGGCACAAACATGCACAATCTCCTTCTTGTGGTCACACACCAGCTGAACGTTAAGGGAGTGGAAGCCCTTGCGGTTGACAAAAATACCTGGATTGCGATGGGGTATGTGATAAATCCATGTAGTGAGACAAGGACTCGAAGAGGCGAGGTATTAGGATTAATAAGAGTACTTTATTAAACGACTGCGAAACAACCAAGCAGGCTTGCATCCAGGCATTGCACCTTTGCTGACCTTGATAGGAAGCAAACCTCCAACCTTAACAGGAAGCAAACCTCTGACCTTAGCAGCAGCATTGGCTACAGCACCACCTGGTGGATAACCTTAATCATAACATCCCAGATTACTATAGGGTACACTAAGGGCCACATGTGTGCAGTCAATGATGCCCTGCACCCTTGGAAAGTCTGCCAGATGAGCTAATCCAACCACTCGTGCCATCACATTTGCACGATCCCTGGTGAAATGGATGTGATTGTGCGTGAGGGCAAAGAGGGCATCGGTTACCTGCGTGATGCAAGTGTGTGCGGCCGACTGGGAGATGCCGCTGATGTCTGCTGCTGATCCCTGGAATGAGCCTGAGGCAAAAATGTTGAGTGCGGTGGTGACTCTGATGGCCACTGGTAAGGAGTGTCCACCTGGTCCTCTGGGCAGCAGGTCTTGCTGTATCATTGCGCAGATGTCAATCACTACCTGTCGCGAAAGTCGGAGCCACCTTTGGCACTGCTGCTCAGTCATGTTGAGGTAGCTGACCCTGTGTCTGTAGACCCTGTTTGGGGGGTATCTCCTGTGCTGCCTCAGGTGGGTGAGCAGCAGCCTGTCGCTGCTGCTGCTGGTGCTGCTGTTGTTCCTGGTTCTGCTGGTTCTCTAATGCCAAGAAGGGAAGGAAAAAAAGGCCTCCCATGCTTCTGGTAGATGCCTCAGTTGAGGAAGCGCTGAGTGAGGGTGGCGAGAGGGGTTTCGCAGGAGGTCACACTGGAGAAGTGTGTGAGGCTCCAACCTTCCACAGGTGTGGTTAAGCCTGGTAAAAGTTGCCCCAGGCCTGAGACAACAAAGTCCTGCCACCTGCAAATGATGACTGATCAAATCTCCTCTTTAATGGTTGACCTGCAGCTGATAGTCAGCAAGCCAATAGTGCTCACACCAGGTTTCACAGGCGTGATCCCCACCAGGCGTGTTTTACGTGGGAAAAGGGTTAAACAGGCAAGGGCCTGTTAAAATGGGATTATAAAGGCCAATTAGTGCTGTTTAAGGGCCCTAAAGACAGGCGGGACTGATTCGGGACCATCAGACACGCCTGGGTTAAAATGGCTAGGTGTCGGGAACCAGGCGGGGGGGCGGTCCCGACCCCCAGGTTTTGCAATTTTAACCCCCCACACGCCTCAAAGCCCACCTGACGGCTGAGTTAAAATTGAGCCCAACGTTTCAGGTCAATGACCCTTCATCAGAACTGGAAAAAGTTAAACCTGCTGACAAGGGTGGCACTGTTGTTATTTGGCGAACCGACCTCTACCTAGCGGAGGCTGAATGCCAACTCTCCGACACCTCCTCCTACCTCCCGCTGGACCATGATCCCACTACCGAACATCAAGCCGTTGTTTCCAAGACTGTCACTGATCTCATCTCCTCTGGCGATCTACCCTCCACGGCCGCCAACCTTATAGTTCCCCAACCCCGCATAGCCCGCTTCTACCTCCTTCCCAAGATCCACAAACAGGACTGCCCTGGTAGACCCATCGTTTCAGCCTGTTCTTGCCCCACGGAACTTATCTTCCTATCTTGACTCTATTTTTTCTCCCCTTCTCCAGTCTCTTCCCACCTACATCCGCGATTCTTCCGACGCCCCTCCGCCACTTTAACAGTATCCAGTTTCCTGGCCCCAACCGTCTCCTTTTCACTATGGACGTCCAATCCCTCTACACCTCCATCCCACACCAGGATGGCCTGAGGGCGCTCTGCTTCTTCCTTGAACAGAGGCCCAAGCAGTCCCCCTCCACCACCACCCTCCTTCGCCTGGCTGAACTTGTTCTGACATTGAACAACTTTCCTTTGACTCCACTCACTTCCTCCAAATTAAAGGTGGTGCTATGGGAACCCGCATGGGTCCTAGCTATAGTTGACTCTATTTTCTCTCCATGGATGTTGCCTGGCCTGCTGAGTTTTTCCAGCATTTTCTGTTGTTATTTTGGGTCCTAGCTATGCCTGCCTTTTCGTGGGATATGTGGAACATTCTTTGTTCCAGTCCTACTCAGGTCCCCTCCCTCACCTCTTTTTCCGGGACATTGATGACTTTATCGGTGCCGTTTCCTGCTCTCGCCCTGAACTAGAAAATTTAATTCACTTTGCTTCCAATTTCCACCCTTCCCTCACCATCACATGGTCCATCTCCGACTCTTCCCTTCCCTTCTTTGACTTCTCTGTCTCCATCTCTGGGGATAGGCTATTGACAAACATTTACTATAAGCCCACTGACTCCCACAGCTACCTGGACTGCACTCCCTCCCACCCCGCTTCCTGTAAGGACACTATTCCATTCTTCCAGTTTCTCCGTCTCCGCCACATCTGCTCTGACGATGCCACCTTCCATACTAGTTCTTCTGACATGTCTTCCTTTTTCCTCATCTGAGGATTCCCTGTGGTTGAATGGCCCTTGACCCTGTCCGTTCTATTTCCCGAACTTCTGCTGTCACCCCCTCCCCTCACTCCCGGAACCACGATAGGGTTCCCCTTGTCCTCACCTTTCACCCCACCAGACTCCAAATTCAACGGATCATCCTCCGCCATTTCCGCCACCTCCAGCGTGATCCCACCACCAAACACAACTTCCTCTCACAATCTTTCAGCATTCCGAAGAGACCGCTCCCTCCGCGACTCACTGGTTCACTCCTCTATCACCCCCAGTACCCCATCTCCTTCGTCCAGCACTTTCCCGTGCAAGCGCAGGAGATGCAACACCTGCCCTTTTACCTCCTCCCTTCCCACTGTCGAGGGCCCCAAACACTCAAAACAACGATTTACTTGTACTTCTTGCAATTTCAAAAAGGACAATCATAGAGTCATAGGCCAGATTTTCAGTGTGCCGTGAGGCAGGCTTTTAGGCGTGCGGCGGGCTAAAATCCCGAATTCGGGGGTCCCGACACCATCCCGCCCAAAACCCGCCTCCACGTAAGTTTCAAAGGAGGCGGGTACCCGCCCCGCACTGGGACCCGCCGACCTGAGGCGGAAAGGGATTAGTGCCAATTAACTGCCAGTTAACAGGCAGTTTTTAGCCTAATCCCTATTTTGAGGGGTGTCCTGTGGGATTCCCGACGGCTCCAAACCACGCCAGGTTAGAGCAGGCAGGCCATCGGGTTGAAGGACTTGGAGGGGTCGCGATGTCGGTGTTCAGGTGAGTGATGGGTGCATGAGTGTGTTTGGCGTCTCTAAAGTGTGTAAAGATGTTTAAATTACCTGTACTTACCTTAACAACCTTTCTTCCTCTAGGCGTCGGGAGTCCATCACTCAGCCGGCACTGAAAGCAGAATGGCTGCGATCTGTCAAAAGTGACAGCCTGCAGTTTTCAGTGCCGCTGAGAGTTCTAACTGAGTCTGCGTAGAAGGACTCAGGGAAGAAGTCAGACTGTCAGTGTTTGACAGCTTCAAACAGCTGTGAAACACTGATATGTCATCTGTCGACACCTCTTGACGGATGAAATTTCAGTCTATGACATCACCTGTTGCCGGGTGGCCATTAATTGGCCTGCTCAGCCCGCTAGGCGGGCTGAACAAGCTCAATCAAGGGAAAATCGCGTGGATTGGCCCGATGTCGATGGAGGCGGGACTAAAACCCGAAAGTTATTGTCCCGCCTCCTTCCCGACTGCTGAATGAAAATCCAGCCCATAGAGTCATACAGCACAGAAAGAGGACCTTCAGCCCATCATGTCCACGCCGGCCATCAAGCCCTCTCTATTCTAATCCCATTTTCCAGCACTTGGTCCGAGGCCTTGTATGCTATGGCGTTTCAAGCGCTCATGTAAATGCTTCTTGAATGTTGTGAAGGTTCCTGCCTCGACCACCCTTTCAGGCAGTGAGTTCCAGATTCCAACCACCCTCTGGGTGAAAAAGTTTTTCCTTAAATCCCCTCTAAACCTCCTGCCCCTTACCTTGAAACTATGCCCCCTGGTTATTGACCCCTCTACTAAGGGGAAAAGTTCCTTTCTATCTACCCTATCTATGCCCCTCATAATTTTGTACACCTCAATCAGGTCCCCCTCAGCCTTCTCTGCTCTAAGGAAAACAACCCCAGCCTGTCCAGTCTCTCTTCATAGCTGAAACGCTCCAGCCCAGGTAACATCCTGCTGAATCTCCTCTGCACCCTCTCCAATGCAATCACATCCCTCCTATAGTGTGGCGACCAGAACTGCACAAAGTATTCCAGCTGTGGCCTAACTAGCGTTTTGTACAGCTCCATCATAACCTCCCTGCTCTTATATTCTATGCCACGGCTAATGAAGGCAAGTATCCCATATGCCTTTTTAACCACCTTATCTACCTGTCCTGCTGCCTTCAGGGATCTATGTACATGCGCACCAAGGTCCCTCTGATCCTCTGTCCTTCCTAGGGTCCTATCATTCATTGTGTATTCCCTTGCCTTGTTAGTCCTCCCAAAATGCATCACCTCACACTTTTCAGGGTTAAATTCCATTTGCCACTGTTCTGCCCATCTAACCATCCCGCCTATATCATCCTTTAGCCTGAGGCTTCCCTCCTCGCTATTTATCACTCCACCAATTTTCGGGTCATCTGCGAACTTACTGATCATACCTCCTACATTCATATCTAAATCATTAATGTACACTACAAACAGCAAAGGACCCAGCACCAATCCCTGCGGTACACCACTGGACACAGGCTTCCAGTCACAAAAATAACCTTCAACCATCACCCTCTGCCTCCTGCCACTAAGCCAATTTTGTATCCAATGTGCCAAATTGCCCTGGATCCCATGGGCTCTTACCTTCTTGACCAGTCTCCCATGCGGGACTTTGTCAAAAGCCTTACTGAAGTCCATGTAGACTACATCAACTGCACTACCCTCATCCACACACCAAGTCACCCCCTCGAAAAATTCAATCAAATTGGTCAGACATGATCTCCCCCTGACAAAGCCATGCTGACTATCCCTGATTAATCCCTGCCTCTCCAAGTGGAGACTAATTCTGTCCCTCAGAATTTTTTCCAATAATTTCCCGACCACTGATGTTAGGCTCACTGGCCTGTAATTCCCTGGTTTATCCCTACTACCCTTCTTGAACAATGGTATTATGTTAGCTGTTCTCCAGTCCTCTGGCACCTCCTCTGTGGCCAGAGAGGTTCTGAAAATTTGTGTCAGAGCTCCTGCAATCTCATCCATTGCCTCACACAGCAGCCTGGGATACATCCCGTCAGGGCCTGGTGATTTATCCACTTTTAAGGCCACTAAAACCGCTAGTACCTCCTCCCTCTCAATACTAATTTGTTCAAGTATATCACAATCCCCCTGCCTGATTTCTATGCCTACATCGTCCTTCTCCATAGTGAACACAGATGCAAAATATTCATTTAAAACCTCACCTACATCTTCCGGCTCTATACACAGATTGCCACTTTGGTCCCTAATGGGCCCTACTCTTTCCCTGGTTATCCTTGCCCTTAATATACTTATAAAACACCTTGGAATCTTCCTTTATTTTGCCCGCCAGTGTTTTTTCATGCTCCCTCTTCGCTCTCCTAATTTATTTTTTAAGTACCCCCTGCACTTTCTATACTCCTCTAGGGCTTCCACTGTTTTTAGTCCTTTGTATCTGCCAAAAGCCTCCCTTTTTTTCCTAATCCATTCTTATATATCCCTTGACATCCAGGGTTCCCTGGGTTTGTTGGTCCCACCCTTGACCTTTACTGGAACATGTTGGTGTTGTACTTTCTCTATTTCCTTTCTGAAAGACTCCCACTGCTCTGATGTGGATTTTCCTACAAGTAGCTGATCCCAGTCCACTTTGGCCAGATCCTGCCTTATCATATTAAAAATCGGCCTTCCCCCAATTTAGAACCTTTATTTCCGGTCCATTTTTGTCCTTTTCCATGACTACCTTAAATCTCACCAAATTATGGTCACTGTCACCAAAATGCTCTCCCACTGACACTTCTACCACTTGCCCGGCTACATTCCCTAGAATTAGGTCCAGTACCGCCCCCTGTCTTGTAGGACTTTCTACATGCTGGCTCAAAAAGCTCTCCTGGATGCACTTTAAGAATTCCGCACCCTCTAAGCTTTTCACACTCTGACAATCCCAGTTAATATTGGAGAAGTTGAAATCCCTTACTATTATTACCCTATTCTTTCTATACTGCTCTGAGATTTGCCTACATATCTGTTCCTCTATCTCCCCCTGACTGTTTGGGGGCCTATAGTGCACTCCCAGCAAAGTGCTTGCCCCCTTTTTGTTTTTAAGTTCTACCCATATGGCCTCATTAGAGGACCCTGCTAAGATATCATCCCTCCTTACTGCAGTAATTGACTCCTTGATTAATATTGCGACACCCCCCTCCTCTTACCCTGCTCTGTCTCACCTGAAGATTCTATACCCCGGAATATTGAGCTGCCAGTCCTGCCCCTCCCTCAACCATGTCTCTGTGATAGCAACAATATCATACTCCCATGTGTTCATCAACACCTTCAAATCATTTGCCTTACTCGCAAGACTCCTTGCATTAAAATAAATGCCATCCAACCTTACCATACTCCCTTGTGCCGTTACATATTTGCTCTGCCTTCCAGGCTGACTTGTTTTTTCCTCTATATTTGGCTGTGCGTCACCCCCTACTATAGCTCCACTCCGTATCCCATCCCCCTGCCAAGTTAGTTTAAACCCCCCGCAACAGCACTAGCAAACCTCCCCGCAAGGATTTTGGTCCCGTTCCGGTTCAGGTGCAACCTCTCCGACTTGTACCGGTCCCACCTTCCCCAGAAGCAGACTCAGTGCTCCAGGAAACTAAAGCTTGACAAACCTCATAGAATTCTTTGAGGGAGTAACAGCCATGGTAGTTGGGGGAAATGTAGTGGATGTAGTGAATATGGACTTTAGGAAAGTCTTTAACAAGGAACTATGTCGGAGTTAATTAAAGAAGATTAAGGGATATGGAATTAGGAGAGGATAGCAACTTGGATTAAAAATTGGTTGGAATGGGGGAAAATAACATTGGTATTAACGACAGTTTTTCAGTGTGGTTGGAAGTGGGTGTCCCATGGTTCAGTTCTAAGGCCAGTTCTGTGCATGGTGTACATAAATGATTTGCATATAGGCCTAGATGGTGTGGTATTGACAGCAAATGTACATTTGATATTTAATATCATTTTGAAAAATGATTGATTTTCCAAGATATGTGACAAAAATATTTTCAAATTTCCAGCAACTTTTACATGCAAATTTCATGCATCTTCACCTCTACATGCAAGTTTCAAGTTGAGGTTTTCAAGTGTCATAGGGGAGCTGGCCACAATTGTTAACATTTTTCCAAGAGTACAAAGAGCACCATAGTTCTCTGTAATTTTAATGTGCTGGTGTCAAAAACAAATTGTAACTCAATTAAAATTGGATGATAAATGCATTACTAATGCTGCCAAGAAGCATCGCTGTAATACATCTCAAGCCACTTCAAAAAGAAATAAAATTGAGTTGTATGCATTATTAAAGAGCTAGCAGAATTTAAGGTTGGAAATTCAATCTTCTGTTCTGTTGCTATTTATAAATTACTTGAGCTTTACTTGTGTTTTATGATGTCATCAGACTTGCTTGACAACCTAGTAAACAAGTCAACACTATTTTGGACAAGGAAGATTCTGCCTGACCATTCTCTTTGATTTCTTTGAGGAAGTGACAACCCAAGTTAACTGTGGTAAACTGTCCATGTTGGACACTTAGAAATCCAGAAGGCATTTGATAAAGTTCCACACTAAAGGTTATTAAATAAGATCAAAGCTGTGCGGATTCAGAGAAAATCTGGGTTTGGATAAGAAAGAGGCTGAAGGGTAGAAAACAATGGTTACTGGTTCGAATGGTAATGCCAGGGGTGCCCAGAACTCCGTCTTGGGACCACAACTGTTTCTAATTTACATCAATGACTTGTATTCTGAAACTTAATGCAAATTTGCAGATGATATCAAATGAGATGGGGCAGTGGAATTGAGGGAGGTAGCCCAGAAGCTACAGAATGAGCGAAACGAAACATGGGAGCAGGCAGAACAATAGCAGATGACATTTAATGCAAACAGGTTTAAGTTATTGCATATAGGAAGGAAAAATGGGCAACAAAAATACTCCATGAATGAAGTTGAAAGAGACCTAGGAGTCCGAGAAGACTGAATGCTCAACATGTCCGATCAATGCAAAGCAGCAATCAACAATGTTTGTTGAAGTCCCTAGAACTACTTTTATTTTCCTATATAAAATTCTGTAACTCTTCCAGCAGAAATTATTTTTGGCTTAAAAGGCAAAATGCTGGAAAGTACACAGCCAAGAACAATAGAATACATAGTCAAAACAGTAGAATTTAGAGCAATTGATGATCAACCTGGTCAAAGTGCTCTGGTCAGACTACAACTCGAGTACTGTACCCAGATCTGGTTACTGAGAAACAAGGAAGACATTCAAGTGAAGGCAGTGCAGAAAGGAGTCACGAGTTTGATCCCTAGTTTGAGGGATCTGAGTACGAAAGAAAAACTGGAGAGAGTTGTGCTGTCTAGCTGGAAAGGAGGCATCTGTGAGGTGATCGCACAGGGTACAGACCACACTGCTTAAAGCGGATGCATTGGTGTTATCGCGACTTGCCCACTATAAGTAGTGGACAGTAAAACCATCATAACCCCAGGCATCCTGCATGTGTTGTATCCCTCACCATGATGCAGGCAACAATTATTTATATGAGTAATGGCCTTATTTAGAGAGGTGTTTGTAATATGACCAAGTTGGTCATCCAGGGCTATATCCTTCAATCATAAGTTAGAATCCAGCAAACTGATATTTTGGCCAGTAAATTGGAATGCAACATGACTATAATGTTTCAAGTCGCATGATCTAAGCTGGAATATGGGGCAAGGTGTGTTAACAGAATTGTAGTAGTAGTAGCTGTATGTATTGCCTCACCGCCATATTAAATGGTACTTGACTGGAGGGCCTCAATTTTAACTATAGGTGGGATCAGTGCATGGGGGTTCCAGGGTTACCGACGAGCTTGCATGCTTAGGCCTGGGGAGATTTTAGTTCCCGGGCCTTATTTACATAAGCAAGATCGATCTTCCGCCTGAACATGGCGGTAATCACTAGTACGATAGCAAAATACTGCAGATGTTGGAAATCCGAAATAACAACAGAAAATGCTGGAAAAACTCAGCAGGCCAGGCAACATCCGTGGAGAGAAATTTGAGTTGACGTTTCGGGTTGGACCCTTCTTCAAAACTGGAAAGAAAAGAAACTAGATCGGAGGCAGGGCTGCGATCGGACAAAAGAATAAAAGAAACAAAAGAAGTAAAAGAGATTAGAAGCTAGACGAGGTGGTAATAGGCTGGGATTAGGTGTAAAGTGTACTGGCAGGGCAAAAGATAGCTGCCAGGTGTGAGAGAGAAACAAAAGGAAAGGGGGCGGGGGGGAAAGGAGTGGAACAATTACAAGAGAAAATGAAATGGGGGCCGAGCTTATGATCTGAAATTGTTGAACTCGATATTGAGTCCGGAAGGCTGCAGACTGCCTAATCGGAAGATGAGGTGCTGTTCCTCGAGTTTACGTTGAGCTTCCGTGGAACAATACAAGAGGCCAAGGACGGTGAGGTCCGAGTGGGAATGGAGCGGTGAATTAAAATGACAGGCGACCGGAAGCTCGGGGTCACCCTTACGGACTGAACGGAGGTGTTCCGCAAAGCGGTCACCCAATCTGCATTTGGTCTCCCCAATGTAGAGGAGACCGCATCGTGAGCAGCGAATACAGTATACTAGATTGCGAGAAGTACAAGTAAATCGCTGTTTCACCTGGAAGGGGTGTTTGGGGCCCTGGACAGTGGGAAGGGGGGAGGTATAGGGGCAGGTGTTACATCTCCTCCGCTTGCACGGGAAGGTGCCAGGCGAAGAGGAAGGGCTGTTTGGGGTGATAGAGGATTGGACTAGGGTGTCTCGGAGGGAGCGGTCCCTGCGGAATGCTGAAAGGGGAGGGGAGGGGAAGATACGTTTGGTGGTGGGATCACTTTGGAGGTAGCGGAAATGCCGGAGGATGATCCGTTGAATGTGGAGGCTGGTGGGGTGAAAGGTGAGGACAAGGGGAACCCTATCGTGGTTCCGGGAGGGAGGGGCAGGGGTGAGGGCAGAAGTGCGGGAGATAGAACTGACACGGTCGAGGGCAGTGTCAACCACAGTAGAGGGGAATCCTCGGTTGCGGAAAAAGGAAGACATGTCTGAAGCACTGGTGTGGAAGGTGGCGTCGTCGGAGCAGATACGGCGGAGGCGGAGAAACTGGGAGAATGGAATAGAGTCCTTACAGGAAGCGGGGTGGGAGAAAGTGTAGTCCAGGTAGCTGTGGGAGTCAGTGGGCTTGGAGTAAATATTGGTCGATAACCTATCCCCAGAGATGGAGACGGAGAAGTCGAGGAAGGGAAGGGAAGAGTCCGAGATGGACCATGTGAAGGTGAGGGAAGGGTGGAAATTGGAGGCAAAGTGAATGAAATTGTCAAGTTCGGGGCGAGAGCAGGAAACGGCACCGATACAGTCATCAATGTATCGGAAAAAGAGGTGAGGGAGGGGACCCGAGTAGGACTGGAACAAAGATTGTTCCACATAGCCCACGAAAAGGCAGGCATAGCTAGGACCCATGTGGGTACCCATGGCAACACCTTTGATTTGGAGGAAATGAGTAATCACTGTCTGACCGGTGGGCAGGAGTGGGAATTTGGGTGGCAGGAAGGTGCCGTGAGGGACTCACAGAAAAGTCCATCAGAGGGCTTCAGGTGGGGAATCCCCGTCAAGGGAGGGGGGAAGCCAAGTTTTCCTTGGTGGGCCCCGATGATGTCAACTTGCAGCCCACAAATCCTAGCAGTCTGGCCCAAAAAGCAAAGTTAACTGCATTCAATTTGTGCTAAGGTGTCTTCTTCTCTGGTTTGTTCTGTTTGAATTTCATGGGCTTGGGTTCAATGTTAAACTCCTGGGTCGCACTACCACATGAAGAGGTGTTGGGCAGTGGGAGTCAACTTCCATAAAAAAATAGGCGCTTAGCCTGCTTAAGGTCGTGACTGGCACCACTGTACCCAAGAAGATATCTGCAACAGTCCTGACTTTGTAACTCTGCTTATGGATACTCATCCGGCTGTTAACATGAGAAAAGTGTTGAGAAAAAACAGGAACTGTAATGCAGTACCACCTTCACTTAAAACAAAAATCAGCAATTCAAACACAAAGTTAAACAGCAATAGAACTGGAATCATCCTTGTAGGTGACTTCAAAATAGAGGTTGCAGTTGCATTTAAAAATCACATCAACGAGATTTGCCGTGATTAAATCAACATGTAATGATCCTCACACGAGTATTAGGGGTATGGTAACGTAGTGGTTATGTTACTGGACTAGTAATTCAGAGGCTGGACTAATAATCCAGATATGAATGCGAGTTCAAATCCCAACACAGAATTTGAATTCAGTTTAAACGAAAATCTGGAAGTAAAAAGTGACCATGAAGCTGTCAGATTGTCGTAAAAATCCAACTAGTTCATTAATGTCCTTTAGGGAAGGAAGCCTGTGACTCCAGGCCCACACCAAAGTGGATGACTATTAACTGCCCTCTTAAGTGGCCTAGCAAGCCATTTAGTTATATCAAATTATTCCAGAAGGCGGCCCACTACAGAGAATTCACAGGGGAACTAGGGATGGGCAATAAATGCCAGCCTTGCCAGCGACACTAACATCTAGTATTTAAAAAAAAAATCTGACCCACAATTTATACACAATTCTGCATTTCCCTTTCATCCTAATTTTTTTAACATTACATCCCACCACAAAGAAATTGAAAGTTTCAGCAGGCAGTTTATTTTTACGCCTGCAACTGTTTTTTTTGTTAGTATCAGAAGGAAACCTGCCATTATTAATGGCCATGGTCCCAATGGCTTCTTCCTTCAAGAACTTCCCAAAGACATCAGCAATTTTTTCTTCTGGATATCTGCATGTTGATTGTGAGAAGTAAAGAACGCACTGACAAGTTTATGATGACACCAAATTAGATGATTTTTCTGTTCAGAAAGACACCCAGTGTTACCCTAATAAGAAAGAAAGAATTTATATTGTGCCTTTCATAACCTCAGGATGTCCCAATGTGCTTCATGACCAATGAAGTACTCTTGAAGCGTAGTCACTGTTGTAATGTAGGAAACGCAGCAGACAATTTGCACGCTGCAAAGTCCTGCAAACAGCATTGAGATAATGACCATATAATCTGTTTTAGTGATGTTGGTTGAAGAATACATTTTGGCTAGAACACCAGGAGAACTCCCCTGCTCTTCCTCGAAAAGTGGCATGGGATCTTTGACTTCCACCCGAGACATCCAAATCACAGCACATCCGACAGTACTGCACTGAAGTGTCAGCCCAGATTATGTGCTCAAGCCCAGAATATATGCTCAAGTGGGGCTTGAACCCACAACCTTCTAACGCAGAGGTAACAGTTGACACCACAATAGTTGAATGGCTAAGTGCACTGTGGTTGAGCCATATAGACTAAGAATATTCCAGGTTCAATCCTCAATCTGTGCTGAGTTGTCTGATCTGATCCAGGGTGGCAGTACTGTCCCTGGGATAGGGAGAGAGAGAAAAATCAGCCAGAGTTTGCACTCCTGATTGCCATCCAGTGACTATTGTAAAGTGAGTGGAAATAGATATTGGATAAAAACAGGATCGGATGTTCCAAGGGTGAGTAGACTCCAGACACTCTTAAGTGTAAGCTTATAAATGAAGAATGGTGATGGGTGAGTTATCACAAGGCTGCACATCTTAAGTCACTGCAAACAGTTGAAGCTTTTGACAACAGCAAGGCTGTTCAGCAGGAATCCATGCCATTTCGTTGGAGGCCACAACAAGGATTTGGCAGCTTCTGGAGGTTTGGAAGAGAAATAACAACTATGCAAAACAATTCTGCCGGATAGGACTTCATATTCAGCATTGACAATTTCAATGACAGCATATGTCATCTAAGGTCCCTTATTTCCCAGCAAAATTATTTTCTTCCGACTTAAGGGTTTAGTTTTAGTAGTGAGAAGCTAAGTTTTATCAGCTTTATGAGGGGAGGGAAGGGGTGTGCAGGTATTTTCAATGGAAACAATGGGGGTGCAAAGTCTGTAGGCTGGGACTTGGGCTGCAATAGAGTGTGAATGTGCCAGGCTTTTATTTATTGCAGCTGCAGTCTGGTGCTTGCCAACAGGGAGGTTCTGTGGTTAATTTCTTGCTTAGAAATAAGGAACTTATTATATTTGTTCCATATTTTTTATCTGGTTGCCAGTTGACTCCTGCAAAGTTCTGCTTAAGTGCTAATGTAGGGAAATAAGTTGAAAAACCAGCCTTTTGGTGGAGCACTCCATGGAATGTTCGTGGGTGTTGGAGTGGAAATTTGGCCTCACTCTCTGCTGACTCTTCTCCTTGCTGGCAATTACCTATTTAAAGTTTAAATTGAGGAGCCAACTATGGAACAGGCTATCCTAGATTGGGTATTGTGCAATGAGAAGGGGTTAATTAATAACCTTGTTGTGCGGGGTCCTTTAGGGAAGAGTGACCATAACATGATAGAATTCTTCATTAAGATGGAAAATGAAGAAGTCCAATCTGAAACTAGGGTCCTAACTCTAAACAAAGGAAACTACGAAGGTATGAGGAGTGAGTTGGCTATGATAGATTGGGGAGCTTCATTAAAAGGCATGATGGTGGATAGACAATGGCTAACATTTACGAAACGAATGCATGAACTGCAACAGTTATACATTCTCTTCTGGCGCAAAAACATGAAAGGAAAAGGAAAAGCAGCCCAACCATGGCTAACAGAAGAAATTAAGGATAGTATTAGATCCAAAGAGGAGTCATATGAATTTGCCAGCAAAAGTAGCAAGCCTAAGGATTGGGAGCAGTTTAGAGTTCAGCAAAAAAGGACCAAGAGATTGATTAAGAGGGGAAAAATAGAGTATGAGAGTAAACTTGCAAGGAACATAAAAGCGGATTGTAAAAGCTTTTCTAAGTGTGTAGAAAGAAAAATATTAGTGAAGACAAATGTAGGTCCCTTTCAGTCAGAAACAGGAGAATTTATAATGGGGAACAAGGAAATGGCCGAGCAATTAAACAAATACTTTGGTTCTGCCTTCACGGAAGAGGACACAAATAACTTCCCAGAAATGCTAGGGAACCAAGGGTGTAGTGAGAAGGAGGAATTAAAGGAAATTAGTATTAGTAAAAAAATAGTGCTGGAGAAATTAATGGGACTGAAAGTCGATAAATCCCCAGGGCCTGATAATCTGCATCCCAGAGCACTAAAAGAGGTAGCCATGGAAATAGTGGATGCATTGGTTGTCATCTTCCAAAATTCTTTAGATTATGGAACATTTCCTGCAGATTGGAGGGTGGTAAATATAACCCCACTATTTAAAAAAGGAGGGAGAGAGAAAACAGGGAACTGCACATCGGTTAGCTTAACATCAATAGTAGGGAAAATGCTAGAGTCTATTATAAAGATGTGATAACAGGACACTTAGAAAATATCAACGGGATTAGATAAAGTCAACATGGATTTATGAAAGGGAAATCATGTTTGACAAACCTACTGGAGTTTTTTGAGGATGTAACTGGTAGACTAGATAAGGGAGAATGAGTGGATGTGGTGTATTTGGATTTTTAGAAGGCCTTTGATAAAGTCCCACATAAGAGGTTAGTGTGTAAATTAAAGCACATGGGATTGGGGGTAATATACTGGCATGGATTGAAAATTGGTTAACAGACAGGAAACAGAGTAGGAATAAATGGGTCTTTTTCGGGGTGGCAGGCGGTGACTAGTGGGGTACCGCAGGGATCAGTGCTTGGGCCCCAGCTATTCACAATATATATCAATGATTTGGATGCTGGAACCAAATATAATATTTCCAAGTTTGCTGACGACATGAAACTAGTTGGAATTGTGAATTGGATGCAAAGAGGCTTCAAGGCGATTTAGACAAGTTGAGTGAGTGGGCAAATACATGGCAGATGCAGTATAATGTGGATAAATGTGAAGTTATCCACTTTGATAGGAAAAAGAGAAAGGCAAAGTATTATTTAAATGGTGATAGATTGGGACCTGGGTGTCCTTGTACACCAGTCACTGAAAGCAAACATGCAGGTGCAGCAAGCAGTTAGGAAGGCAAATGGTATGTTGGCCTTCATTGCAAGAGGATTTGAGTACAGGAGCAAGGATGTCTTACTACAGTTATACAGGGCCTTGGTGAGACCACACCTGGAGTACTGTGTGCAGTTTTGGTCTCCTTACCCAAGAAAGGATATACTTGTCATAGAGGGAGTGCAGCGAAGGTTCATCAGACTGATTCCTGGGATGGCAGGACTGTCGTATGAGGAGAGATTGGGTTGACCAGGCCTGTATTCACTAGAGTTTAGAAGAATGAGAGGGGATCTCATTGAAACATATAAAATTCTGAAAGGGCTAGACAGACTGGATGCAGGGAGGATGTTTCCCCTGGCTGGGGACTCTAGAACGAGTGGTCACAGTCTCAGGATATGGGGTAGGACATTTAGGACTGAGATGAAGAAAAGTTTCTTCACTCAGCGGGTGGTGAACCTGTTGAATTCTCTACCACAGAAGGCTGTGGAGGCCAAGTCACTGAATATATTTAAGTATATATAGATAGATTTCTAGATGCAAGACGTGTCAAGGGGTATGGGGAGAGAGCGGGAATATGGTATTGAGATAGAGGATCAGCCATGATCATATTGAATGGTGGAGCAGGCTCGAAGGGCCGAATGGCCTACTCCTGCTCATATTTTTCTATGTTTCTAACGTTAAGTCTACTACTTAAGGGCTCACACTACCTTTACAGTATGACTTGCGACCAATGATCTCTCAGGTCTCATACCCGGTCATTGTAACCTTTGACCTCCCACACCCATTCCTACCACCCACTTAACTGCACTACAACCTCTTTCTGGTTGCTTTCGTCGCAGTGACCTTTTATTGCATAAGAACATAAGAAATAGGAGCAGGAGTAGGTCATTCAGCCATTCAAGCCAGCTCCACCATTCAATAATATCATGGCTGATCTTCTACCACAGCTCTACTTTACCACACTATGCCCATATCCCTTCAGTCCCTGCCTTGAATGTACTCAATGTTATAAATCTCATCATTCATCAAGAAACTACTTGTGAAATAATGCTGGACGGCCAGCTGGTGGCGCCGTCCAAGGAGTATAAATACTCGGGCGTGGGCCCAGCTTGCCAGGGACATTTTGTAAGACAAGGAACTAGTGAAGACCTCCATGTTCTGAAACAAGTTGATTAAAGCCTTGCTTTATGCTCAAACCAAGTGCGTAGTGAGTTTTATTACGTCAGTTTAATCAACTTGATATCGACTCCACGCTTTGGGTGATTCGGGAACTGCCAGCTACGACTCGAACCGTAGAAGGGAACTCAGACAAGTAATCGATCCATCATGGAGAAGCTACTCAGACCCGCCCGTCTCGACCTGGACCCGAATTCACTTACAGCCGCTAATGTATGGAAACACTGGTATCGTACCTTTAGCAACTTCCTTGAGGAGTGTGGTGAGAATGTTCCTAACAAGTTACGAATGCTTGCTAATTATGTATCCCCTCATGTGTTTGATTATATCGAAGACTGTGTAGACTATGACGTCACTATCCAAATACGACAGCAGCTATATGTCAATCCCCAAATGAAATTTTTTCTCGGCATCTACTGGCCACAACTCGACAACAACCCAGAGAGTCACTTGACGAATTCCTTCAGAAACTTTGCAGGCTCAGCAAGGATTGAAATCTTAAACCTGTTACAGCTGAGTAGTACCAGGAGGAGTTAATTCATGATTCTTTTATTAATGGGATTGCGTCTCCCTTCATATGTCAGCGTCTGTTGGAGAATAAAACCCTCAAGTTACAGGCTGCCTATGACCAGGCATGTTCTCTGGACTTAGCAAAGAGGAATGCAGATACCTATCTTTCACCACGTGCACGGGCTGCTGCTATCACTTTTAGTGACTCCTTCGATAGGCTTCGGGCGGAAGCCCTCACGGATGACGACTCCAACCCGGCTGATGACAACCCTACCCTAGAAACCTACACTGATGACGACCCCACCCTAGCGGCATCTTGGCAATCTGGAAGGAAGTGTTTCTTCTGTGGAGGTGCGTTCCATTATAGGAAATTTTGTCCTGTTCGTAACGCGACCTGCAATCATTGCAGCAAGAAAGGTCACTTTTCTAAGGTATGCCAGTCAAGAGCCGCTGTTAGTAAGAAAGGCCACTTTTCTAAGGTATACCGGTCGAGAGTTCCTGTTAGTTTTGCAGCTACTATCTATGAAACTGCTCCTCCCGCAAGAGCCACTACTAAGGTTACAGCTGCAATCTATAAAGCTGCTCCTCCCCCAAGAACCACTACTAAGGTTACAGCTGTCAAGGGTAAAACTGCCCCTCCTCCCATCACAGCTGTTTTCCCCCAAAGTTTGTCCCATGCAGCCACGAAGGTTTCAATAAATGGACACATTTTGAGTGCACTAATCGACTCATGCAGCTCTGACAGCTTCATTAGTGAGCGGGCTGTCAGTAAGTTAAAACTGCGTATTTACCCCTCAGACAGGGAAATTGCAATGGCTCTGACAACACTGACAACCAATTCTTCCGGCTTTTGTCTTGTCGACCTTATTCTCAATGGCCGTACTTATTTCGCCACCCGGCACGGGGTGCTCAAGAACCTTGCAGTGATGTGCTCCTGGGACAGGATTTCCAGAAACAACACAAAAGACTCATTTTCGAGTTTGGAGGGTCAAAGCCGGAGCTTACAATTTCCACAGTACCATTTTGTGCGCTTTCGGCGGCTTCACTCGACAAGCCCTCCTTGTTTGCCAATCTTTCCCCCCATAGTCACTAAATCATGACATTTCAGCCAAGATGATCGATCCTTTATCGAGAAAGAAATCTGTCGCCCTCTAGCTGACGGTATCATTGAGCCATGTTCATCTTCCTGGTGGGCTCAAGTCGTCATTGTTAAAAATCCTCTGAAGCAACACAAGAAACGTCTTTGCATCGATTACTCGCAAACTATTAACCAGTATACCGACCCGGATGCCTACCCACTACCACGCATCGATGACATGGTCAATAACCTTGCCAACTACAAGGTATTTTCAACTTTTGATTTAAAGAGCGCATATCATCAAGTGCCGTTGAAGGACTCTGACAAGAAGTATACGGCCATTGAGGCCAATGGTTGGCTTTACCAGTTTTGTCGCCTTCCATTTAGGGTCACCAATGGGGTGGCCGTCTTTCAACGGGCAATGGATAGCCTAATCAAACAGGAGAACTTAACTGACACTTTTCCATATCTAGATAATATCAGCATTGCTGGTCATGACCAGAAGGAGCATGATGCCAACCTCCAGAAATTTTTTGACGTTCTCCGTCATCGCAACTTAACCTTAAATGAGTCCAAATCTGTGAAATCAGTACCATCAGTCAACATCCTTGGCTACTGGGTGGGCAACGGTGTCATCAAACCGGATCCAGAGTGACTTCGTCCGCTTCAGGAGCTCCCACCCCCTACGAATCTCGCCTCTCTTCGTCGGGCACTCGGCATGTTCGCCTATTATGCGAAATGGATACCCCACTTCTCTGACAAGATCCAGCCCCTGCTTCACGCAAAGTCATTTCCATTAGAGGCAACGGCTATTTCAGCTTTCAACCTCCTCAAGTGACAACTGGAAAAAGCCACGCTTCGTTCCATTGATGAAAATCTTCCTTTCGTGGTCGAGTGCGATGCATCGGATGTGACGATCTCTGCTACCTTGAATCAAGGTGGTCGACCCGTTGCATTTCTGTCCAGAACTTTGCAGGGTAGCGAGCTCCATTATCCTCCTGTCGAGAAAGAGGCTGCGGCCATCATCAAAGTGGTACGTAAATGGAGTCATTTTCTCGCTCGTCGCCATTTCACACTTATAACCGATCAGCGCACTGTGGCCTTTATGCTGGATAACCGGAAACGCACTAAGATCAAGAATAACAAAATACAACTCTGGAGGATGGATTGGCCGCCTTTGGATACACCATACATTATCGACCCGGCAAAGAGAATGTGGCCCCTGATACCCTCACGCGGGCATTCTGCTCTTCTATGTCAACTTCGACTCTGGCGGACCTTCATACTGACTTATGCCATCCTGGCGTTACCCGTACTTTGTGCGATCTAAAAATCTCCCATTTTCTATGGAAGATGTGAAAAGAACGTGCTCCTCCTGTAGAATTTGTGCGGAATTAAAACCGCAATTCTTCCGTCCATCGGATGGCTCGCTCATACACGCTATGCAGCGATTCAGCATTGACTTTAAAGGGCCATTGCCTTCCTCAACGCGAAACACCTACTTACTGACTATGGTGGATGAATATTCACGCTTTCCCTTTGCTTTCCCCTGTCCCAATATGCATACTTCCACAGTGATCAAATGCCTTGATCAAGTCTTTTCCCTTTGTGGTACGGCCAATTTCATCCACTCTGATAGGGGTCCCTCCTTCATGTCAAGCGAACTCAAAAGTTATCTCTCCCAACGGGGAATCGCCACAAGTAAAACGACATCGTACCATCCTATAGGTAACGGACAGGTTGAGAGATACAACTGTTCGTCTTGTGCTACGGTCACGCAACCTACCAGACCAGCAGTGGGAAACTATGCTCCCTGACGTGTTGCATTCCATCAGGTCTCTCCTTTCTCTGCCAATGTCACACCTCACGAGTGATTCTTCAGCTTCCAGTGTCGCTCCACCCATGGGATGTCTCTACCATCATGGTTGGCAGCTCCTGGCCCCGTGCTGCTCCGAAGATTCGTCCGATCATCTAAAAACGATCCTCTCATCAACGAGGTAGAACTCACTGATGTCAACCCCATGTACGTGCATGTGCGGTACCCTGATGGCCGGGAGTCCACTCTACGCTCCCCCGAAGATGACGCCCTACCTGGGACATCGAGAGATCTGCCAGCTGCCCCACCGGATCCACTCGGGGAGCCGAGCGCTCCCCGTGGGATGGCCACCCGAGGCCAGGACGCCGGTCAATCCCCGGCTATCCAACAGGATGAAGGCAGTTCTGCGCCGGTGGGGACCCGCACCCGGAGTCACGATCTCCCCAGCCTCCCTCGGGTCGATCAGAGCAACACGAGCCCTGTCGATCCACCGGTATGGATCAAACAGCCCAGAGACCAAGACATGGTCTGGAGAGACATGCCTTCGAGCCATAAACAAAAACCTAAAAGACTGCGGCTATTCGTGGTCCGCCTAATCCGCTAAGAGGAAGTCGTCGGACTTCCAAATCTTTTAGGCAGGAAGAATGTTATAAATCTCATCATTCATCAAGAAACTACTTGTGAAATAATGCTAGACGGCCAGCTGGTGGCGCCGTCCAAGGAGTATAAATACTTGGGCGTGGGCCCAGCTTGCCAGGGACATTTTATAAGACAAGGAACTAGTGAAGACCTCCATGTTCTGAAACAAGTTGATTAAAGCCTTGCTTTATGCTCAAACCAAGTGCGTAGTGAGTTTTATTACATCACTCAATAACTGAGCATCCACAGCCCTTAGGGGTAGAGAATTCCAAAGATTCACAACTCATGGAGTGAAGAAATTTCGCCTCATTTCAGTCTTAAATGGCCGACCCCTTATTCTGAGACTGTGATCCCTAGTTCTAGACTCCCCAGCCAAGGGAAACAACCTCCCAGCATCTACCCTGTCAAGCCCCTTAAGCATTTTATATATTTCAATGAGATCACCTCTCATTCTTCTAAACTCTAGAGAATATAGGCCCAGTCAACTTAATCTCTCAGAGGACAATCCCCACATCCCAGGAATCAGTCGAGTGAACCATCATTGCATTCCCTCTGAGGCAAGTTTATCCTTCCTTAGGAAAGGAGACCAAAACTGTACACAGTACTCCAGGCGTGGTCTCACCAAGGCCCTGTATAATTGCCGTAAGATTCCTAGGGGGAAAAATTCCATTGGTTTGCGCCTCCCATTAGCGCCTTAAGAGGGCACTAATGGGGCACAAAGGAACTGGCGCCTGGGCGCAGCTATGTTTGTGCTGCTCGCGAAATTGACCAGACATTTTGTGGCAGCGCTAAACACTCCCGCCACGATCTCCTGCGCCCGCCGATCGTGACGTCAATCGAGCGTGCAACGCCCCGGACGCTCCCTGCCTTACCGCCTGCCGCTAGTAACAACAGTTGAGGGGAGCATTTTGCAATCGGGAAGGGACTGGGGGAGTGCTATTTAAAGGTGGCCGCTTCCTGCCTTTTTTTGTCGGCGACATTTTTGAACCATGCATTCTGACTGAGAGATACTTCTGGAGAGATTCAATGCTGTGTTGAGGAGTTTTGGGTACTGAGCAGCACTTTGCAGGTTCATTTTGATTTGATCTTCCTTGCATCGATTTAGAAGAGACTTTGGGGGCTGCACTCTGAGCTCTTTCCCTGGGCCTCTCCATTGTTCTTTCCAGCAGATTTGATGTACAGAACTCTCCAGGACGAGATTCAAGGCTGGAGTGCAAGATCGACCCTCCCCTTTAAGAACTGGCCGGCGCCAGTGTGTCTGTGTTCCATTGCTGACTGACATCACATGAGCTTTGCCAGCACTCTGAGGTAGCGCCTCGTTCCTCGGCGTTAACGCCTTAAGAGAGGTGTGTAGTGCCTGATTTAGCGCTCCAATCACCTCCGGGGGCGATAGAAGCCAAGTTTGCAGTCGGAGACGATAATTAGCGGCAGGTGCTAAACTTTGCGCCCGGCCAATAATTGCGCCCCAAACGGGGCGATACTGAATTTCTCCCCCCTTTACTCTTATACTCCAATCCCTTTGTAATGAAGGCAAAATACCATTTGCTTTCCTAATTGCTTGCTGTACCTGCATGTTAACTTTATGTGATTCATGTACAGGACACCCACCAGGGCCCTCTGAACACCAACATTTCCCAGTCTCTCACCATTTAAAAAATATTCTGCATTTCTGTTTTTCCTACAAAAGCGGATAACTGCACACTCCTCCACTTTATATTCCATTTGCCATGTTCCTGCCCATTCACTTAACCTGTCTATATCCCTTTGCAGCCTCTTTGCGTCCTCCTCACAGCTTACTTTCCCACCTAACTTTGTATCATCAGCAAACTTGGATACATTACACTCGGTCCCCTAATCTAAGTCATTAATATAGATTGTAAATAGGTGAGGCCCAAGCACTGATCCTTGCAGTACCCCACTAGTTACAGCCTGCCAACCCGAAAATGACCCGTTTATTCCTACTCTCTGTTTTCTGTCCATTATTCAATTCTCAATCCATGCTAATATATTACCCCCAATGCCACGAGCCCTAATCTTGTGTAATAACCTCTTGTGTGGCACCTTATCGAATGTTTTTTGAAAATCCAAATATGTTACATCCACTGGTTCCCCCTTATCTACCCTGCTAATTACAACTTCAAAAAATTCTTAACAGATTTGTCAAACACAATTTCTCTTCCATAAATTCGTGTTGACTCCACCTATCTCTTCTATTTTTCCCTGATGTCACCTTAGTCTCTAATGCGCTGTTACCTTTGTTAAGCTCTTTGTCCCTTCCTGGCCCACTCTGCTTATTTTTACCCAAATCACTACTCTGCTCCAAGTCATTTCATGGTGACGAAGCCACTGACTTTTTAAAGAACAGGAATGTTTATAAGCACTCACACTGATGATAACAAACACTGGCACAGACCAGAATGGTCTGTCTCTATGCTGTAGATTCTGTGTATGTAATTCTACAACGCAAGTACATGATGTCAACTTTTTAAGTGTCTGAACAAACTGAAAGCCTCATGTGGTCTGAAAGAGGCTTTTAGTTTTTTTTTAAACTTAACTTTACACTCAGCAAATATATGCTAGTCACTCATAACGTTAGGGAAGTAAACTGTCAGTGAAACCAGCAAACAGAAGTCAGCTAGAATCTACCGAGCAGGAAACAGCAGTGGTAAAGATCGAAAATGGGAATTAGTTCACTGGGCCTGCGGCTCATGAATTTATTCATTTGTTGGTGTGGCCCAATTGGTTTATTGTTCTACCCACTGGTCCATTAATTCAGTGGTGCTTGCTGCTCCAATAATGGATCCATTTGTTGCCTTGTCTGTTTCCCCATGAATGTTCTGATTTGTTGTTCTGCCTGCTACTCTGTTCTCAGAACCTGAGGTAGAGATGAAGACAATCCAACACTTCAGGGAGGGGAACGGTTTCAGATGGTAGTCACACTGTCTCTCATGGGAGCTGGCAGTGGTAGTGGAAAGAGTGGTGTCTATTCGTGGGTCAAAAAAAGGGAGTGGGGGGCAGTTTAGGACAGGACTGTCCCAAGCAAATGATCCTTTCCAACAAGTTTGAAATATTGGCTTCCTGTGGAAAGGATGAGGACTCTGGGCAAGATTATCAGATGGATTATAATGGCACCAAAAAAAAAATGAAATGGCTTGGGGGTGGGAGATTAGCAATTTAGTTAGAAATGTGATAGGAATAATTGATTCAGGAGTTAGAAGGGTGGATACTATCTTTTTAAATCCAGACCGAGACTCCTGGATGGTTTGTTGCCCCCAGGTGCTGGGGTAAGGAACATTCCAGAAAGCCTGAAAAGAGTATAGAAGGGGAGGGAGAACACTCAGTCAAAAATATCAGAAAGGAAAGACTTAAAATCCTGTAAAAGGAGTTTAGGAGATTAAGGTTGGTAGGGTTAGAAATTGAACATAGTTGCGGCTGTTATTTTAGGCAAAAAATTAGCGTTGGGGGAATGAATTATGGGCTTGTTGAGATACCGCGGCAAACGTGGGAGTCGAGACCAGAGTTAGTGAAACACAACTGCTTTAATCAACCTCATGGCAAAGAGGAACTGGAAAAGCCCGCGCAACCACTTAAATACTCCCCAGACAGGAAGTGCTCCCGGCAGCCTGTCCCTGCGGGAAACAAGTTGCTGGAGGAAAGGGCCCCCGGCTGGGGGCGTCTGCTTAAACTGTCCGTGCCGCCGTGAGCGGATTATGTCCAGTGGTGGCGTGTCGCCACAGACTGCAATTTCTTGCACCTCATGTCTCTCAGAAGTGCATCGGCGACTTCCAAGTGTGCATGGCACCCTCCTGAAACATGCTACATACATTCAATATGTAAATCGAGGTCCTAACCGTGGTTTTATAACTTTGATGCAAAATTGGCCGTCATCTGAGCAGAGCATGCTTTGCATAGTTGTTCCGTGTCTTGGACAGCCTAATTAGTAGTCTTTAAAAAATTTAGCAAGGACAGCATGCAGAAGGAGTAAAGGGATCACAGGAGGAAAAAAAATTGACTAGCTACAAGCAGGAAAAAGACTGAGATAAAGGAACGAGGAGTTAGTTTGGACAAAAAAAACAAGAGAAAAGGAATAGCATTAATACAAACAAAACAAAGATAAAGTGCAGTTATTGCAATGCTTAAAATGTGGGAAATAAATTGGGGGAATTAGAAGCAATTATGTCAGAAGAAAATACAAGAAGGCAGCAGCGGCTGCGGGACATAAAGGAGAGAGCGGACCTAATCGGAGGCAGTGGCGGTGGCAGGACATAAAGGAGAGAGAGGAGGAACAGCGCGGACCTAATCGGAGGCAGTGGCGGAGGCAGGACATAAAGGAGAGAGAGGAGGAACAGCACAGACCTAATTGGAGGCAGTGGCAGCGGCAGGACATAAAGGAGAGAGAGGAGGAACAGCGCAGACCTAATTGGAGGCAGTGGCAGCGGCAGGACATAAAGGAGAGAGAGGAGGAACAGCGCAGACCTAATTGGAGGCAGTGGCAGTGGCAGGACATAAAGGAAAGAGGGGAGGAACAGCGCAGACCTAATCAGAGGCAGTGGCGGTGGCAAGACATAAAGGAGAGAGAGGAAGAACAGCGCGGACCTAATCGGAGGCGGGGGCAGCAGCAGCAGAATCTTCTACGATTTCCAAAAAAAACAAGGTGTGACATGACAGGACAGCAGGTAGGCGATTGGTTGGTGAGTATTAAGTTTTTTTTTCTCTAAACTAAGAGAGCAGTTTAAATTAGGAGCAGGAAACTATAACATACTGTATTAAATTTATAGCTTAACCAGTGAAACTAATTAATATAACTGAATAATTCTTGATTAAAGACTTTTAACTAATTAAATAAATAAAATAAGGCTAGTCTAAGATATGGCAGGGCAGGTTGTGTGCCTGGACTGCAATATGTGGGAGTTGGTGGACAGCGAGACTGTCCCGAGCAAACACGTCTGCGGGAGATGTCTCCATCTCTAATCTCTCTGGCTCAGAGTCATTGAGCTGGAGTGCGTGTTGGAGACACTCCGACACATAAGGGAGGGAGAGGAATTTCTGACAGTTTTATCCAGAATACAGTCACACCCCAGAGGAAAGCACAGGTTCATGAAAGGGAGGGTGTGACTGTTAGGGAGATGGGTAGCGGGGATTTAGGAGAGGTTGAGAAGGAGGTCCCGCAGACACTGGTCCAGTCCAACAGGTACAACGTACTCACTACCTGTGAGGACAAGGAGAAAGACTGCAGGGAGGACAGCCACAATGCAGACCAAGGCACCGTGGCTCAGAAGGCTGTCCAAGTGGGGGAAGAGCAGAATAGAAATGTGGTAGTGATAGGGGACTCTATAATTAGGGGGATAGATAGTGTCCTCTGCAGCCAAGAACAAGAATCCTGAAGGGTGTGTTGCCTACCTGGTGCCACGGCAAGGGATATCTCACGGCAGCTCAAGAGGAACTTAGAAAGGGAGGGTGGAAATACAGTTGTCGTGGTCCATGTTGGAACAAACGACATAGGTAGGAACAGGGAGGAGGTCCTGCTGAAAGAGTATCAGGAGTTAGGATCTAAATTAAAAAGCAGGACCTCGAGGGTAATAATCTCTGGATTATTGCCAGAGCCACGTGTAAATTGGCATAGAAGCAGACAGATCAGGAGTATTAACACGTGGCTAAAGGGCTGGTGTGGGAAAGAGGGGTTCCTCTTCATGGGACACTGGCACCAGTTCAGGGACAGGAAGGAGCTGCACCAATGGGACGGGCTCCATCTGAACCTGGATGGGACCCGTGTCCAAGCAGAGAGGGTAAATAGGGAGGTGGCAAAGGCTTTAAACAAGTAAGAAGTGGGGAGGGATCTACAAACAACTTAAGCAGCCTAATTATAAACAAAACAGGAAAAGTGAGCATAGGAAAGAATAAAGGGAGGATATTGACGGCAAGGGAGCAAATAGAGTTAATAGAACAGGAGTCTAAAAAGATGGTTAAACATAAAGTGAAAGGAACTCCTATTAAAAATGAGTCAACTGTCTGTACAGCAATGTACACAATGTCTGTAATAAAAGAGGGGAGCTGGAGGCAATCATGCATTGGGAGGAACCAGACATAGTAGGGATTACTGAGACATGGCTACAGAAAAATGAGGACTGGGAATTCAACATTGCAGGGTACAACATATTTAGAAAAGATAGAGAGGGAAAAAGGGGAGTAGCTGTACTTATTAGGGACAACACAATGGCAGTAGAAAAAGGGAAGTAGATATCAGCAAGACAAAAATAGAATTAATATGGATAGAGATAAAAGATAATAAAGGATCAATCACACTAATAGGCATAGTCTACAGACCACCTAAAAGTGGAAGGGAGGTGGAGGAAGAACTATACCAACAAATTAGAGAAATTAGTAAAAAAACATAGAATAATAATCATGGGGGATTTCAACTACCCAGATATTAATTGGACAGAAGAGGTAGGTAAAGGGGATAAGGGAATGGAGTTCCTACAATGTCTACACCACTCCTTTCTAACCCAATATGTAAAAAGCCCAACAAGGGAGGATTCATTATTGGATCTAGTTATGGGGAATGAGCCAGAGCAGATAAGAGAAGTAAAAGTAGGGGAACATATAGGCAATAGTGACCATAATATAATACGCTTTAAGATGATGATAGAGAAGGACATAAGTATGACAAAAAACAGGTTAATAGATTGGAGAAAAGCTGATTTTCAGGGGCTGAGAATAGAACTTGGAAAGATAAAATGGGCAACAATATTGGCAAACAACAATGTAGAATGACAATGGGAAACATTTAAAACAGTGTGCAGGAAAAATATATTCCGCTAAAAGGAAAGAACAAACTAAACACTCATTAGTCTCCATGGATGAATAAAGACATAAGGAAACAATTGAGGGTAAGGCATACATTAAGTACATAGACAGCGGAGGAGTGCATGATAAGAGAGAATACGAAGGGATTAGGAGAGAAGTCAAAGAAACAATTAGGAAGGCAAAGAAGAACTATGAAATTAAATTATCAAGGAACATAAAACAAAATAGTAAAATATTTTACAGGCGCATCAATAAAAAAAGGAAGGTTAGAATGGAAATAGGGCCATTATGGGACAGACAGGACAATACCATAGGTAACGACAGGGAGATGGCAGAAATATTAAATCATTATTTCACTTTGGTATTTACCAGGGAGATAGAACAGGTAGACATGACATTGGATGATGAGATGAGTAATGAGATAAGTGCATTTAAAATTTAAAAAGGGAATATATTAAACTAATCAAACTCAAAGAGGATAAAACCCCTGGTCCAGATGGATTGCATCCATGCATTTTAAAAGAATCTAGGGAAGAGATAGCAGAGGCATTACTACACGTATTTAATAATTTGTTAGAAAAAGTAGTGCCAGAGGACTGGCGGGTAGTTAACATAATACTTATATTTAAGAAGGGGGATAGAACATGTCCAGGGAATTATAGACCAGTCCACTTAACATCGGTGGTAGGAAAAATAATGGAATCCCTACTAAAGGAGAAAATAGAAGAACGTCTTGAAACCAAAAAGTATAATAATGAATAGTCAGCATGGATTTCAAAAGGGAAAATCTTGCTTCACCAACCTTATTGAATTTTTTGAAGAGGTAACAGAGAGAGTAGACAATGGTAATGCAGTAGATGTAATTTATCTGGATTTTCAAAAGGCCTTCAATAAGGTACCCCATTATAGACTAATGAGGGTCAGAGAATGCGGAGTCAGGGGACAAGTAGCAGAATGGATTGCTTGCTGGCTTTAAGACAGAAAGCAGAGAGTAGGAGCAAAGGGTAGCTATTCACAGTGGCAGAGGGTGGGCAGTGGTGTTCCACAAGGATCAGTGCTGGGACCACTGCTGTTCACAATTTACATTAACAATTTAGAATTTTGGAATCAAAAACACAGGCCTAGAAATTCAGTATAGCCACTTTTGGGGCGGTAAAGTCGGGCGGCCGCTAAAGTTTGTGCCCGGCGCAAAGCCGAGGCCACTTCGCCGATATTCAGTAGCATCGCCCTAAGAGGTTGCTGCAGCGCTAAAACTGGCGATGCACGACTATCTTTAGGCGCTAAGCCGGTGGTGCTGAGTGATACCGCCGAGGCTGGGCGCAGCGCAGGTGCGGTGATTTCTTCATTGACGGCAGACACGCTGGCGCCGGCCATCTCTTAAAGGGGGAAGGGTCGATTTGTTTGGCTGCCATGCCCTGGACACTGCAGCCCTCCACCTAGGCCTGAGCATTGCTGCTGCAACTGTTTACCGCCCAGGACGATGCAGAAGGCCCGGGAGAGAGCGCTGCGCTTTAGCAAAGGTGACCTGAGGCTGCTGGTTAGCGCAGTGGAGCGAAGACGCCATGTTTTGTTTCCTGACAGTGGCAAGAAGCCGGTGCCCAGCGTCTACCGCAAAGCCTGGAGGGAGGTCTCCAACAGGGTGACATCCAACAGTGTGGTTGCCAGGAATCCTGTACAATGCAGGAAAAAGTTCAACGACCTCACTCGGATTGTCAGGGTGAGTACCCTTTCCAGTGTCCTCCTCATCCTTGCATGTGCACCTCACATTATGGACAAAGGGACCTGAAAGCCCTAATGGCCAGCCCTCATCCAGCAGCTATGGGACTGGCATGAACATCAATTGCACATTCTGCACTTTACACACTGTCCAAGCTATTTGACCATGGGAGGCAGTGCAGACAAGATCAGGGCTACACAATGTCCAAGCTATTCGACCATGGGAGGCAGTGCAGACAAGATCAGGGCTACACACCGTACTTAGAGGCCGTCCTTTCTCTTGCAGGCCAAGCTGGCTAACAACAAGCATAGCCAGATTGCGACCAGGGGAGGCCGACCTCAGCACCAAGAGCTCACCGACCTAGACCAGCGCGTGGAGCGCATTATGGGAGTCCGTGTGATTGGCCCCGTTGCCACTGGAGATGCCGACCCTGTTCTGGGCACCAATGGTAAGGACATCACCTTTTGGACCTCTCTCGTTCCACTTGCGCATCAGATCAACATCCTTTGCCACTGTCCGACCAATGCGGTGAATGGCACCACTCATGCCTCCCTCGCTGACGCCCTGTCCTCACTGTAAAGCTACTCTTGTGCCTTCCTGCTTTCAGATGGTGAATCGCCAGGTGAGGAGGCGGCCCCTGAAGCTGCCAGTGACAGCCCCTCGGAAGAGGAGGAGGAGGAGGAGGAAGAGGTAGCCGGCCCATCAGTGGCACCCTCAGCCGCGACAGCCCATGGCGATGTAGGGGACACGGCTTCCCTGGAGGGGAGCCTGGGGGAAGGGTCGGAGGAGAGTCAAGTTCCTGGGCCCAGCGGCCTGCAGCAACGCGGGAGGGGTGGGGAAGCTCGGCGGCCTTCTCCCCAGAGGGTGAGTGCGGCCTCCAGTCCTGCGACGGTCAGCGCAGAGGAGGTGCGCCTCCTAGAGGAAATGGCCGTCGACTCGGAGCGCAGGCACACGGAGCTCATGGGGGTAGTGGCACAGATGCCTGACTCCATACAGTCACTGGCTCGAAGTGTGGAGGAATTCGGGGGAGCACAGTCGGCGAGTACCCAAGTGCTCAGTCGTGCCGTCCAGTCACTGGCTGGGAGTGTGGAGGAATTCGGGGCAGCACAGTCGGCGAGTACCCAAGTGCTCAGTCGTGCCGTCCAGTCACTGGCTGGTCTTATGCGGTCACAGACCAGGGCAACACGGGCACTAACTGGTGCCACACTGGCTGCATCAGCCAGGCATCGCCATGGCACCCGCCGCGCTGCAGCTGCCCAGCGGGCTGTCCTTCAGCAGTTTGCTGCGCATGCTGCAGTGCTGGCCCAGGCGACTGCCACTGTATCAGGCGACCAGCGAGCGCCTGCCATCAGCCAGCTTGCCCCCATTCCTGCAGCCGACACTGCCACTCCACCAGTGCAGCTGCCACCAGCTGCTGGACACACTGATGCCGCCCAGCCACAGCTGCAGCAGTCACCAGCCGGCCCCTCGAGGGCCAGAGCTCGTGCAGGCCGACCCCCAAGGGCATCTGCCGTCTCGCCATGTGCCCCTCAGGAGCCTTCCCCCAGCCTTGCTGCAGCCACTGGGCTCCAATTGAGGAGGAGCAGCAGGGCGGGCAGGGGCCGCACAAGTATGCGCAAGGCATCGCCCTCGCGGGCCAAAAAGTAGAAGGTGTGGGCAAATGTTTTGTTTTTTTGAAGGCCGAGGATGTTGTGTTTGTTTTTATGAAGGCCGAGGATGTTGTGTTTGTTTTTTACGAAGGCCGAGGATGACGGTCATTTTTGTTTCACTGTTTTGTTAATCCTCTCCAGGTTGTGGGAGCGAGTTATGTGTCTGACTGTTTTTGTTTTTTTTTTTCTGTTTTTGTTTGTCATGTGGGAAGGGCACAGAGTTTGTGGAATAAACAATTTTCTTTATTCAGATTGTCCATGTTTGAACTTTGAAGTTTTTGTTGCCTTGACCGGCTGAGGGCTTGCGGAGCGGCTGCATTCATGTTCTTTCATTGGCACAAGCCATTCCCTGAGAGGGGGCCTAGAACCTACGTTCAATAAGCCGCAGACGGGCGGCCCTTGCACCTTGTGCCTCCCTCCTGTGCTGGTCCTCCTCCTCCTGCTCCTCCTCCTGAGGTGGTGCTCCAATCTGTGGTGGCAGTGCCTGAGTCCTGCGGATAGCCAGGTTGTGCAGCATGCAGCAAACGACCACGAAATGGGAGACTCGCTCCGGCGAATACTGCAGGGCTCCGCCGGAACGATCCAGGCAGCGGAACCGTTGCTTCAGGACGCCAATTGTTTGTTCGATGATGTTCCTGGTCGCTTGATGGCTATCGTTGTATGCCTCTTCAGCAGGGGTCCTGGGCGCGCGGAGCGGGGTCATGAGCCAGGTACACAAAGGATAGCCTTTGTCCCCGATAAGCCATCCTCTTGGGTGAGGCTGTGCCTGGAACATGTCAGCCACATTAGCCTGTCGCAGGGTAAAGGCATCGTGGCTGCTGCCTGGAAAGCGGGCATTGACAGCTAGGATGAGCTGCCTGTGGTCACACACCAGCTGTACGTTGAGGGAATGGTAGCCCTTCCGGTTGCGGTAATCCTCGGCATTCTCCAGAGGTGCCCGCAAAGCCACATGCGTGCAGTCAATGGCACCCTGCACCATGGGGAAGCCCGCTATTCTTCCAAACCCCATTGCACGCTGTTGCTGCTTGTCCAGGGTCATGGGGAAGGAGATGAAGTGAAGTCTCCTTCTGAAAAGGGCATTGGTCACCTGGCGGATGCAGCAATGCACGGCGAACTGGGAGATGTTAGCAATGTCCCCAGCAGCGGATTGGAAGGAGCCAGTGGCATAGAAGTTGAGAGCCACCGTCACCTTCACTGCCACCGACAGAGACGTCCTGCACCTCAGCTGTGGCTGCAGATCTCTCTGAAGCAGCTGGCAGATCTCTGTGACCACCTCCCTTCGGAATCGCAGCCTCCTAACACACTGCTCGTCAGACATGTTGAGATAGGAGAACTGCTGGCGGTATACCCTGGGTGGGTAAGGCCTCCCTTGCCGACGCCTGTTGCCCCCTCTCCGTCTAGCCAGGGCTGCCACTCTCTCACGGCGTCTGTGAGCCCTTTGGACGTAATGCAGAAAGCCAGCGTTGACACCCATTGCAGCCCCCATAATATGCTGGCAAACAATGAGATATCAGTGAAGGCAAAGACAATTGCAAAGCTGTGGCCTGAAGCCAGAAGTACCTGTCCTAGTGTTGGGCCAAAGCAGTAAGCTCTCTACCTTGGTCTCTCTCCAAATATCCGTTTCACAAGAATGAGTGCTGCAAAATGGCAGCCTTTTATAGTGCAGGGGAAGTGCTCTTTAATTTGCGCTCCCCGCAGCCCGCATCGGCTGAGCACCGTTCCAGTCAACAGTCGCTAGGGCCGCCACGCGCACAATGGGGTGGCACGACTGAAGATCCGGTTGGGGCGCACAAAGGGCGTTGCACGAGGAAATGATGTCATGATCTGCGCGCGCAGCTGAGCGCACGCAAAGACTTTGCGCCGACGCTAAATGTCTACTGAAGTTGGGGCGAGGCGCAGATCGTGCTGCGCCCGGGCGCTAAGCGCCTAGCGTTCGACATCTACTCCTCCTAAGGCGCTAACGGCTGGCGCAACCAACTGAATTTCTAGCCCACAGTTTCTAAATTTGCGGATGATACCAAATTGGGGGAAATAGTCAAGACTGAGGAAGATTGCGACAAATTACAGGAGGACATTAATAAACTTGCAGAATGAGCAAATAATTGGCAAATGAAGTTCAACACAGCAAAATGTGAGGTATTACATTTTGATAGGAACAATATGGAGGTCACTTATCACTTGGAGGGTGCGAGTCTAGATGGGGAAGAGGAACAAGGGGATCTTGGAGTACAAATACACAAATCACTAAATGTTGCGCCACAGGTTAGCAAGGCCAGAAAAAAAGCAAACCAAGCACTAGGGTTTATTTCTAGAGTTATAGAATTGAAAAGTAGGGAAGTTATGCTAAACCTGTATCGAACCATGGTTAGAACACACTTAAGAGTACTGCGTACAGTTCTGGTCGCCATATTATAAAAAGGATATAGAGGCATTGGAGAGGGTGCAGAGAAGATTGACAAGGATGATATCAGAAATTCAAGGATATACATATCAGGAAAGGATGAACAGGCTGGGTCTCTTTACTCTTGAAAAAAGAAGGCTGAGGGGTGACCTAATAGAGGTCTTTAAAATTCTGAAAGGTTTTGATAGACTGGATACAGAAAGAATGTTTCCACTTGTGGGGAAGAGTATAACTGGAGGCCATCAATATAAGATAGTCACCTAGAAATCCAATAGGGAATTCAGAAGAAACTTCTTTACCCAAAGAGTAGTGAGAATGTGGAACTCGCTACCACAGGGAGTGGCTGAAGCGAATAGTACAGATGCATTTAAGGGGAGGCTGGACAAGCATATGAGGGAAAAGGGAACAGAGGCTTACGTTGATAAAATTAGATGAGGAAAAACGGAAGGAGGCTTGAGTGGAGCGTAAACGCCAGCATGGTCTAGATTAATGATCTAGACGAGGGAACTAGATGTAATATCTCCAAGTTTGCAGACGACACAAAGCTGGGTGGGCGTGTGTGCTGTGAGGAAGATGCCGAGAAACTCCAGTATGATTTGGACAGGTTGGGCGATTGGACAGATGCATGGCAGATGCAGTATAATGTGGATAAATGCGAGGTTATCCACTTTGGTGGCAAAAACAGGAAGGCAGATTATTATCTGAATGACAGTAGATTGGGAGAAGGGGAAGTGCAACGAGACCTGGGTGTCCTAGTGCACCAGTCGCTGAAGGTAAGCATGCAGGTGCAGCAGACGGTTAAGGAGGCAAATGGTATGTTGGCCTTCATAGCGAGAGGATTCCAGTACAGGAGCAAGGATGTCTTGCTGCAGTTGTACAAGGCCTTGGTGAGACCACACCTTGAGTATTGTGTGCAGTTTTGGTCACCTTATCTGAGGAAGGATGTTCTTGCCATGGAGAGAGTGCAGCGAAGATTCACCAGACTGATACCTGGGATGGCAGGAATAACGTATGAGGAGAGGTTGGGTCGATTGGGCTTATATTCGCTGGAGTTTAGAAGAATGAGAGGGGATCTCATTGAAACTTATAAAATTCTAACAGGACTGGAGAGACTAGATGCAGGAAGGATGTTCCCGATGGCAGGGGAGTCCAGAACCAAGGGTCACAGTCTAAAGATAAGGGGTAAGCCATTTAGGACTGAGATGAGGAGGAATTTCTTCACCCAGAGAGTGGTGAACCTGTGGAATTTTCTACCACAGAAGGCAGTTGAGGCCAATTCATTAAATATATTCAAGAAGGAGTTAGATATATTTCTTAAGGCTAAAGGGATCAAGGGATATGGGGAGAAAGCAGGGACAGGGTACTGAATTTGGATGATCAGCCATGAGCTCATTAAATGGCAGAGCAGGCTCGAGGGACTGAATGGCCTACTCCTGCTCCTATCTTCTATGTTTCTATGTTGGGCCGAATGGCCTATTTCTGTGCCGTTTATCCTCTTTAATCCTGTCTAAGTCTTGTTTTTAACTTGGGGTGAGAATTAGAACATGAGAACATAAGAAATAGGAGCAGGAATAGGCCATTTGGCCCCTCGAGCCTGCTCCGCCATTAAATAAGATCATGGCTGATCTTCTACCTCAACTCCACTTTCCCCAAACCCTTGATTTCCTTAATATCCAAAAATCTATCTCTGTCTTGAATATACTCAACGACTGACCCTCCACAGCCCTCTGGAGTAGAGAATTCCAAAGATTCACCACCCTCTGAGTGAAGAAATTTCTCCTCATCTCAGTCCTAAATGGCCGACCCCTTATTCTGAGACTGTGACCCCTGTTTCTAGACTCCTCAACCAGGGGAAACATCATCCCTGCATCTATCCTGTCAAGCCTTGTAAGAATTTTGTATGTTTCAGTGAGATTACCTCTCATCTAAACTCTAGAGAATATAGGCCTAGTCTACTCAATCTCTCCTCATAGGACAATCCCCCCATCCCAGGAATCAGTCTGGTGAACCTTCGTTGCACTCCCTCTATGGCAAGTATATCCTTCCTTAGATAAGGAGACCAAAACTGTACACAATACTCCAGGTGTGGTCTCACCAGGGCCCTATATAATTGCAGTAAGAAGTCTTTACTCTTATCCTCAAATCCTCTTGTAATAAAGGCCAACATACCATTTACTTTCCTAATTGCTTGCTGTACCTGCATGTTAACATTCAGTGATTCATGCACAAGGACACCCAGGTCCCTCTGAACACGAACATTTCCCAGTCTCTCGCCATTTAAAAAATACTCTGCTTTTCTATTTTTTTTAACCAAAGTGGATAACTTCACATTTCTCCAAATTATATTCCATTTGCCATGTTCTTGCCCACTCACTTTGCCTGTCTAAATCCCTTTGAAGCCTCTTTGCATCCTCCTCACAACTCCCATTCCCATCCAGCTTTGTATCATCAGCAAACCTGGATATATTACATTTTGTCCCCTCATCCAAATCGTTGATATAGATTGTGAATCGCTGAGGCCCAAGCACTGATCCTTGCGGTATCCCACTAGTTACAGCCTGCCAACTCAAAAATAACCCGTTTATTCCTACTCTTTGTTTTCTGTCCGTTAACCAATCCTCAATCCATGCTAATATATTGCCCCAATCCCATGAGCCCTAATTTTGTTTAATAACCTCTTGTGTTGCACCTTATCGAATGCCTTCTGTAAATCCAAATACACACATCCACTGGTTCCCCCTTATCTATTCTGCTCGTTACAACCTCAAAAAATTCGAATAGATCTGTCAAACACGATTTCCCTTTCATAAATCCGTGTTGACTCTGCCCAATCCTATTATTATTTTCTAAGTGCCCTATTACCACGTCCTTAATAATAGATTCTAGCATTTTCCCTACTACTGATGTCAGGCCAACTGGTCTGTAGTTCCCTATTTTCTCTCTCCCTCTCGTAAATATTGGGGGTCCATTTGCTACCTTCCAACCCGCGGGAACTGTTCTAGAATCAATGGAATTTTGGAAGATGACAACCAATGCATCCACTATCTCTATAGCCAGCTCTTTCAAAACCTTAGGATCTAGGCCATCAGGTCATGGGGATTTATCAGCTTTAGTCCCATTAATGTTTCCAGTACTATTTTTTTACAAATAATTTCTTTCAATTCCTCATTCGCGCTAGATCCTTGGTTCTCCACTATTTCTGGGAGGTTTTTTGCACCTCCTTCTGTGAAGACAGACACAAAGTATTTGTTTGATTTCTCTGCCATTTCCTTATTCCCCATTATAATTTCACAGAATCACAGAATCACAGAAACCCCACAGTGCAGATAGAGGCCATTTCGGCCCATCGAGCCTGCACCGACACATATCCCACCCGATCCCTGTAACCCCTACACCAACACATATCCCACCCTATCCCCGTAACCCCACATATTTAATCCCCCTAACACTAAGGGTCAATTTATCATAGCCAATCAACCTAACCCGCACATCTTTGGACTGTGGGAGGAAACCGGAGCACCCGGAGAAAACCCACGCAAACACGGGGAGAATGTGCAAACTCCACACAGACAGTCACCCGAGGCCGGATTCGAACCCGGGTCCCTGGCGCTGTGAGGCAACAGTGCTAACCAGCCTGTAAGGGACCCACATTTACTTTCGCTAATCCTTTCCTTTTTACATACCTACAGAAGCTTTTACATTGGCCCAGAAATTCGGGCCGGGGGCTTCCCGCGGGTGTAAGCCTCCGACCTGCACTTACCTAGCGCGCCGGCCGTTGAGCTGTAGGCCCCCGTGGAATTGCGATCCTGGGCCTGCTCCAACTGCCGGCGCGCAGTGCTTGCGTATCCCAGGAGCGCAGTTAATTCAGTGCGTCCCCTGGGATCATGTGGGCCATGGGGAGGCAATCGGAGCAGGGAAATGCACATTCATAAGTTTGACAGGAAGAGCTGTCAAAACTTAGAAATACTACGGGCCCCAAAACATCACTAAATCTTCAAATAAATTTTTTAAAAACATCACATTTTCTAAATAAACTATAAATTACATGAAATAACTTTTTTAAACAATAATTTAAATTTTTGAAAAAAATAATTTTATTTTCTAATGGGGCTAAAAATAAACTTACCTTTCTTTAAAGTATTTAAAAATAATAAACCTGTGGAAAAAATGTTTTAATTTTAATTAATTCACCACTTACGTTGTAAAAAACAGGCCTTACGCCTGCTTTTTAAATGTGTAACTTCTGGAGACTCACCCTCCCGGGAAAACCTGTAAAATAACGTAAATTCGATGCGCACGTGTAGCCTCTCCTGCGCACGCGTTCGACCTCTGAACCCCTTCTTCCAGGGGAATGGAAGTGCCGGTTTCCCGCGCATGCACAGTGCATGCAGGAAACCGGCACTTCCATTGGGCCTACGGGTGAGTACCCCGTGCGTACTCACCCATGGAGACCCGAAGTTCTGGGCCAGTCTGTTTTTATGTCTTTCGCTATTTCTCATATTCTATTTTCCCTTTCTTTATCAATTTCTTGGTCCTCCTTTGCTGAATTTTAAAATCCTCCAAATGCTCAGGCTTACTGCTCTTTTTGGCAACATTATAAGCCTCTTCCTTTGATCTAATATTATCTTTAACTTCTCTTGTAAGCCACAGTTGGACCACTTTTCCTGTGGGGATTTTGTGCCTTAAAGGAATGTGTATTTGTTGTAAATTATGTATTAATTCTTTAAATGCCACCTATTGCTTGTCTACTGTCATACCTTTTAATGTAGTTTCCCAATCTACCTTAGCCAACTCGCCCCTCATACCTATGTAGTTTGCTTTGTTTAGATTTAAGACCCTAGTTTCGGATTTAAGTAAATCACTATTGAACTAAGTATAAAATTCTATCATATTATGATCACTCTTCTCTAAAGGCCCCTTTACTGCCAGGTTATTAATTAACCCTTTCTCATTGCACAATACTAGATCTAAAATAACCTGTTCCACGTTATTACTGCAAATTTGGTTTGCCCAGTGTATATGTATATTAAAGTCCCCCATGATTGCTCTATTACCCTTGTTACATCCTCTAAGTTCCTGTTTTATACGTTGCCCTACATTACAGCTACTGTAAACAACTCCCACCAATGTTTTCTTAGCTCCACCCAAACTGATTCTACTTCTTGATTTTCGGAACCGAGATCCTTTTTCTCCACTGTCTTTAACCCATCCTTTATTATCAGGGCTACCACTCCTCTTCCATTTTGCCTATCTCTTCTAAATGTTAAGTATCCTGGAATATTTAGTTCCCAATCTTGGTCACTTTGCAACCACACCTCCATAATGGCTATCAGATCAAACCTATTCATTTCTATCTGCGCTCTTAATTCATCTATTTTGTTGTGAATGCTTCGTGCAGTCAGATATAGTGCCTTTAGCTTTGTCTTATTAAAAATTTTTTCCTGATGTCACCTTAGTCACTGCTGCCTTATTACCTTTGTTATTCTCTCTGTCCCTTCCTGACCCACTCTGCTTATTTTTACCCAAAACTCTGCTCTGCTCTAGAACTTTGACATTTCTCTTGCTGCTTTTAAATTTACTCTTTCCTGAATCCTCCCATTAGTTTAAAGCCCTGTCTACTGCCCCAGTTATTTGATTCGCCAGGATACTGGTTCCAGCCCGGTTTAAGTGGAGCCCGTCCTAACGGAACAACTCCCTCTTTCCCCAGTACTGGTGCCAGTGCCCCATGAAGCAATACCCCTGCCTCCCACACAACTCTTTGAGCCATGCATTTAACCTTCTTATCTGCTTATCCCTATGCCAATTGGCTCGTGGCTCAGGTAACAATCCAGAGATTATTACCTTTGAGGTTCTGCATTTTAATTTGGACGCCAACTCCTCAAACTCTCTCAGCAGGATCTCATTCCTAGTTCTACCTATGTCATTGGTTCCTACATGGACCACGACAACTGGATCCTTCCCTTCCCACTCCAAGTTCTTCTCCAGTTGCGAGGAGATGTCTTTAACCCTGGCACTGGGCAGGCAACACTAGCTTCGGAACACTCGATCGCAACTGCAGATTATATTTTCTAGCCCTCTGACTATACTGTCCCCTACCACAACTACATTCCCTTTTGCTCCCCCCATTTGAATGGCCTCCTGCACCACGGTGCCATGGTTAGATTGCTCATCCATCCATCCTGCAGGCTTTTCTCTCATCCACACGGGCAGCAAGAACCTCATACTTGTTGGATAAGGACAAATGCCGAGGCTCCTCCAGCACTGCACCTGGGGTCCCCTTACCTGCCTGAGTTGCAGCCACACCCTCCTGTCCCTGACCACTAACCAGACCTGTATCATTACCTAACCTAAGGGGTATGACTGTCTCCTGGATCAAAGTGTCCAGGTAACTCTCCCCCCGCCTGATGCCCTGCAATGTCTGCACCTCAGACTCCAGCTCAAAATCTCTGCTCTGAAGTTCCTCAAGATGCAGGCACTTACTGCAAATGTGTTTGTCCGGGCTCGCAATGCTCTCCACAAACTTCCACATGCTGCAGTTGCAGCACACCACCTGCACTGCCACCCCTATATGACCTTGTTCTAGTTAATTCAATGTAATTAAATTTGTATTTAAGTAACTTAGTTTACAGTTTTGTTTCTTGACTACTTACTTGATCTAGATTAACATATGGGTAATGAAATTAAATATCTACCTATAACACAAAGCACTACAAATACAAAAAGCAGCAACTCTTCTCTGAATTCCCAAATAAAACATTCTGTTTAAGTGTACTCCCTTGAATGCCGCTCTGTGCACTGCAGAGCTGTTTACTTCTATACTTTAGGAACCTCACCCAATTTACAAGTTTTGACTTGGCTCCCCTGCTCCCTGTGATTAGCACCTATTCAAGACATAAGAACATAAGAAATAGGAGCAGGAGTAGGCCAATCGGCCCCTCGAGCCTGCTCCACCATTCAATAAGATCATGGCTGATCTGATCCTAGCCTCAAATCTTCTATCACTCTCCATCCCACCCGAACCCATGTGATCTCCCGGGAGAGGCAAAAAAACAGATAAAAAACCCAATGGCCAATTTGGGAGAAAAAATCTGGGAAATTCCTCTCCGACCCATCTAGGCGATCGAAACTCTTCCAGGAGATCACTCTGTCCCTATATTTTCTACAGTACTTACCTTCTGTAAAGGCGATCTCCACCCCAGCCAGGAACAGGAATAAAACCATCTCCTGAAATCTAACACAGAATTAGAACACAAGTAGGAGCAGAACCAGGCTACACGGCCCCTGGGCCCGCTCCACTACCCACAGGGCCATGACCATTCCAAACCTAGACTCATGTCCAATTTCCTGCCCACTCCCCGTAACCCTTAATTCCCTTTACTTCTAGGAAATTATAAATTTATTTAATGATGTAGCTTCCACAGCTTTCTGGGGCAGCAAATTCCACAAACCTACCACCCTCTGAGTGAAGAAGTTTCTCCTCATCTCAGTTTTGAAAGAGCAGCCCCTTATTTTAAGATTATGCCCCCTAGTTCTAGTTTCACCCATCATTGGGAACATCCTCACCGCATCCACCCAATCAAGCCCCTTCACAATCTTATATGTTTCAATAAGATCGCCTCTCATTCTTCTGAACTCCAATGAGTAGAGTCCCAATCTATCCAACCTCTCTTCATATGACCACCCCCTCATCCCCGGGATTAACCGAGTGAACCTTCTTTGTACTGACTCGAGAGCAAGTATGTCTTTTCTTAAGTATGGACACCAAAACTGTATGCAGTATTCCAGGTGCGGTCTCACCAATACCTTGTGCAACTGCAGCAATACCTCCCTGTTTTTATATTCTATCCCCCTAGCAATAAAAGCCAACATCCCATTGGCCTTCTTGATCACTTGCTGCACCTGCATACTAACTTTTTGAGTTTCGTGCACCAGGACCCCCAGATCCCTTTGTACTACAGTACTTTCCAGTTTCTTGCCATTAAGATAATAACTTGCTTTATGATTTTTCCTGCCAAAGTGCATAACCTCACACTTTCCAGTATTGTATTCCATCTGCCAAATCTCTGCCCACTTACTTAGCCTGTCTATGTCACTGCAGGTTTTTTATGTCCTCCTCACTCACTACTTTCCCTCCCATCTTTGTATCATCTGCAAACTTTGATATGTTACACTCGGTCCCCTCCTCCAAATCGTTAATATAGATTGTAAAGAGTTGGGGGCCCAGCACTGACCCCTGCGGAACACCGCTAGTTACTGATTGCCAGTCTGAGAATGAACCATTTATCCCAACTCTCTGCTTTCTGCTAGAGAGCCAATCCTCCACCCACGCCAGAATATTACCCGCAATCCCGTGATTTTTTATCTTGAGCAATAATCTTTTGTGTGGCACCTTGTCAAATGCCTTTTGGAAGTCTAAATACACTACGTCCACTGGTTCTCCTTTATCCACCCTGTATGTTACTTCCTCAAAGAACTCAAGCAAATTTGTCAAACATGACTTCCCCTTCATGAAACCATGCTGAGTTTGTCCTATTAAATTATGTTTATCCAAATGTCCCGTTACTGTCTCCTTAATAATGGACTCTAACATTTTACCAACCACAGATGTTAGGCTAACAGGTCTATAGTTTCCAGCCTTCTGCCTACTACCCTTTTTAAATAAGGGTGTTACATTAGCAGTTTTCCAATCTGCCGGGACCTTTGCTGAGTCCAGGGAGTTTTGGAAAATTATTACCAATGCATCCACAATCCCTACTGCCACTTCCCTCAAGACCTTAGGATGTAAGCCATCAGGTCTAGGGGATTTATCCGGCTTGAGTCCCATTATTTTACCAAGTACCACTTCCTTCGTGATTTTAATCGTATTTAGCTCCTCTCCCCCTAGAGCCCCCTGTTTGTCCAGTGTTGGGATATTCTTAGTGTCCTCAACCGTAAAGACTGATACAAAATATTTGTTCAGCATTTTTGCCATCTCCATGTTTCCCACCTTTAATTTCCCGGTCACATCCTCTAAGGGACCAACATTTACTTTAGCCACCCTTTTTCTTTTTATATAACTATAGAAACTTTTGCTATCTGTTTTTATATTTTTTGCTAATTTACTTTCATAATCTATCTTCCCTTTCTTAATCAATCTTTTAGTTATTTTTTGCTGTCTTTTAAAGACTTCCCAATCTTCTATCCTCCCACTAGATTTGGCTACCTTATATGCCCTTGTTTTTAGTCAGGTACTATCCTTAATTACTTTACTTAGCCACGGATGGCTATCTTTTTTTTTACACCCTTTTTTCCTCAGTGGAATATATATTTTTTGGAAGTTGTAAAATAACTCCTTAAATGTACACCACTGATCATGTACCGTCTTACCCTTTAATCTATTTTCCCAGTCCACTCTAATCAATTCCGCTCTCATACCTTCATAGTCTCCTTTATTCAAGCTCAGCACACTTGTTTGAGATCCAACCTTCTCACCCTCTACTTGAATATGGAATTCAACCATGTTGTGGTCACTCATTCCAAGGGGATCCTTTACTAGGACATTTTTAATTAATCCTGTCTCATTACACAGGACCAAATCTAAGATTGCTTGCCCCCTGGTCGGTTCTGTATTCACAAAGGAGGACACAAATAACCTCCCAGGAATATCGGCAAACATAGGGACTAATGAGAGGGAGGAGCTGACAGAAATTAGTATCTCTAGGGATATGGTGTTGGGTAAGTTGAGGGGACTGAAGGCCGACAAATCCCCGGGGCCTGATAAACTACATCCTAGGGTACTTAAGGAGGTGGCCCTGGAGATAGCAGATGCTCTAAGGATCATCTTCCGGAACTCCATTGACTCGGGAACAGTACCCGTGGATTGGAGGGTAGCTAATGTTACCCCAATATTTAAAAAGGGGGGTAGAGAGAAAGCAGGGAATTATAGACCAGTAAGCCTTACATCGGTTGTGGGCAAAATGCTAGAGTCCATTATTAAGGATAAAATAGCGGAGCACTTGACAAATGGGGAAAGGATCGGACAGAGTCAACATGGATTTACAAAGGGTAAATCGTGTTTGACTAATCTGCTGGAATTTTTTGAGGAAGTAACTGGTAAAATAGATGGGGGAGAGCCAGTGGATGTGGTGTACCTTGACTTCCAGAAAGCCTTCGATAAGGTTCCACACAAAAGATTATCATGCAAAATTAAGGCTCATGGGATTGGGGGCAAAGTATTAACGTGGATAGAGAACTGGCTGGCGGATAGAAAACAGAGAGTTGGAATAAACGGCTCGTTTTCGGAGTGGCAGGCAGTGACCAGCGGGGTGCCGCAAGGATCTGTCCTGGGACCCCAGCTGTTCACAATATATATAAATGATCTGGATCAGGGAATTGGATGCAATATTTCCAAATTCGCTGATGACACTAAACTAGGAGGAGGGGTGGGCTCTGATGAGGATGTCAGGAGGCTACAGTGCGATTTGGACAGGTTGGGGGAATGGGCAGATACGTGGCAGATGCACTATAATGTGGATAAATGCGAGGTTATCCACTTTGGGGGTAAAAACAGGAGGGTAGATTATTATCTAAATGGCAATAGATTGGGAGATGGGGAAGTGCAGAGGGACCTGGGTGTTCTTGTGCACCAGTCACTGAAGGAGAGCATGCAGGTGCAACAGGCGATTAAGAAGGCAAATGGTATGTTGGCCTTCATATCAAGGGGGTTCGAGTATAGGAATAGGGATACCTTGCTACAGCTGTACAGGGTGCTGGTGAGACCGCATCTGGAGTATTGTGTACAGTTTTGGTCGCCCCATCTGCGGAAGGATGTTCTTGCCATGGAAAGAGTGCAGCGGCGATTCACCAGGCTGATACCTGGAATGGCGGGAATGACCTACGAGGAGAGATTGAATAGTTTGGGCTTGTACTCACTGGAGTTTAGAAGATTGAGAGGGGATCTCATCGAAACATATAAAATTATGGCAGGCCTGGACAGGCTGAATTCAGAGAGAATGTTTCCAATGGCAGGGGAGCACAGAACCAGGGGCCACAGTCTAAAAATAGCGGGCAAATCATTTAAAACAGAGATGAGGAAGAATTTCTTCACTCAAAGAGTGGTGAGCCTGTGGAATTCCCTGCCACAGAGGGCTGTGAAGGCTAATTCAATAAATATTTTCAAGAGAGAATTGGATATATTTCTGAAGGCTAAGGGGATTAAGGGTTACGGAGAAAAGGCGGGGACGGGGTACTGAACTGGTAAGATCAGCTAAGATCTCAGATGAAGATCAGCCATGATCTCATTGAATGGCGGAGCAGGCTCGAAGGGCCGAATGGCCTACTCCTGTTCCTATCTCTATGTTTCTATGTTTTCTATGTTCAGTTACATACTGCTCAAGAAACCCATCCCTAATACACTCAATGAACTCATCCTCAAGGCTGCTCTGCCCAATTTGATTTGTCCAGTTAATATGATAGTTAAAATCCCCCATAATTATAGCTGTTCCCTTATTACAAGCCTCAACTATTTCCTGATTAATACTCCGTCCAACAGAGTTGCAACTGTTCGGAGGCCTATAGACTACGCCCACTCGTGTTTTTTTCCCCTTATTATTCCTTATCTTTACCCAAACTGTTTCACTATCCTGCTCCTTTGACCCAATATCATTTCTCTGTATGAAAGTGATTCCTTCCTTTCTTAACATAGCCACCCCACCTCCCCTCCCTTCCTGCCTGTCCTTCCTGACTGTTAAATAACCTGGTATGTTTAATTCCCAGTCATGGTCACCCTGCAGCCGTGTTTCTGTAATGGCCACAAGATCATACCCATATGTAGTTATTTGTGCCATTAACTCATTCATTTTGTTACGAATGCTACATGCATTCAGATAAAGAACTTTCAAATATGTTTTGTGACACTTAGTTCCTGTTTTTTCCCCTTTTACTACTTTACCTTTTACTCCATACCTTCTGTCCCTTCCTGACACGTTCTGTTTTTTAATTTCCCCACTGCTACCTATGTCTATGACCTTCTCCGTTGTCATTTCTGTTATTTGCTCTCTGGAAACCTCCCCCCAACTAATTAATTTAAAGCCATCTCTACAGCCCTAGTTATATGATTCGCCAGGACTCTAGTCCCAGCACTGGCCAGGTGGAGTCCGCCCCAACGGAACAGCTCCCTCCTGTCCCAGTACTGGTGCCAGTGTCCCAAGAAGCAAAAGCCATTTCTCCCACACCAGTCTTTGAGCCACGCATTTAACTCTTTAATTTTATTTATCCTAGCCAAATTCGCTCGTGGCTCAGGTAATAATCCAGAGATTATTACCCTTGAGGTTCTGTTTTTTAATTTGACCCCTAGCTGCTCATACTCCTTTAACAGAACCTTCTTCCTTGTCCTATCTACGTTGTTTGTACCAACATGGACCACGACAACTGGATCCTCCCCCTCCCACTCAAAGTTTCTTTCCAGCCCAGAAGAGATGTCCTTAACCCTGGCATCAGGCAGGCAACACAGCCTTCGGGACTCCCGCTCTTGACTGCAGAGATCCCTATCTATCCCCCTAATGATACTATCCCCTACCACTACAACATTTCTTTTTACTCCCTCCACTTGAATGGCCCCCTGTACCATGGTGCTGTGGTCAGTTTGCTCATCCTCCCTGCAGTCCCCGCTCCTGCCCTCACAGGGAGTAAGAACCTCGATCCTGCTTGACAAGAGCAAGGGCTGCGGCTCCTTCAACACTACATCCTGGATCCCTGTACCTTCCTCACTCGTAGTCACACCGTCCTGTCCCTGACCACGGACTACATCTGCAGTAATTAATTAATTAATTTCATAGGTGTGACCACCTCCTGAAACATAGAGTTCATAGAGACAAACATTTACAGCTGACTGACTGCTAACTACCGTTTTTAAAGTTCTAGGTTTAAATCAAAATGTTAAAGTGAATTTCACTTTTTACAGCTTCGACTTACCAATACTGACTAGAAATTCCCCCTCTTTCCAAATAAAACACTCTGCTTAAGTGCACGCCGTTTAATGCTGCTCTGTGCTTTGCAGAACTGTTTACTTTTATTGGGTAGGCTGGGGCCAAGGCAGGCGGTAAAATGCCCTGACCTCGGCAACATGGAACCCAATCAATTTAACTTCAGGGCCTCATCTGCATTCCCCCAGTCAGTAACTCACCCGAAACCAGTGGGAAGCAGCAGATGCCTGGTGGGTGAGAGTGGCATGTTGAGCGGCAGGAGACTGCTTGTGGGGACCAAAGATACAATGCTTCTATCTCAATGTTTAATAATGTCTACCGGTTCTTTCCCTACATTATTTGAAGAAAAACTAGATAACATTTCAAAAGCATTTTCTTCAGGTTCAGTTTATCTTGAATATGTGTGAGTGAGTGAGAGAAATACCAGTCTCTACTGATTATACACCTGTTGCTGTTATTTTTGCTTTTAAAATTATTAATACTTTATAAACTTTAGAAGACATATTAAGCTGATTGAGGGTACGTGTCTTTTCTCATCCTAATTTCAATTTCAAAAAACAAATGAGTTGGATTTTGAAAGCAAACAAAGCCTCTTGTGTGTTTTGCTGACAGTTAGAAAATGTGAACATTCTAATTAGGAACACCAGTGCGATACAGTGAAAACGAGACAGACAGAAATTAACAGACACAGAGTTTGACAGACACACAGTTATACATCCAGGAACCCCAACCCAGTAACTGTCAGGCCCATGCCGTTTCTTTACCTCTCACTGCTGGGAAACTCCAGGTTGCTCCACCTCCCCCAGTTCTGCCAAAACTTGGATATCCTCCCAGGGCTTCCAAAGCCCAGGATTGCCGGGAGAGCTACCAAAGCCCAGGACCACCCCCAGTGCAACCAAACATGGTCACTTCTCCAGTATTGCTAAATACTGATAGCTACCTCCACCTGATACAGCTTTACATACAATCTTGTTATGTATCCTTACCTTAAAAAGGTAAGGAATAAAAATGAACCACATAATTAAAGGAAATAAATAAAAATATACAGGCCACTCATTTATGTTTTGCAGAATAATGGACAGAATCGTAGAATTCAATCCAGTAAAAAGTACAAAAATACTATGCAATAAAAATGAAAATTGACATATTTAGTCAGTATAAATCAGTGGCCTTTATAATACATTATTGTTACAAGGCACAATACTCCTTTTGTTATAAATCAGCACATCCCCCAACTCACCATTAGGCATGCCATGGGAGATAGGATAGTTTGTTATAAAATGAAATTCTAGGTGATGTAAGCCCCCAAAGTGCGGACCAAGTGATATACAAGGTCGATGTCACCGGCTTGTTGTAAGAAAGACAGACCAAATAATTGAAGTCACAACGGTTTATTCAGGCCTGGGGAGAACTTCTCGCGTCCCGACGCGAGTCCAAACTCCAACGAGCCTCTCAAAAATCCACATAGTTATACACATTTTGCCAGCCATACCTCCTCAGAGATCCAATCAGTTTAAAAGTTTACACATTGATCACTATCTGGGAGTGGCTGTTCATACAGAGTTAACATATAGTATAAGTTTCGTTTCTCTATGAATGGGTCATACCTAGCCTGCTCATTTCTTGGAAATGAGTCATACCCCTTATGGCCTCTATAAGTTTCATTTCTCCGGAAACGAGTCATGCTCCTCTTGCCTTTGTAAGGTTCAATTTCCTGGAAATGAGTCATACCAGTATCACCTTTGTAAGTTACATTTCTCCGGACTGGTAGACATCATTTCTGCAAGTAAGCATACGGGTACACTTCATCCTTAAACATTCTGTGGCTTTGCCTGTTATAAACCTGCTTTTCTGCAGGTGAATCCCGTTTGCCTTACCCTTTTATGTCCAATTTTTAATATCTTACTTCACCAGGGAATAAATAGTAGAGTAGTAAATAGACTTTAAAAAACGTCCATGAGCAATGTCATTGGAGTTCACTTCTTATGTGCTAAATTGTGAGCCAGCGAAGGGGTCTCAGTCTATCTTTCTTGGGCAATTATAGGTGCCTTAGTTTAGACCATGAAGTTACAGCAAAGTTTGCAAAAGTAATTGCCCCCTACCTCCTGCATACACACATACATATACAAAGGAACATACAAAAATTCAAACCATTCAGCCCATCAAGCCAGCTCCATCCAAATTCCATGTATGGCAATTGTAACACTGATTTAGTTCCCACATCATCTGTTGATCCTCTCCAGTAGGTAATACCAATTTACTTCACCAACCTCCCCTGGAAAAACAATTAAGCCGGGTAGTTAAGTATCTTTGCAACCCTCAAGCCCCTTTCGCAACAGATACCAATTCAGCTCCTTTTATAAAAGGTGCCAATTTACCCTAAATGAACTACCTTCTCCGGAGTTTGTAGCACATATCCAATAGCCTGAGGGAGAAAAGATTTTTCTAATCTCTAACCTTCAATATTTGAAGACCTGTGTCATGTCTCCCCATAGTCTTTCTTTCTCCAGTGAAAATAAGCTGTTATTTGATCCTATTTATCGATACATACAGAAATGCTGGATAAATTGAGAGCACATTCATACAAAACACATTCTATTGTGGTAATCTGCAAAACACAAGTATACAACAGAACTGTCAACATTTGAAAAGGAAAGTGACATTAATATTTTGGGGTTAGATCCTTTGTCTGAAGTGAAAAAGGAATGCAAGTGAGATCCTTCATAGGACTAACAAAAACAAAAATAGGAGGAGAAAACAGATCAAAGAGTACTGCATGCTAAGATGCTAACTATAAAGCTGCAGTTAATGGCCCTGAAATTGCGGTCGGCGGCATAGCGAAGCAGTATGCTGCCGACTTCCGAGCAAAATCTGCACTTACCTGGTGCGAAGTCCCAAGCAAAAACTTGCTTTGAAATTCTGCAGAGTTGTGTGAGTTAGGAACTCCCTCCCTAACAGCACTGTGGGAGAACCTTCACCACACGGACTGCAACGGTTCAAGAAGGCAGCTCACCACCACCTTCTCAAGGGCAATTAGGGATCGGCAATAAATGCTGGCCTTGCCTACGACACCCACATCTCAGGAACGAATTTTTAAAAAAGCATAGTGGCCCACAGATCCCAGGGCGCACTGTTGTGCGTAAGCGTACCTGGGATCACATGGGGCGATGCTCCTTTCACTAGCCAATCAGGAAGCATAGAAAGCCCCGTTTGATTGATATGCTTTAAATGAAGATACAGGTCAGTTGGAATCCAGCCTACAGTGGAGTTGAGCATAGCAACCTGACAGCCTCACTGTAAATACTGGCTGGACTTCACTCTTAGAACACAAAACCCTGTCACCTCAGAATTGTGACGACCAAACCCTTTTGTCAATGAAAGTAGATCAATAGAGTTTTTTAAACTGGCAATACAGTTTTTTGGTTGATATTCAATTTTAAAATGAGAAGATTGACTCTGCAAGATTAAAAAAATCTCATCCCTCAAACCAACCCTATTCAGCTGCCTGGTAGGTTCTTTTATGTGTTTGTTTTTAATTATTATGGCCCTGAAGTTTTGGAAAATAGCACACAATGATACCTCTGATGACAGTGGAGAAGATGACTTGAATTAGATCTGTACCTTGAAAATCTTGTCTTCCAAGTTCCTAAGCAACCTATTTGAATCGTGTAAACCTAGCCATAGAGCCAGACCAAGTGCATCATTTGGTTTGACTGACCTGGTCTAAAAATGATTTGGTGCCAGGTGTGAATTTTGCTTCAAAAGGTTGTTGTACAGTGCCGACTTTCACTTGGCTCGCAAATTGATGTCCAAAACTCTCCAGCATAATTGATGCGCAGTTGGTGGGGAATTAGCCCAACTTTTTGCCAGCAATGAGGATTTGAAAGTCACAGCGGATCATCTTTCTATTCGGAACTTGACAGATCGGGACTTAGTGCATGCCCAAGCGCATGCGGAAATCCCGAACTAGCGGTCAATTTCAAAGGTGGTGATGGCGTACTCTCAGAGTACGCTGTAATGCCGACCGCAAATTCTGGGCCATTGGCCTAGAAATTGAGTGGGGTTAGCGCCCAATTAGCGGCGCTGGAGGGCATTGCGCTGGAATTATAGCCGTTTCTGAAATTGACTTGGGCCTTACCATCGGCGTTAGCCGGTAGCGCTGCGCCGGCACCGATGACGTCATCGGTGTGCGCAGCGTCCCGGTTGCCGTGGTAACCCGGCCCCAAGCCCAAATTCAGTTGCGCCCGCCTCGCCCGTGGCAGGCGCAACCAACGATTGTGGAAAGGGTTCTTACACGCCTTTGCACCGGCGCATAAAGGTGGAGCGGCGGCCGGCCGCATTCCCGGCGGCTGCCTGCCCGCACCTCCCTTCCCGGACTCCTGCATCACCCCCCCCCCCCCGCGGCCCTGATGTGTGTGTGCTGCGAGCCCGGCACTTCCCCGAGGTGCCGGGCTCAGATGTCGGGGGAATCCGCCGGTCAGTTGTCGGCTGCAGGCAGCTCCTCCTTAACAGAAGGAGGAGGCCTGCAGTTCCCCAGCCTGCCGCACCGCATCGGGTGTCGCAGCGGGGGATTAGCGCCGGAAAACCCAATTGAACGCCCGTTTTGAGGCGCTAAAACCCTCCTTTAGCGCCCGCCGCCATCTGGGCCCAGCGCAACCGAATTTTCGTCGGGCGCTGCCGCATTAACGCTGGTGCAAAATTTCTGGCGCTACAGCCCTGGCGAACCCACAACCCAATTTCTAGGCCATTATCTTTAACGGTGTGTGTGATGGAAACAGAACTTCTTTATGTTTTTTATTAAAATCCTATATTATACATTGTTCTTATAACATTTTAGATAGGCCAAGTATGGCAAACTGAAACAAAAGCAAAATACAGCGGATGCTGGAAATCTGAAATAAAAAACAGAAGATGCTGGAAATACTGAGCAGGTCAGGTAGAAACCTGTGGAGAGAGAAACAGAGTTACTGTTTCAGGTTAACCTTTTGTCAGAATTGGCAAAAGTTCGAGATGCCACAGGTTTTAAGCAAGTACAGAGGCAGAGAAAGGGGGAGGAAAGAACAAAAGGGAAGATCTTTGATAGGGTGGAAGGCAGGAGTGATTAAATGACAAAAAGGATGGTGCAAGCAAAAGTGGGTGGTAATGGGACATGCAAAGAAACAAAAGATGGGTCTAGAGGAGGTGTAAATGGCAACAGCAGAGTAGATGGAATGGGAAGAGACTTGTGTGGAGTATAAACAACAATACAGACAAGTTGGTCCGAATGGCCTGTTTCTGTGCCGTACATTCTATGTAATTCTATTTAATTACCAGAACCTGCTGTCCAAAAAAATGGGTGCAGTGGTTCTGATCTGAAATTGTTGAACTCAGTGTTGAGGCTGGAAGGATGTAAAGTGCTTAATCGAAAGATGAGGTGCTTCTCAAAGGTAATAATCTCTGGAAAGTAGGGGCTTAAGTTTAAACAAAGCCAATTACATAGGTATGAGGGGTGAGTTGGCCGAGTTAGATTGGGAAATTAGATTAAAAGATATGACGGTAGATAAGCTATGGCAAACATTTAAAGAAATAATTCTCAATGAATATACCTTCCCTTGGAGGCATAAAAACTCCACTGGAAAAGTGGTACAGCCATGGCTAATTACACAAGTTAAGGATAGCATTAGATTAAAAGAAGAGGCTTACAATGTTGCCAAATAGTAAGTCTGAGGATTGGGAGAGTTTTAAAAATCAGCAAAGGATGACCAAGAAATTGATAAAGAGAGACAATAGAATGAGAATGAACTAGCAAGAAATATAAAAACAGATTGTAAGAGCTTCTCTATTCCATTCTCCAAGTTTCTACATCTCCGTTGCATCTGTTCTGACGATACCACATTCTACACTGGTGCTTCCGATATGTCTTCCTTTTTCCTCAGCCGAGGATTCCCTTCCACTGTGGTCGACAGGGCCCTCGACCATGTCTGTTCCATTTCCTGCACTTCTGCCTTCACTCCTTCCCCTCCCTCCCAGAACCACGATCGGGTTCCCCTTGTCCTCACCTTCCACCTCACCAGCCTCCACATTCAATGGATCATCCTCTGCCATTTCTGCCACCTCCAGTGTGATCCCACCACCAAACACATCTTGCCTTCCCGCCCCTTTCAGCATTCTGAAGTGACCATTCCCGCCGCAACACCCTAGTCCATTCCTCAATCACCCCCAGCAGCCCCTCCCCTTCCCACGGCACCTTCCCGTGCAAGCGCAGGAGATGCAATACCTACCCTTTTACTTCCTCCCTTTCCACCGTCCAGGGTCCCAAACACTACTTCCAGGAGAAAGTGATTTACTTGTACTTCTTGCAATTTAGTATACTGTGTTCGCTGCTCACAATGTGGTCTCCTCTACATTGGGGAGACCAAAGGCAGATTGGTTCACCGCTTTGCGGAACACCTCCGTTCAATCCACAAGAATAACCTTGCGCTTCTGGTCGCCTGTCACTTTAATTCTCCTCTCCACTCCCACCCTTCGGCTCCATGCAGAGAAGGTCAGGGGATACATTGATGACCTGGAGGAGAGAGGATCGAAGGGGGAAGGAGAGAGGATCGAAGGGGGGAGAGAGAGAGGATCAAAGGGGTAGAGAGAGAAGATCGAAGGGGGAGAGAGAGGTTAGAGGGGGGAGATCAAAGGGGGAGAGAGATAATTGAAGGGAGAGAGGATCAAATGGGGAGAGGGGATCGAAGGGGAAGATCGGAAGGGGAGAGAGAGAGGATGGAAAGGGGAGAGAGAGAGAATCGAATGGGGAGAACTAAGCAGGAAACAGGATAAAAGCACAGATCAGAGAGAGGATCGAGGGAGGAGAGAGGAGAGGGAGAGGTGGTCAGGAGCTCGGGGTGGGGCAGGGGGTATGATAGCGAGAACATGATCCAGATGGGAAGACTGATCACATTCGTCACCATCTGTTAGACGTGGATCATGTTCTTCCAACCCCACCCTCACCCCCTTTTCACCCGCACCATGTTCTCCCTCTCCTCTCTGCAAACCTGGTTGATTTCTCGGAAAACATAGAAACATAGAAGATAGGAGCAGGAGTAGGCCATTCGGTCCCTCGAGCCTGCTCCACCATTCAACGAGATCATGGCTGATCATCCAAATTCAGTACCCTGTCCCTGCCTTCTCCCCATATCCCTTGATACCTTTAGCCTTAAGAAATATATCCAACTCTTTCTTGAATATATTTAATGAACTGGCCTCCACCGCCCTCTGTGGCAGAGAATTCCACAGGTTCACCACTCTCTGGGTGAAGAAATTCCTCCTCATTTCAGTCCTAAATGTCCTACCCCTTATACTGAGACTATGACACCTGGTTCTGGACTCCCCGACCATCGGGAACATCCTTCCAGCATCTAGTCTGTCCAGGCCTGACAGAATTTTATAGGTTTCGATGAGATCCCCTCTCAATCTTCTAAACTCCAGTGAATATAAGCCCAAATCAACACAATCTCTCCTCATACGTCTGTGAGGACTGGAACTTGGTGAACCCAACTGCAGTAAGGCAAACTGAGGCAGAGGTTAGGTTGCAAAAACAAAGATAGACTTTACTTGAAATAAACAAAATAACAACAGCACAAATACAGGCTAGCAGGCCAGCAAGAGGTATCACAAGGCAGTGAAACTCAAGACTGAGCAATGAACATAAACTGAGCACCACTTAAATAGTAGGCATACAACAGTGCACAGGTGAGTACAATAAGGAATAAAGAAGGACACAATTAAGAGTTCATGGTGCCCTCTGGTGGCAAGGCGAGGCAGAATCTGGGTCATTCCTGACAGGACCCCCCCCACCAGGAATGGCCCCTGACGTTCCCCCAGAAGGTCCATGGCGACGACGAAGAAAGTTCTGCACTAAATCGCGATCCAGGATGTTCCGGCCCGGGACCCAGGAGCGTTCCTCTGGACCATATCCCTCCCAGTCCACCAGGAACTGGAGGCCCCCACGAACCCGGCGAGAGTCCATCAGGCGACGGACCGTGTAGGCAGGCTGGCCTTCGATGATGCGGGGAGCAGGAGGAGGCCTCGTGGCGGGCGCCAAGGAACTGATGGCCACTGGCCGGAGCCGGGAGACATGGAAGGTAGGATGAATCCGCATGGAGTGGGGCAGCTGGAGACGGTAGGACACCGGGTTGACCTTCCTCAACACCGTGAAGGGACCGATGAAACGGGGCGCCAGCTTGCGGGACTCCACTCGCAGCGGGAGATCCGGTGTAGAAAGCCAGACCCTCTGACCAGGACGGAATGAAGGAGCCGGTCTGCGCCGCTTGTTGGCCTGGATCTGTCGTTGCCGAGAAGCTCGTTGTAAGGCCAGCCGCGCTCTCCTCCAGGTCCGTCGACAGCGCTGGACAAACTTCTCCGCGGAAGGAACCCCCACCTCGAGCCCCTGCTCCTGGAACAGTGGAGGCTGAAAACTGAACTGGCACTCGAACGGCGACATTCCTGTGGGGGAGCAGCGCAAGGTGTTGTGCACGTACTCAGCCCAGACAATGTGACGACTCCAGGTCGCAGGGTTAGCGGACACGAGACACCTCAGGGTCGTCTCCAGGTCTTGATTGATCCGTTCTGTTTGACCGTTAGACTGAGGGTGGAAACCCGAGGAAAGGCTGACAGTAGCTCCAATGAGCTTGTAGAAAGCTCTCCAAAACCAGGAGGCGAATTGTGGACCACGGTCAGAGACGATGTCAAGAGGCAAACCGAACAACCTGAAAACATGCTGGACCATGAGCTCGGCTGTCTCTTGGGCTGAGGGAAGCTTGGGCAAGGGCAGAAAGCGACAGGCTTTGGAGAAGCGATCTACGATGACCAGAATGACAGTGTTGCCTTGAGATGGTGGAAGGCCTGTGATGAAATCCACAGAGAGGTGTGACCAAGGGCGGGTGGGAATGGGGAGAGGATGCAGCAAACCCTGGGGGCGAGATCGAGGGTTCTTGTTTCATGCACAAATGGCACAAGCTGCCACGAACGCCTTTACGTCCTTCTCCATGGTGGGCCACCAGAACCTTCTGCGAAGGAACTCCAGCGTCCTGGATGTGCCTGGATGACCGGTGAGTCGCGACGAATGCCCCCACTGCAGGACTTGTGAGCGTGCCGTGTTGGGAACAAAAAGGCGACCGGGTGGGCCGCTGCCAGGGTCTGCCTCCCTCTGTTGCGCCTTTCTGACCAGCGTCTCGATCCCCCAGCGAACCGGTGCTACAATTCGAGAAGTAGGAAGAATAGGTTCTGGTTGTCTCTCCCGCTCGGGTGGATCAAATTGCCTGGCGAGAGCATCAGGCTTGAGATTCTTGGATCCTGGACGATATGACAGGACAAAGTCAAAACGATTGAAAAACAGTGCCCAGCGAGCTTGACGAGAGTTAAGCCGTTTGGCCCCCTGGATATAGGCCAGATTCTTGTGGTCTGTCCAGACAATGAACGGGTGTTTAGACCCCTCCAACCAATGTCTCCACTCCTCCAATGCCAACTTAACTGCTAGTAGTTCCCTGTTCCCAATATCGTAGTTTCGTTCTGCCGGAGTGAGTCGGCGAGAAAAGAAGGCGCAAGGGTGCAGTTTGTTGTCGTTAGACCGCTGGGACAAAACGGCACCCACTCCAATATCCAAGGCATCCACCTCGACAATGAAGGGGAGTGAGGGATCCGGAATCACGAGGACAGGAGCAGACGTGAAGCGCCGCTTGAGATCCTCGAAAGCCTGCGCAGCCTCAGCGGGCCAACTGAACTGGGTGGAAGCGGTTTTGGTGATGGCGTTGAGAGGGGCAGCAATGGTGCCGAAGTTCCTGATGAATCTCCAATAGAAATTAGCAAACCCCAAGAAGTGTTGCACCTGTTTGAGAGAGGTGGGTGGTGGCCAATCTTGGACAGCTTGGGTCTTGCCAGGGTCCATTTGGATGTTGCCGCTGGAGATGATGAAGCCCAGAAATGAAACGGTGGAAACGTGAAACTCACACGTCTCAGCCTTGACAAACAAGAGGTTGTTAAGCAGATGTTGCAGGACTTGCCTTACATGCTGGAAATGATCGTGAAGAGTTTTGGAGAAAATGAGAATGTCATCCAGGTAGACAAAGACAAAGCAATTCAGCATGTCTCGGAGGACGTCGTTGATGAGCGCCTGGAACACAGCAGGGGCGTTGGTCAATCCAAAGGGCATGACCAGGTTCTCATAGTGCCCAGTAGGTGTGTTGAATGCCGTCTTCCACTCGTCCCCTTCGCGGACGCGGATGAGGTTGTAGGCGTTGCGGAGATCCAATTTTGTGAAGACTGTGGCTCCCTGTAGTAGCTCGAAGGCAGTCGACATGAGCGGAAGAGGATAACGGTTCTTTATAGTAATCCTGTTAAGGCCACGGTAGTCGATGCAGGGGCGGAGACCTCCATCTTTCTTACTCACGAAGAAAAAACCGGCACCAGCAGGAGAGGTGGACGGACGGATGAAGCCAGCGGCAAGGGCGTCACGGACGCAATCCTCCATGCCAGCGGTCTCTGGAGCAGAAAGGGAGAAGATCCTACCCCTAGGTGGGCATGTCCCAGGCAGGAGGTCAATGGCACAGTCATATGGCCTATGAGGGGGAAGTGATGTGGCTTGAACCTTACTGAAGACCTCTTTTAAATCTTCATACTCGGGAGGCACTCGGGACAATTCAGAGTGCGATGGGGACTCCTGGGGCTGGGAAGGAGACTTGGAGCGAAGACAGGTGGTATGGCAGGCGGAGCCCCATTCCGTAAGTTGGCCGGCGGCCCAATCCATGCAAGGACTATGGCAGGCCAACCAAGGGTAACCCAGAACTAATGGAAACACGGGAGAGTGGATAAGGGAGAATTGGATGGTCTCGAAATGTTGTCCTTCCATGCCCAAACACAGTGGGGCAGTAAGATGGTGAATAGTTCCAGAGCCCAGGGGTCTTCCATCCAGGGCGACAACAGTGAGGGGGTGATCAGGATGGGTCAGGGGAATCTTGAGCTGTTTGGCTAAACCTAGATCCATGAAGTTACCATCAGACCCAGAATCCACCAGGGCCTTAAGATCATGTTGTTGATTGCCCCAGAAAAGGGAGGATGCCGGCAGGACCCTAGAAAGAGTGGGGCCGGGAGGGATGGCTACGCTCATCTCAGGTCCCTCCATCCTAGACGAGCCCTGGCTTTTCCCACCAACTTTGGGCAAGAAGAGCGAAAGTGGCCCGGTTCCCCACAATAGAGGCAAGATCCCTCTCTCCTTCGGCGATCACGTTCAGGCTGCGAGAGATGAGTTACTCCCAACTGCATGGGCTCCTCTGGATCAGTCAAAGATGGACTCGGGCTGGCTCGGAGGTTCTCGGATGGCTTCGAAGCAGGGAAGGCTCTGGTCTCTGGAAGCGGGGTGAAAAAGGAGTGGCGTTCTCTTCGCCTCTCACGGAGACGATTATCCACTCGAATGGAGATATCAAAAAGAGACTCCAAATCACTCACCGGATCTCTGGAAGCCAGTTCGTCCTTGATTTCATCCGTGAGACCGTGGCGAAAAGCGGCGATGAACGCCTCCGAATTCCATTGGCTCTCTGCAGTGAGAGTGCGAAACTCAATAGCGTAGTCCGCAACGCTACGAGCCCCCTGGCGAAACCGAAGCAGTTTGTTAGATGCCTCTCTCCCACTGACAGGATGATCAAAGACCCTTCTCATTTCCTCAGAGAAAAGTTGGTAGTTTGAACATGCCGGAGTTTGCTGTTCCCAGACGGCCGTAGCCCAGGTAAGTGCTTTGCCGGTGAGTAGCGAAATGATGTAGGCCACGCGGGAACAGTCACTGGGAAATAATGAACCTTGCAGTTGGAAAGCCAGGGAACACTGGGTTAGAAAACCTCGACATCCTCCTGGGTTACCGTCGTAGCGCTCGGGTGCAGGTAATCAGGGTTCTTTCAGAGGGGGATGCGAAACCGGAGGAGCGGGTAACGGTGCTGGAGCAGCTTGGATCACCTGACCCTGGCTCTGGCTCTGATGGAAAGCAATGACGAGGGCCTCCAGCTGTCTCTGGCTTCGGGAGAATGACGTGGCGAGGCACCGCAGTTCGTCCAAGATCAGTTGTAGCTGTTCAAAGATTTGTCGTAGCCATTGGTCCTTCTCTGCTGGGTCTATGTTTTGGCTCAGTCTTGCTGTGAGGACTGGAACTTGGTGAACCCAACTGCAGTAAGGCAAACTGAGGCAGAGGTTAGGTTGCAAAAACAAAGATAGACTTTACTTGAAATAAACAAAATAACAACAGCACAAATACAGGCTAGCAGGCCAGCAAGTGCTATCACAAGGCAGTGAAACTCAAGGCTAAGCAATGAACATAAACTGAGCACCACTTAAATAGTAGGCATATAACAATGCACAGGTGAGTACAATAAGGAATAAAGAAGGACACAATTAAGAGTTCATGGTGCCCTCTGGTGGCGGGGCGAGGCAGAATCTGGGTCATTCCTGACAACGTCATTCCTGCCATCCCAGGTATCAGCCTGGTGAATCTTCGCTGCAATCCTTCCATGGCAAGAACGTCCTTCCTCAGATAAGGCGACCAAAACTGCACACAATACTCAAGGTGCGGTCTCACCAAGGCCCTGGACAACTGTAGCAAGACATGCTTGTTCCTGTACTCGAACCCTCTTGCTACGAAGGCCAACATACCATTTGCCTTCTTAACCGCCTGCTGCACCTGCATGCTTACCTTCAGCGACTGGTGCACAAGAACACCCAGGTCTCTTTGCACTTCCCCTTCTCCCAATCTATTGCCATTCAAATAATAATCTGCCTTCCTGTTTTTGCCACCAAAGTGGATAACCTCACATTTATCCACATTATAGTGCATTTGCCATGTTTCTGCCCAATCACCTAACCTGTCCAAATCGTACTGGAGTTTCATGACATCCTCCTCACAGCATACCCTCCCACCCAGCTTTGTGTCGTCTGCAAATTTGGAGATATTACATCCAATTCCCTCGGCCAGATCATTAATATATATTGTGAACAGCTGGGATAAGAACATAAGAACATAAGAAATAGGAGCAGGAGTAGGCCAATCGGCCCCTCGAGCCTGCTCCGCCATTCAATAAGATCATGGCTGATCTGATCCTAACCGCCAATCCACTATCACAGAACCATCTCCTGAATCTAACAGAATTAGACACACGAAATAGGAGCAGGATCAGGCTACACGGCCCCTGGGCCCGCTCCGCTACCCACAGGGCCATGACCGATCCGAACCTAGACTCATGTCCAAATTCCTGCCCGCTCCCCGTAACCCTTAATTCCCTTTACTTCTAGGAAACTGTCTATTTCTGTTTTAAATTTATGTAATGATGTAGCTTCTACAGCTTTTTGGGGCAGCATATTCCATGGACCTACCACCCTCTGAGTGAAGTAGTTCCTCCTCATCTCAGTTTTGAAAGAGCAACCCCTTATTCTAAGACTATGCCCCCTAGTTCTAGTTTCACCCATCATCGGGAACATCTTCCCCGCATCCACCCGATCCAACCCCTTCACATTCTTATATGTTTCAATAAGATCGCCTCTCATTCTTCTGAACTCCAATGAGTAGAGTCCCAATCTACTCAACCTCTCCTCATATGTCCATCCCCTCATCCCCGGGATTAACCGAGTGAACCTTCTTTGTACTGACTCGAGAGCAAGTATGTCCTTTCTTAAGTATGGACACCAAAACTGTATGCAGTATTCCAGGTGCGGTCTCAGCAATACCTTGTACAACTGAAGCAATACCTCCCTATTTTTATATTCTATCCCCCTAGCAATGAAAGTCAACATTCCATTGGCCTTCTTAATCACTTGCTGCACCTGCATACTAACCTTTTGAGTTTCGTGCACCAGGACCCCCAGATCCCTTTGTACTTCAGTACTTTCCAGTTTCTTGCCGTTAAGATAATAACTTGCTCTACGATTTTTCCTGCCAAAGTGCATAACCTCACACTTTCCAGTATTGTATTCCATCTGCCAAATCTCTGCTCACTTACTTAGCCTGTCTATGTCCCCTTGCAGGTTTTTTATGTCCTCCTCACTCACTACTTTCCCTCCCATCTTAGTATCATCTGCAAACTTTGATATGTTACACTCGGTCCCCTCCTCCAAATCGTTAATATAGATTGTAAAGAGTTGGGGACCCAGCACTGACCCCTGCGGAACACCACAAGTTACTGATTGCCAGTCTGAGAATGAACCATTTATCCCAACTCTCTGCCTTCTGTTAGATAGCCAATCCTCTATCCACGCCAGAATATTACCCCCAATCCTGTGATTTTTTATCTTAAGCAGTAATCTTTTGTGTGGCACCTTGTCAAATGCCTTTTGGAAGTCTAAATACACTACGTCCACTGGTTCCCCTTTATCCACCCTATATGTTACTTCCTCAAAGAACTCCAGCAAATTTGTCAAACATGACTTCCCCTTCATAAAACCATGCTGACTTTGTCCTATTAAATTATGATTATCCAAATGTCCTGTTACTGTCTCCTTAATAATGGACTCCAAAATTTTACCTACCACAGATGTTAGGCTAACCGATCTATAGTTTCCAGCCTTCTGTCTACTGCCCTTTTTAAATAAGGGTGCTACATTAGCAGTTTTCCAGTCTGCCGGGACCTTTGCGGAGTCCAGGGAGTTTTGGAAAATTATTACCAATGCATCCACAATCCCTACCGCCACTTCCCTCAAGACCCTAGGATGTAAGCCATCAGGTCCAGGTGATTTATCCGCCTTGAGTCCCATTATTTTACCGAGTACCACTTCCTTAGTGATTTTGATCGTGTTTAGCTCCTCCCCCCCATAGCCCCCTGTTTGTCCAGTGTTGGGATATTCTTAGTGTCTTCTACTGTAAAGACTGATATAAAATATTCATTCAGTGTTTTTGCCATCTCGATATTTCCCACCATTAATTTCCCGGTCTCATCCTCTAAGGGACCAACATTTACTTTAGCCACCCTTTTTCTTTTTATATAACTATAAAAACTCTTACTATCTGTTTTTATATTTTTTGCTAATTTACTTTCATAATCTATCTTCCCTTTCTTAATCAATCTTTTTGTTATTTTTTGCTGTCTTTTAAAGTTTTCCCAATCCTCTATCCTCCCACTAGATTTGGCTACCTTATATGCCCTTGTTTTTAGTCGAATACTATCCTTAATTTCTTTACTTAGCCACGGATGGCTGTCTTTTCTTTTACACCCTTTTCTTCTCAGTGGAATATATATTTTTTGGAAGTTGTAAAATAACTCCTTAAATGTACACCACTGATCATGTATCGTCTTACCCTTTAATCTATTTTCCCAATCCACTCTACTCAATTCCGCTCTCATACCTTCATAGTCTCCTTTATTCAAGCTTAGCACGCTTGTTTGAGATCCAACCTTTTCACCCTCGAATTGAATATGGAATTCAACCATGTTATGGTCACTCATTCCAAGGGGATCGTTTACTAGGACATTTTTAATTAATCCTGTCTCGTTACACAGGACCAGATCAAAGGTTGCTTGCCCCCTGGTCGGTTCAGTTACATACTGCTCAAGAAACCCATCCCTAATACACTCAATGAACTCATCCTCAAGGCAGCCCTGCCCAATTTTGATTTGTCCAATTAATATGATAGTTAAAATCCCCCATAATTATAGATGTTCCCTTATTACAAGCCTCAACTATTTCCTGATTGATACTCCATCCAACAGAGTTGCCACTGTTCGGAGGCCTATATACTACGCCCACTAGTGTTTTTTTCCCCTTATTATTCCTTACCTCCACCCAAACTGTTTCATTATCCTGATCTTTTGACCCAATATCATTTCTCTGTATTACAGTGATTCCTTCCTTTATTAACATAGCCACCCCACCTCCCCTTCCTTCCTGCCTGTCCTTCCTGATCGTTAAATAACCTGGTATGTTTAATTCCCAGGCATTGTCACCCTGCAGCCATGTTTCTGTAAGGGCCACAAGATCATACCCTTATGTAGTTATTTGTGCCATTAACTCGTCTATTTTGTTACGAATGCTACGTGCATTCAGATAGAGAACTTTCAAATATGTTTTGTGACACTTAGTTCCTGCTTTTGCCCTTTTAATTACTTTACCTTTTACTCCATACCTTCTGCCCCTTCCTGACACGCTCTGGTTTTTAATTTCCCCACTGCTACCTAAGTCTATGACCTTCTCTGTTGTCATTTTTATTATTTGCTCTCAAGGAACCTCCCCCCAACTAGTTAGTTTAAAGCCCTCTCTACAGCCCTAGTTATATGATCCGCCAGGACTCTAGTCCCAGCACTGGCCAAGTGAAGCCCGTCCCAACGGAACAGCTCCCTCCTGCCCCAGTACTGGTGCCAGTGTCCCAGGAAGCAAAACCCATTTCTCCCACACCAGTCTTTCAGCCACGCATTTTACTCTCTAATTTTATTTGTCCTAGCCAAATTCGCTCGTGGCTCAGGTATTATTACCCTTGTGGTTCTGCTTTTTAATTTGGCCCCTAGCTGCTCAAACTCCCTCAGCAGAACCTCCTTCCTTGTCCTATCTATGTCGTTGGTACCAACATGGACCACGACAACTGGATCCTTCCCCTCCCACTCCAAGTTTCTCTCCAGTCCAGAGGAGATGTCCTTAACCCTGGCACCGGGCAGGCAACACAGCCTTCGGGACTCTTGCTCTCGGCTGCAAAGAACTCTATCTATCCCCCTAACGATACTATCCCCTACCACTACAACATTTCTTTTAACTCCCCCCACTTGAATGGCCCCCCGCTCCACGGTGCTGTGGCCAGGTTGCTCATCCTCCCCGCAGTCCCTGTTCCCATCCTCACAGGGTGTAAGAGCCCCGAACCTGTTGGACAAGTGCAAGGGCTGCGGCTCCTCCAACACTACCTCCTGGATCCCCGTACCTGCCTCACTTCTAGTCACACCATCCTGACCCTGGCCACGGACTACATCTGAATTAATTAATCTAATTGGTGTGAATACCTCGTGATACACAGAGTCCAGGTAACTCTCCCCCTCCCTGATGTGTCTCAGTGTTTGAAGCTCAGACTCCAGCTCTTCAACATGGAGCCAGAATTCCTCGAGCAGCCAACACTTACTGCAAATGTGATCACCGTGAGCATCAATGGTGTCCACCAGCTCCCACATATTGCAGCCGCAACACATCACCTGATCTCCCATTCTATGTAATTAATTAAATTTATTAATATTATTCTTAAATACCCTCTGCCCCGATTCTAGATGGTGAATATCACACCTTAGAAATTATAAACCAAAGAGATTTAGGACCGATCCTTGCGGTACTCCACTAGTCACTGCCTGCCACTTGGAAAACGACCCGTTTATTCCAACTCTTTGCTTTCTGTCCGCCAACCAGTTCTCTATCCAAGTCAATACCTTGCCCCCAATCCCATGTGCCTTAATTTTGCACGCTAAACTCTTATGCAGGACCTTATCGAAAGCCTTCTGAAAGTCCAAATACACCACATCCACTGGTTCTCCCTTATCTATATTACCAGTTACATCCTCAAAAAATTCCAGCAGATTAGTCAAGCATGATTTACCATGTGCGGCAAGTGACATCATTGGACTGGACAAAATCCGGAAGTCATGACAATCACTATTCACTTCATACCCAATAAACCTGTTAACAATCCGTGACCCACACACAATGCCCCCATCTGTGGTAGGAGCGTGGGGAGGGAGACGGTCAGGAACTTGTTGGTGGGGAAGTCAGCACCTTGTGTGGGGGTGGGGGCAGCGGGGAGAAGGTCAGGAACCCGGTTGGTGGGGCGGGGTGGGGGAGAAGGTCAGGAACAAGCCGGGGGTGCTGAGAGTTGGTCAGGAATAGAAACATAGAAACATAGAAGATAGGAGCAGGAGTAGGCCATTCGGCCATTCGGCCCTTCGAGCCTGCTCCGCCATTCAACGAGATCATGGCTGATCATCCAAACCCTAGCACCCGGTCCCTACACCGACAGCCATCCCACCCAAGCCCTATCCCCGTAACCCCACGTATTTAATCCCCCCTAACACTAAGGGTCAATTTTTTTTTTATCATGGCCAATCAACCTAACCCGCACATCTTTGGACTGTGGGAGGAAACCGGAGCACCCGGAGGAAACCCATGCAAACACGGGGAGAATGTGCAAACTCCACACAGACAGTCACCCGAGGCCGGATTTGAACCCGGGTCCCTGGCGCTGTGAGGCAACAGTGCTAACCACTATGCCACCATGCTGCCAATGGGCAGGGGGGAGATCAGGAACCCGGGGGGTGGCGGGAGAGAAGGTCAGGAACTTGGGGGGGGGGCGGGGGTTGCGGGGCTGGGGTGAGGTCAGGAACTTGTTGGGGAGGGAAAAGGAAAAGGTCAGGAACTTGTTGCGAGGGGTGGTCAGGAACTTGTTTGGGGCAGAGAAAGTTCTAACCCACGAGAGTGAGCCCTCTTTGTTCTCTGAAAGCAGTCATGTCAGCTGTGTCTGGAGCCTGCCAGTCATAATGAATGGCTCAAATTACACATTGCAAAGCACTTGGTTACTCAGACAGGCAGGATCTAATTACACATTCCACACAAAATGCTGGGTGTGTCTTGTCCTCCAAGGGGACCAATCAGATCTTTGTTGTTGCAAATACACACAACTTTTTTGGGATGGCAGCTTTTGATGATTCTGCTATTCCCATTTACACCTTTTCTAGTCCCATCTTTTGTTCCTTTACTTGTCATTTAACCATCCCCTTTTGCCTAGCACCATCATCCCTTTTGTTTTTTAATCTCTGCTGCTTTCCACCTATCACAGACCTTCCCTATTGTTCTTCCCCCCAATCGCCTTTCCCTGGCTCTGCATTTCCGTAAAACCTGTTATATCTCTAACCTTTTAAAGCTCTGACGTAAGGCTCATTGATCTGAAACATTAATTCTGTTTCTCTCTCCACAGATGCTGCCTGACCTGCTGAGTATTTCCAGTATTTTCTGTTTTTATTTATCATAAAAAGAGACAGAAAGCAGGAAACTATAGACCAGTTAGCCTAACATCTGTCGTTGGGAAAATGCTGGAGTCCTTCATTAAGGAAGCAGTAGCAGGGCATTTGGAAAATCATAATGCAGTCAAGCAGAGTCAGCATGGTTTTATGAAAGGGAAATCATGTTTAACAAACTTGCTGGAGTTCTTTGAGAAGGTAACGAGCAGGGTGGACAAAGGTGAACCAGTGGATGTGGTGTATTTGGATTTCCAGAAGGCATTCGATAAGGTGCCACATAAATGATTACTGCATAAGATAAGAGCTCACGGAATTGGGGGTAATATATTAGCATGGATAGAGAATTGGCTAACTAACAGAAAGCAGAGAGTCTGGATAAATGGGTCATTTTCTGGTTGGCAAACAGTAACTAGTGGGGTGCCACAGGGATTGGTGCTGGGGCCTCAACGATTTACAATCTACATTAATGACTTGGATGAAGGGATCGAGTGTAATGTAGCCAAGTTTGCAGATGATACAAAGATGGGTGGGAAAGCAAGTTGTGCAGAGGACTCAAAGAACCTGCAAAGGGATATTGACAGGCTAAGTGAGTGGACAAACATTTGGCAGAGTATAATGTGGGAAAGTGCGAGGTTATGCACTTTGGCAGGAAAAATATTGTTGTAGAAAAAATGATTCCTCGGAAACTAGACTTTGAGTAAGAGAGACAACTTTTTTAAATGACAGAGCTCTGGGAGAAGAGTCTGCAACCACGCGGTCTGCGAGAGCACCTTCTCCCCGATTGTAGTACGTGCCGAGCTTATATACAATTCCAAGAAGTTGGTTTTAGATCATTTACATTCATCCAATCAATTCGTTTATTAGCGCATATCGTTATTTTCCTCCAGTCAGGAGTTTACACACTTGTGTTGCCAATTCTGCCTCTTCAGGTCTTCGTTCCGTCTTGTTCCCCGGCAGAATGTGATTAGTTCGATAATAGGATACAAGTGATTAGTTTGATGATAGGATACCAGTGAACCTTGTTAGTCCTCAGTGATCCAATTAGTCCCAGTCAGGACACGAGACGAACTTTGTTCCAGCCATGCGTAAGCGTGGCATGTCTCACTGTGCAGTGATTCAATTAGTCCCAGTCAGCGAATTTGTTGTTTGTGTCTTTTCCAGCAAAATCTTGTCCAGCAATCTTGTCCAGCAAAATTTCATTCTAACAATCCCTCCTCTTGGTCCTGGAGCACGATTCATTTGCTCCCAGATGACCATCCTCGGTCCCCCTTTCGTCGGTGCTTACAGCCACTGGCTTATGTCCGGGGGTTCGGTTGTTCCTTCGACAGTGTCGTATTGGTGTTCTTCGTCCCTTGGTAGCAGGTTGGTGTGTTCCTCCTCGATAGAGGCGATCGGCATCACGGTTTTCATAGAAGTTTGGCAACACAACTTTATAAGGCTCAGCGCACAACACATCAACATACAAATTACAACTATTATTATTATCCCTTGCATCATCCACGCTCCCCACCCGGTTTTCCCTAGCAACCAATCAAGCCACCCTGTGCTTGTGGGTTGATGGAGCTTCTTTATTTCTTCTTGGATATGATTTGCTAGGCTCGTGATATTCTCGGAGCTATCTGGGACATATGTACAGCAGTCTGTCCCGATCAGGGCACAGGTGCCTCCTTGCGCCGCCAACAGATAATCTAGGGCTATCCTATTCTGTAAGGCGGTGGTCCGGATCGCCACCATTTCGGCACTCATTTCTCTCAGGGACTCAGCCGTATCGTTGGCTATTTGTTCGAGCACTGCTGCCATGTTTATGGATTCCCTTGCTATTTTTCCTGTTCCGTACCAGGGAAATGCTATAGCCCAGAATCTTTCGGTTTCCGTAATAGCTCTCTTAACACGCTTGGCTGGTTGCCATAACGACTGGTACCCGTAGTGGTGGGTTAGGGAGGATAAATAATGGATGTATGGTACTACGTATCCTATATAGCATGACCCAGTCCAGGTTCGTGGAAGTCATGGATACGCCTTATATCCGCAAATGAAATAGGTATTATTATAGGCCTCAAATTTGTTCCAAAGTTGGTACATGATCCCAGGTATTCCCCTCCAGGGTAGATTGCTAGTCCGGTTTAGCACTTCGGATAAATTAAACGTTCCCACATAGGGCCATTCTAGGGCACCTGGTGGTTTCGTACTGGTTTTGGTTAAAGTGTAATTATACTTGTACTTACTCCATCCAACCACTAACCTTGTCTCGTCATAGTTTACCAAGCAGACTTCCCCCTCTGCATTGTTTAGTTTTCCCCCTGTGCTGACTAATAGCTCTTCTGGATACCTTCGATTATCGTACTGGGGATGAAACCATCCTTTAAAGTTCGTGGGGTTATACCCTGCCTGTTTCCACTCATGTTCCAGCTGATCTGGATTCAAGCTATTTTGGGTTTGTATGGTATCCTCCTTATTCCAGGTGGTATTAGAGTATAATAACCACCCTACCATCTCCTCTACCTTAAAGGGGATAGGCCTTAATGGGATTCCTCCCCCCGTATGGGTGGGCACATGGGCGCACACCCAGCAGGAGCTTTGGCCCATTTTTTTCGCATAGACATATGACATATACAGAAAGGTATTTACATGCAATCCTCTCTCTTTATGTAAATGGGGTACCGCGCTTCCCGTGACAATATGAAATAACGCCATTACCCATAATACTCTAAACATGATTAATATATCACTACAGTCCAGTCTTTACAGGAAATTTATGACAAAGGGTATGCAGATCACCTGTAAAACAGATTCAGAAAGTAGCCAGTCAGTTGTCTTTATTTTCTTTCAATTGTGTCCAATGCTTCCATACTCCTTTACCCCTTATGTCTAGACAGGCACAGGTATCCCCACTGATTATGATTTCATATGGCCCACTCCATTTTGGGGCGAACCCTGGTTTGCTGGGCAGAGTTTTCACCATGACTTTACTACCCGCTGAGGGAACATAAGCCGTCATTGTGAGCTCTTGTGCCCGATCCTTGTCCTCCTGATTATCGTGGACATTCTTTCGCATCTCCTTTAATTGAGTGCTAAGTTCCAGAACGTATCGTTTTAGTCTATCTTTTAAAGGGCCTACATCAGCCCCACCTGTTATGATGCCTTCTGGCAATTGCATCGCTCTTCCTGTCATCAATTCATAAGGGGTCAAGCCTGTCGTTCGGTTTTCAGTGGCTCGCAGCTTCATTAGGATAATGGGCAATACTTCAGTCCAGGTTTTCCCCGACGTCTGCATTGCCTTTGCCAATGCATTTTTAAGGGTTCGGTTCATTCGTTCCACCATGCCCGAACTTTGAGGGTGGTACGGGATGTGGAATTTTTGTTTAATTCCCATTAATTGGCATGCTATTTTTATGACACTCCCGGTAAAGTGGGTACCTTGATCAGAGTCCATTTGAATTGGTATTCCCCACCTGGGGATTACTTCTTCAGCTAAGACTCTGGCAACCGTCAAAGCGGTGCAATTTCGCGTGGGGAAAGCCTCTACCCAGCGGGTGAATTGGTCTATGACCACGAGGCAGTATGTTTTGCCATGTGACGGTGGAAGGGGACCTGTGAAGTCTATTTGTATATGTTCCCAGGGCCCTCGTGGCCTTGGTTGATGTCCCATTTTGACTTTTATGGGTCGCCCAGGGTTATACTGCGCACAGGTGATACATCGATAGCAGTATCTCGCGATATCTCTTCCCATCCCCTTCCACCACCATTCTTTGCTGAGGCTTCCCATCATCGCTTCTCTCTCTGAGTGTACAAGCCCATGGTGGAGTTCTAATAGCGTATTTTGAATGCACTTGGGGGCCATTACCCTGTTATCCTTTCGCCAGACATTATCGCTTCCCCGCTTTGCGCCTTGTTCTTCCCACGTACCTTTTTCGACGTCGGGGGTGTCCTCATGGAGTTCGTCAATACTTATCTCGTCCTCGGAGCTGCTCACAGCGGCAATTGGTACTTCTTCGATCCTTTCTTGCTCGAGCGCCCTTTGTGCTGCATGGTCCGCAGCCTGGTTCCCCTGGTGATTTAACCAGTCCGGGCTAGTCCGGTCCGGTTCCCTCTGATGTGCCTTAATCTTAATTACTGCTACCTGTTGGGGTTTGTCGCTAGCTTCTAGGAGGGCTTCTATCCTCAGCTGGTGTTTTATGGGATTGCCTCCCGTAGTAATGAATCCCCTCCTACCCCATGCACTCATATAATCGTGGACCACCCCAAAGGCATACCTACTATCTGTGTAAATGTTCACGATTTTATTCTCTGACAACTCTAGTGCCCTGGTGAGAGCCACTAGCTCTGCTACTTGGGCTGATAGGCCTCCATCAATCCGTCCTGACTCTACGGTTTTTAATTCGCCATTAACCACTGACCACCCCGTTCGGGGCAGCCCATCTATATACTTGCATGAACCATCTACGTACAACGTCTCTTCCGCTGTCGCTAAAGGGGTGTCTTTTATCCTATCCTCCCAGGTTCATATCTACGTCCCCACAGTTGTGGGGCTCCCCAGTTCCCAGTATTCCTTCTGCCGGGTTCTCCCCTGTGTCTCTAACAATGGTTACTGCTTTACTCGGAGGGAGGAGGATGGCCTCCCACTTGGCACGTCTCATGTTCGAGACGGATCTTAATTTCCCAGTATTCAGCATCTCTACCAGAGTGTGTTTAGTGTGCAATATAATGTTTCCTGTCATTACTATCGGCTCACTAACCTTTGCTGCCCAAGCCGCACAATCCAATGCAGCTATGCACCGGGAGAGCCCTGTGACTACCGGTCCCTCCGCTGTGGAATAGTAGGCGACGGGCCTTCTTTTATCCCCATGATCCTGTGTAACTACTGCTGTGTAAAACCCTTCTTCATTGTTGCAATGTATGTGGAAGTCCTTACTCATATCTGGCAGTCCTAGCCCTGAGGCTGATACTAGCTCAGACTTTAGTTGAGTATAAGCTTCCTCTTGTTCCGGTCCCCAATCTATCAGTTCCAACGCGGGTTTACCCCCTTTCACTAATCTTTGTATAGGTTCTGCTAATTTAGCGAACCCCGGGATAAAATTTCGACTGTAATTAAAGAGCCCCAGTACCTTCCTGACTCCACGTACTGTTACGGGTCTCGGCATGCCCTGGACAGCGTGTTTCCTGTCCTGTGGCATTTCTTTAAGTCCTTGGGAGATTAGATGTCCCAGGTATAGGACCTGAGTTTTTCCTATCTGTGCTTTTTTTAGGGCTTACCTTGAGGCCAGACGTCTCTAGGGCCCTTAGTACTAAATATAGGGTTGCCAGATGGTCTGCCTTCGTTTCCGAGGCTATTAGTATGTCGTCGACGTACTGCAAAATAGTGCTTCCTTTAGGTACTTCTATCTGTTTTAGGATATCACTCATGACGTGGTGAAAAATAGCTGGGCTATTATGGAATCCCTGTGGCAATCGGGTCCACGTATATTGTTTATCCCCTACTGTGAATGCAAATTTCTCTTGTGATTCCGGATCTAATGGGAGTGCCCAGAATCTGTCAGCTATGTCTAAAACGGTGAATATCTTCTGTTCAGGGGATAGCCCATTCAAAATTGTTGAGGGGCTGGCAACGATGGGGTGTAATTTAGGAGTGACCCTGTTGAGGGCCGTATAGTCTATAGTCAACCTATAGCTCCCATCAGGTTTCTCTACTGGCCATGTGGGGGAATTAGTAGTGCTCGTGGTTTCCCTCAGGATACCCCTTTCTACTAGCCCCTTCACTATGTCCACGACTGCCTTCCTGGCCTCCGCCTTTATTGGGTACTGGCGGTGGGATTAGCCAATGTCCCGCCCCGACTCACAGGAGCCATCTCGACTATTTCAACGTCCCCCTCGCCTGCAGGGGCTGTTGGTTCTGCACTGTAATATGGGGGAAGGGAGGTGGTGTCTGGACAAGTCCCCATTCGCCCCCCCTCGTATACCTTACACTCTAATTCCTTTATAATCTTTGCTTGACATTTCGCCTTTGTCTCTAGTTCCGTAACCATCTGTACTTTGTCTTGTGCAACTTTCTTTATTACGTTTACTTGTTCAATGAGTCCTGCTAGTTGGTGTACTAATCACACTCCTGCCTTCTTGGTTTTATCCTTTGTCTGTTTAGTCAACCAGCTTCTCTGGAGTTCTAAAGTCTGTGACACATCCCAACCGTCTTTCTGCATCTTCTTAATTAACGACTGTCGGTTTGTCATATAAGAATATGTGAGGGAGCCCGAAGGTCCCCTCTTAACTTCCTCACCTGACATCGCCGCTGCTTCACCGATCGTTCCTTCATGTCTGGAGATCTGTTCCTTAGAGAGCCCCCCTATTCTTTCCTTCCGAGAATACCCGAGCTTCTTGTCGCACTCTATGCCAGCGTTCTCAGAGGTCCGGGTTTGTCTTTCTCTCAAAACTGCCCGGACGTGTAACGCTTGCTTGTTGGACGGGGTTTCTACCCCTCCCCGGTGTCTGTTTACCTGATCAGGGTCCAACAACACCGACACTAATAATCTCCTAGTTCACTTAGCAACATGATATAATGCAGAAAAATGTTAACCATACTCGACTAGTATCACGACTTTAGAACACCTTGGAGTCTCGAGTCTCGGCACCTACTTCATGGTCCTGGCCTTCGCGTGGGGCATTTGCCCTCTTAACAACCGGCCTGAGGCTAGGTGTCGGAGACAAGTGTCCTCCTGATCCGAGGTTTTTCTTAGTTACTTAGTTACTATTACACAAATACAAATACACACATACAAATCAAGTAGTGTCTCTTACCCACTCAGTCTGTGTCCCAGATTCGTTTTGGTGCCGCTTCGCCGTTCAGTCGCCTTGTCGAGTGTCTCTGATTTATGGGCGGTCAAAAATCTGACTACTCACCCTGGTCACTGATTCGAACGACTGTTCAGCTCTGTGGCACCCTGCTCGCAGCGCCAATTTGTTGTAGGAAAAATGATTCCTCGGAAACTAGACTTTGAGTAAGAGAGACAACTTTATTAAATGACAGAGCTCTGGGAGAAGAGTCTGCAACCACGCGGTCTGCGAGAGCACCTTCTCCCCGATTGTAGTACGTGCCGAGCTTATATACAATTCCAAGAAGTTGGTTTTAGATCATTTACATTCATCCAATCAATTCGTTTATTAGCGCATATCGTTATTTTCCTCCAGTCAGGAGTTTACACACTTGTGTTGCCAATTCTGCCTCTTCAGGTCTTCGTTCCGTCTTGTTCCCCGGCAGAATGTGATTAGTTCGATAATAGGATACAAGTGATTAGTTTGATGATAGGATACCAGTGAACCTTGTTAGTCCTCAGTGATCCAATTAGTCCCAGTCAGGACACGAGACGAACTTTGTTCCAGCCATGCGTAAGCGTGGCATGTCTCACTGTGCAGTGATTCAATTAGTCCCAGTCAGCGAATTTGTTGTTTGTGTCTTTTCCAGCAAAATCTTGTCCAGCAAAATTTTATTCTAACAAATATAAAAGCAAATTATTATTTAAATAGAGAGAGATTACAAAATGGTACAGTTCAGAGGGACCTGGGGGTCCCTGTGCATGAAACACAAAAAGTTAGCATGCAGGTACAGCAAGTAATCAAAAAGGCAAATGGAATGTTGGCCTTTATTTCAAAGGGGTTGGAGTATAAATGCAGGGAAGTCCTGCTACAACTGTACAGGGTATTGGTGAGACCACACCTTGAGTTCTGCGTACAGTTTTGGGCTCCTTTTTTAAGGAAGGATATACTTGCATTGGAGGCAGTTCAGAGATGATTCACTAGGTTAATTCCAGAGATGAGGGGGTTGACTTATGAGGAAAGGTTGAGCAGGCTGGGCCTATACTCATTGGAATTTAGAAGAATGAGAGGTGATCTTATTGAAACATATAAGCTACTGAGGGGGCACGACAAGGTAGATGCAGAGAGGATGTTTCCCCTCGTGGGGAAATCTAGAACGCGGGGGCACAGTTTTAGAACAAAGGGTCGCCCTTTTAGAACTGAGATGAGGAGGAAATTCTTTTCTCAGAGGGTTGTAAATCTGTGGAATTCTCTGCCCCAGAGAGCCGGGAAGGCTGGGTCATTAAATACATTTAAGGTGGAGATAGACAAATGTTTGCAAGATAAGGGAGTGAAGGGTTATGGGGAGCGGGCGGGGAAGTGGCTTTGAGCCCAAGATCAGCCATGATCTTAGTGAATGGCGGAGCAGGCTCGAGGGGCCAAGTGGCCTATTCCTGCTCCTATTTCTTATGTTCTTATGTAAGAGCTTTTACAAGTGTGTAAAAAGGAAGAGATTAGCAAAAGTAAACGTGGGTCACTTAGAGTCAGAGACAGGAGAAATTATAATGGGGAATAAGGAAATGTTAAACAAATATTTTGTGCCTGTCTTCACAGTAAAATACACAAAGACCATACTGGAAATTGTGGGGAATCAAGGGTCTTATGAGAGTGAAGAACTTAAAGTAATGAATATTAGTAAAGAAAAAGTACTGGCAAAATTAATGGGACTGAAAGCCAACAAATCCCCTGGACCTGATGGCCTATAACCTAGGGTTTTAAAAGAGGGGGCTGCAGAGATAGTGGATGCATTAGTTTTGATCTTCCAGAATTCCCTAGATTCTAGAACGGTCCCTGTGGATTTAAAGGTGGCTAATGTAACCCTGCTGTTCAAGAAAGGAAGGAGAAAGAGAACAGGGAGCTACAGGCCAGTTAGCCTGACATCAGTAGGAGGGAAACTGCTAGAATCTATTATTAAGGACGTGGTAACAGGGCACATGGAAAAACACAATATGATTAGGCAGAGTCAACACGTTTTTATGAAAGGGAAATCATGTTTGACAAATCTATTAGAGTTTTTCGAGGGTGTAGCTAGCAGGGTAGATAAGGGGGGACCAGTGGATGTAGTATATTTGGATTTTCAGAACAAATTCACGAAGGTGCCACACAAAAGGTTGTTACACAAGATTAGGGCTCATGGCATTGGGGGTAACATATCAGTATGGATTGCAGATTGGTTAACAGACAGAAAACAGAGTAGAAATAAATGGGTCATTTTCAGGATGTTAGTGTGAAACTACTGGAGTGCCGCAAAGATCAGTGTTTGGGCGTCAGCTATTTACAATCTACATCAATAACTTAGATGAGGGGACCGAGTGTAATATATCCAAGTTTGCTTATGATACAAAGCTAGATTGGAAAGTAAGCTGTGAGGAGGACGCAAAGAGGCTGCAAAGGGCTATAGAAAAGTTAAGTGATTGGGCAAAAATGTAGCAAATGGAGTATAATGTGAACAAGTGTAAAATTATCCACTTTGGTCGGAAGAATGGAAAAGCAGAATACTTTTTAAAAAGATGAGAGACTGGTTAATGTTCGTATTCAGAGTGATTTGGGGATCCTTGTACACGAATCACAGATAATTAACATGCAGGTACAGCAAGCAATTAAGAAGGCAAATGGTATGTTAGCCTTCATTGCAAGGGGGTTTGAGTATTAGGGTAAGGATGTCTTGCTGCAATTTGGGCCTTGTTGAGACCACACCTAAAGTACTGTGTACAGTTTTGGTCTCCTTGCCTAAGGAAGGATATTCTTACCTTAGAGAGGGTGCAACAAAGGCTCATTAGATTGATTCCTGGGATGAGAGGGCTATCCTATGAGGAGAGATTGAGTAGAATGGGCCTGCATTCTCTGGAGTTTAGAAGAATGAGAAATAATCCTATTGAAACGTATAAAATTCTTAAGCCTCTATAGGGTAGATGTTGGGAGGCTGTTTCCCCTGGCTGGAGAGTGTAGAACTAGGGGTCATAGTCTCAGGATAAGTGGTCAGCCCTTTAGGACTGAGGACATTTCTTCACTCAGAGGGTTGTGAACCTTTGGAATTCTCTACCCCAGTCGATGAGTATATTCAAAACTGTAAGCGATAGATTTTTGGGCACTAAGGGAATCAAGGGATATGGATATCGGGCGGAAAAGTGGAGTTGATGTAGAAGTTCAGCCTTGATCTTATTGAATGGCGGAGCAGTCTTGATGGGCTATATGGCCTACTCCTGCTCCCATTTCTTATGTTCCTTGAGCTTCCTTTAAGCTTCATTAGAAGTGTAGGAGGCTAAAGACAGAGAGGCCAGATTGGGAGTGGGATGGAGAATCAACGAATACAGTATCCGAAATTGAAAGAAGTACAAGTAAATCGCTGTTTCATCTGGAATGAGTGTTTGGGGCCCTGGACAGTGGCAAGGGAGGAGGTGAAAGGGCAGGTGTTACTTCTCCTGCGCTTGCATGGGAAGGTGCCGTGGGAAGGGGAGTGGGTGTTGGAGGTGATTGAAGAGTGGACCAGGGTGTCGTGGAGGGAACTGTCCCTTCGGAATGCTGAAAGAGGAAGGAAGGGGAATATGTGTTTGGTGGTGGCGGCAATGGCGGACGATGATTCTTTGAATCTGAAGGCCGGTGGGGTGGAAAGTGAAGGCAATAGAAACCCTATCATGATTCTGGGAGGGAGGGGAAGGGCCGAGAGCAGAAGTGTGGGAAATGGGATGGACACGGACGAGGGTCCGATCAACCACGGTAGAGGAGAAGCCTCGGTTGAGGAAGAAGGAAGACATATTGGAAGCACATGTGTGGAAGGTGGCATCATTAGAACAGATGCGACAGAGTCGAAGATACTGGAGAATGGAATAGAGTCCTTACAGGAAGCGGGGTGGGAAGTGTAATCAAGGAAGCTGTGGGAGTCAAGGCTTCTTCGACAGCACCTCCCAAACCCACGACCTCTTACCACCTAGAAGGAGAAGGGCAGCTGTCGCATGGGAACACCATCACCTGCAATTTCCCCTCCAAGTTACACACCATCCTGACTTGGAAATATATCGCCGTTCCTTCATTGTCGCTGGGTCAAAATCCTGGAACTCCCTCCCTAACAGCACTGTGGGAGTACCTTCACCACAAGGACTGCAGCGGTTCAAAAAGTTAGCTCACCACCACCTTCTCAAGGGCAATTAGGGATGGGCAATAAATGTTGGCCTTGCCAGCGCCACCCACATCCCGGAACGAACAAAAAAAAAGTCTGGGCTCTTAGTAGATATTGGTTGATATCTATCTCCATTCCTATGGATAGGCTAAGTCAATGAAGGAAATGGAAGGGAAGAGTTGGAGATAGACCATGTGAAGATGAGGGAGGGGTGGAAATTGGAAGTGAAGTTGATGAAACTTTCCAGTTCGGGTCAAGAGCAGGAAACGGCACCAATACAGTCATCAATGTACTGGAAAAGGAGCTGAGGGAGGGGAGCTGTGTAGGACTGGAACAAAGAATGTTCCACATATCCCATGAAAAGGCAGGCATAGCTAGGACCCATACGGGCTCCCAGAGCAACACCTTTTATTTGGAGAAAGTGAGTGGAATCAAAGGAAAAGTTGTTCCATATAAGAACAAGTTCAGCCAGGCAGGAGAGGTTGGTGGTGGATGGGACTCGTTGGACTTCTATTCAAGGAAGGAGTGGAGGGCCCACAGGCCGTCCTGGTGGGGGATGGCGGTGTAGAGGAATTGGACGTCCATGGTGAAAAGGAGACAGTTTGGGCCAGGAAACTGGAAACTGTTAAATTGGCGGAGGGCATAGGAAGTGTCGTGGATGTAGGTGGGAAGAGACTAAAGAAGGGGAGAAAAAAGTAGTGTCGATATAGGAAGAAATGAATGGGACTGAAAGCTGATAAATCCCCTGGACCTGATGGCCTATATCCTTGGGTTTTGAAAGAGGTGGCTATAGAGATAGTAGATGCATTGGTTGTCATTTTTCAAAATTCATAGTTCCCGTGGATTGGAAGGTGGCAAATGTAACCCCACTATTTAAAAAAAGGAGGGAAGAGAGAAAATGGGGAACTACAGACCAGTTAGCCTGACATCAGTCGTCGGGAAAATGCTAGAATCTATTATTAAGGACATGGTAACAGGGCACTTAGAAAATATTAATTGGATTGGGCAGAGTCAACACGGATTTATGAAAGGGAAATCGTGTTTGACAAATCTGTTAAGAGTTTTTTGAGGTTGTAACTAGCAGAATAGATAAGGGGGAACCAGTGGATGTGGTGTATTTAGATTTTCAGAAGGCATTCGATAAGGTGCCACACCAGAGGTTATTAAACAAAATTAGGGCTCATGAGATTGGGGGCGACATACTAGTATGGATTGTGGGTTGGTTAACGGACAGAAAACAGAGAGTAGGAATAAACAGGACATTTTCGGGTTGGCAGGCTGTAACTAGTGGGGTACCGCAAGGATCAGTGCTTGGGCCTCCGCTATTCGCAATCTACATCAATGATTTGGAAGAGGGGACCAAATGTAATATATCCAAGTTTGCTGATGATACAAAGCTAGGTGGGAATGTAATTTGTGAGGAGGATGCAAGGAGGCTTCAAGAGGATATAGACAAGCTAAGTGAGTGGGCAAGAACATGGCAAATGGAATATAATATGGAGAAATGTGAAGTTATCCACTTTGGTAGGAAAATAGAAAAGCACAGAATTTTTTAAATGGTGAGAGATTGGGAAATGTTAGTGTTCAGAGGGACCTGGGTGTCCTTGTACACGAATCACTGAAAGGTAACATGCAGGTACAGCAAGCAATTAGGAAAGCAAATGGTATGTTGACCTTTATTACAAGAGGATTTGAGGATAAGAGTAAAGATTAGTGCAATTATATAGGGCCCTGGTGAGACCACACCTGGAGTATTGTATATAGTTTTGGTCTCCTTACCTAAGGAAGGATATACTTGTCATAGAGGGAGTGCAGCGATGGTTCACCAGACTGGTTCCTGGGATAGGGGGATTTTCCTATGAGGAGAGATTGAGTCGACTAGGCCTATATTCTCTAGAGTTTAGAAGAATGAGAGGTGATCTCATTGAAACATACAAAATACTTACAGGGCCTGACAGGGTAGATGCAGGGAGGATGTTTCCCCTGGCTGGGGAGTCTAGAACCAGGAGTCACAGTCTCAGAATAAGGGGTCAGCCATTTAGGACTGAGATGAGGAGAAATTTCTGCACTCAGAGGGTGGTGAATCTTTGGAATTCTCTACCCTAGAGGGCTGTGGAGGCTCAGTCGTTGAGTATATTCAAGACAGAGATCGACAGATTTTTGGATATTAAGTGAATCAAGGGATATGGGGATAGTGCAGGAAAGTGGAGATGAGATAGAAGATCGGCCATGATCTTATTGAATGGCGGAACAGGCTCGAAGAGCCAAATGGCCCTTAACCTGCTACTATTTCTTTTGTTCTTGAATAAGTTCCGTGGGGCAAAATCAGGCTGAAATGCTGGGTCTACCAGGGCAGTCCTGTTTCTGGATCTTGGGAAAGAGGCAAACAAAACCTGGTTTCTGTTAGGGCATTCTGTAAGGAATTTGTGTGTCTTTGTATGGGGTAAACAAAGCCAAATACACACATTCTGTCCAGAAATAACTATTGGTATTGTCGATTGGCAGTCAGCCAGTCTCCTGCTGTGCAATGGCATAGGGAGAAGAATTACTTTGATATGAAGTGTCAAAAGCCTGTTTTAATAGTATAAATGCAGCTGACTCTCATTATTTCTGCAGTATCCATTGTCACGGGAGTGAGATAGAACTCCATGGGGCCTACACTGCAATCTTCAAAGACTCAGTTAAAGATACTTGAAAAAAAATTCGAGAAAGTTTAGAGTATTGTGTAACTGAAACATTTGTGTTGCTGATTATTCAGCTACACTGATGTTGCTTATGTGTAATTCCAAATCTTGTAAAAAGAAATGCTAGTTTAGCCTGCGTGATACAGCTGACAGCTTTCTGTCTTCTGGAAAGGACAAGAGTGCATGGTGGGCAGTCTCTGCAGCCTCTGGTGCGAAATATCACACGAAAAAAGTACTTTTTAATCCTCTGGAATGTTTTCCTATTCACGGTATGCATAAAGGTATAAGTTTCTCATCATAAGAAAAGTGAGTCTATCCAAATTATATTTTGCAGTGAACACAAATAAAGAAAGTTGAATGAAAATTTGTAAATTATAACAGTTTGTAAGAGATTTTTTTTAAATCTGGAAAGAGATGAAAAGTGCTGGCAGAAATACAAAGTTCATCTCAGTCAGGCTGTAATAAAGAGGGATGAAAGATTAGAAAAGCAGCTAGAAAATGAAAAGTGGGAGAAAATAGCGGGAAAATAATCAGAGAGTTGCAGAGTGCCGAGAGGAAGTTTACATTTGAGTTTGGTTGGAGGCAGAAAAGTCCGAGTAGGAATAAAATGTGGAGCTAATATGGCAATCCACAGGAAAGTAAGAAGTACACGTGTGAACAAAATGGAGATGTCCAGCAAAGAGGTCACCTTAACCCCACTTGTGAGGCAAACAGACCATAAGCTGCAAATACTGTCTGCTTGACTGGGGGGAAACACATGTAAATCACAGCCTCATGTGGAAAGAGTGTATGTGAAGAAGCAAACAATTTGGTTTTGCATCTGCTACAGTTGCAGTGGAGAGTGCCTAAGGGAGTGACAGGTAATGGACGATTGAATGAGAGTGTCATGCAGGCAACTATCACTCCAGAAAGCAGAAGGGGTAGGAGTGGAAAATGGGCTTGGTATGGAACCATCTCTGGATGGCAGCTGTGGTGCAAGATGATCTGGTGAATACAGAGATCAACAGGATGGAATGTGAAGCTCTTAAATTGTTCCAACCAAGATCAACAAAAACTTAAAGAAGATAAGTTGAACTTTATCCTGGCATGCTGGAGCCCTTTGGACTGAACAGTGACTTCAGCAACGACAAACCCTAGTTGTCTCTCCATTTTATTCCAATCCATTGCATTCCCTCCCACGCTTGAACCGTTTCACTCACCTTATGTTTTTCAAATCTCTTTTAATAGCAAAACTGAAATTATATTTGTATTTTATCTTGCACATTTCACCTCTTTGTGGCTCATAGTTTTCATTCCTTTACTTACTTCCAAGTTCCTCTGCTCTCATCTTCCCTCCATTGCACCACACTGTCCTTATCAGGGCAGTCCAGGCCATGGACAACTCCACAGATACAATTAATGTGTCTCCTTGGTCAGCCATTCAGAGTCAAACTTGCACTATGTGAGAGGGGACCTCTGTCCACCTGAAGGTGGCAAACTTGTCCACAAGAGGTAGCCCAAATACAATTGTTCGTTAAACTGGGATTTAAGTTATGAAACAAATATTTTCTGACCTACAAGCTCTACCAAATCATAACTAAGGAGCTGGTGTACTACGTACTAGTAAAAAAATATTAAACAACAAAGTCAAGGATAAACTACAGCAATGTAGCTGCTCATTTGTTTTTTTGGGACAGTATATTCACAAATGCATGTATGAACAAAAAGGCTCAAACACAAAAATCTTTCAATCTATAATTTCCCCAAGGGCTAACAGTTGTTTTGAACAGTACATATAATATACCTCTTCATCTTTTTGCTTACTAATGAAAAAATGATCAAGATCAAGATGAGTTATTTTCACAAGGAGATCCTTGGTAATGAAAAATTGTTTGCTTCACAATAGACAAAATGGAAAGTGGAAATTTATAACACAATCTGACAAGTTTTATTTTTAAAATGGCAGTTTCACAGAGAATAGACAACTGTGAGATGCCAACATAAAAGTAAAGTGGGAATATTTTACAATATTATATTAGATTTTGATATGGCTCACTCTTTTCTACACTGTATATGGGTTATGTGGCTGGTGCCACTTGGTTACCTTTAGTCTTTAACATGTATCTTTCATGTCATGATTATATTGCTTAACCTTACCTTTGCATGGGCAGTAATGAAGTGGCACCATCATTTTTCTGCATGGCATCACTTCACTAGAATTTACATCAACATAATCTTAATTTTTTATCATAGAAAGTTGCCTATTTTTCTTACCTCCTATTACCTGTTGATGTGCCTAGATGTTACTCATACATTTGCTTTGGCACTTTCAAAATTTCATAACTTTATTTAAACAATTCCAGCACTCGGCATCATACAGAAGAACAATTAAACACAATGCAGTTGAACATTCTGACTTATTTTCACCATTAATCCTTCAGAACATAATATCTTGCTGAGCTTCTCTTAGATAGCTGCTGCTTTTCCAAGGTGAGAACTTACTTCACCACCTATGTCTCAATCTGATTATATTGTTACTTCCCTGATACATAAAACAATCCATATCTTGGAACTGTAAGTTCTTAACTCATATTGGCATCTTATTGGCAGTTTGGATCCTCGTATCATTTATGGTTAATCCAATTTTTTTCCTGTCATATTTAACAAATCAGATCTTGAAATTCTTCTGTGGTCTCAATCTGCATAGACCAGATTATGTAGTCTTTGTGGATAGGTCCATGATAAACCACTTACATTTATGCCGTTATTCTTTTCCATAATCCAGTCAACAGTTTATGTGACTGAGTTGGGGGAAAGTAAATACAGATGGTTACATTTTTGAGACTGTTGCACAGAGAAAAAGGTATGTGCCTTGACTATGTTACACGATGAGCAAAGTAAATAGAGCAGTGTGACACTTCAGTAGAAGCATTAAGTACAAGTTCAAGAAAATTTAAGAAACTGTACAATATGTTAGTCAGATCACATGTGAAATAGTCAAAAAAATACTGCAGATACTGGAAATCTGAAAACAAAAACAGAAGGAGTCAGAAACACCCCGCAGGTCAGGGCAGCACCTGTGGATAAACAGCAATCGATGTTTACGGATGGAAAAATGCCTGCTGTTTTTTCACAGATGCTGACGTCGTGGGTGTTTCCGGCTTTTGGTTTTTTTTTTGTAAAATATTATTCAGTTCTGGTCATCAAAATAAATATTGATATATTTGATGAAAAGGAGAAGAGTTAACAATAATTTCTGGATGCAAAACATTTATGTTATGAATAATAGAATGTCAGGGTTGGGGAGCCACGGGGCCGTGTAGATACGGGGCCGTGCTCTCCGGGCAAGGTAGGTTCTGGACCCGAGTGCAGAAACCAGGCTAGAGGCAGGAATACAATCTTAAGGAACAGTACTTTATTCATTACTTAACTAGATTCACACATAACTAGATTCATACAAGGAACACAACAGCATACGTAAGAACTCGAGACAGGAACACCACATCATACATAGAACTCGAGAGAAGAACAATATACATAGAACTCGAGACAAGTTACAAAACGGCTAGTCAAGAATAGGAACTCAGGACAGCTTCCATGAGGCAACATACTTGTCCATACTGAGCTGGGATAAGCTTACCACAAGCGCAACCAGCTTGCCGAGACGAGACTCGAAACAAGCTATCACGAGGGACTGCCGCAGGGGTAACAGGCTTCTCAATACAAAGCTCAAGACAAGCGCCAGCATGGCAACACGCTAGTCCAGCCAGCACCTTATCAAGACTAAGAACAACAAGAACACAGAGTTAGTTACATCTTAAATACAGAACTCGAGAGAACCATGGCACCCAGCTAGTCAAAGCCAGGAGCCACAGAGCAAAGGCTAGTCCCTGGTTACCCGGTTAGGACTGAGAAAGGAAGGAAGCAACCACAGAACTTATATACCAAGAAAACCAGGTGCAACCCATGAACAGCTAACAGGCCGTTAAGAATTAACACAGGAGGCTAGGAACAATTAACAAAGGGCTAGAGCCAAACAAGTGAAGGTGCCATCTAGAGGCTAGAGAAGGAACTGACTGGCACCGTCACACAACCTCAGTCTAGACCTTGCTCTCAGTGGAGCAGGTTGTGCTGCTGCTGCTGCTGTGGGGAGAGTGTGTGGTTGCCTTGGCCTGGGAGTGGAGGGGAAGGAGTGACCCCAGGCCACCACTACCAGCAACCTACAACCAACTTCAACCATCTACCGAGGTGCCTGGAGAGGGAGGAGTAGAGGACAGAGGAGGAGGCCAGTATTACAACTGGCGAGGCCTTCCATCACTGCCTCCCAATTTGGCCTCCAGTCCAGGAGAGGGAGAGAGGGGAGAGGAATACCACTCAGCTCCAACTTGGAAGGAGGGGAGGAGCTGCTGCATCTTTCAACATCTGCAGGTGGGTGTCTTTTGTGCATTCCCCTAAAGACTTTGCATTCTAGGCGGGGAGAGGAAAGCCTGGCCTGGGTTGGCTGGAGCCTGCCCAGGTGAAGCTTTTTTCCCTGACAGTGAGAAGACCTGGTGTGGGGCTGAGCCTGGGCTTTCTCCAGCCTACCCAGGCGAAGACATCTTCTCCCCCTGCCTGAAGACCATCTGCCTAAGACTTTGTTTTACCATCGGGGAGTGCACCCTGCCGACACCCACCCACCGAATACCACCTTGAGTGAGGACCCTGCCTTTGCGGCCCCCCTCCTTCCCACCCCCACTCTCTCTCTCTCTTTGTCCTCTCTTTGCCTCTTTGAAAAGGCACCTCCTTTGAACTTACTAATTGCCAATTGAGCAGAGGGAAGGAAGGCCCCTCTCCCAATTAATCCCATCAGGGGGAGAGGCGGGCCAGTTACTTTACACTCCCTCTGCCCAAGGGAAGACTTTTTTACCAAGGCCATTAACACCTTCAGGCCTGTGACTTGGGGTGTGTGTGGCTCTTTTAAAAACCACCCCATTATGGCTTCCACATCTACGGCGGTGACGGGGCCAGCAATGACTTATGCGGCAGCGATGGCCAAAGCCAAGGCTGCTCCCGCTTCTGCTGCTGCCCCGTCGCCGTTCCGACTAATAACAAAGAAGCTTGGGGTGAAGAGCTACACCCGCCCCAACATGACCATCGAGGCGTGCGTGAAGGCCATGGCTGGGGTTGTCGGCCCTCCAGCCATACTCGCCGCCTCGAAAATGTATGGGAAGGCTGTGTTCTTCCTGGAGTCGGAGCGGGCGGTGGCCCTGGCCATCACCAAGGTGCTCACCGTGGGCGGGACCTTCCTGCCGGTGGACCCTCTAGAGGCCACCGCGCAGAGGGTCGTGTTATCGAACGTCCCTCCCGCCCTACGTCTCGAGCGAGCTCCTCCTACCCCACTTGCTCCAACTCGGGGAGGTGAGGTCGGGGATCACGCTGATCCCACTCGGATTCTGGGAAGCCAGCCTTCGCCATGTCTTCTCCTTCCGGTGCCAGGCCTTTGTTCAGCTGGCGCGGGAGGGGGAGACTGGCGGGGCTTTTTCGGTCCTCCATGAGGGGACCCTTCACCGCGTCTTCTGGACGACGGACGGCGTGCGGTGCCACGCCTGCAAGGAGGTGGGGCATGTACGAAAAAACTGCCCCACCTCCAAGGCCGCCAGGTCGTCTGGCGTGGCCGAGGCTGGCGCCGCCGCCGCTCCTTCCCCCGGGTCTGGCCGTGCCCCCCCCAAACAAATACTACCGGGGTGCGGTCGTCGTCGGAGGTCGATGCCATCCAGGCCTCCGGCGGGGGGGAGGAAGTGTGTCCGGTCGGGAAGAAGGCGCGGGGGAAAAATAAACACCGTAGGGCAGGTCCCCCCGTGGAGGGCGTGCCCAATGACATGGAGCCCCTGACGCCCGAGAGCATTGCCGCATTGATCGCGGGGGGCGAGAGTGGGAGGGGCCTCGTGCCCGAGCCTGTGGCCGCGACCGCCGAGGCGGAAGCGCCAGAACCTGCGGCCGGGCTTGGGCCCGAGGGACCCGACGAACCTGCTCCACCGGAGGGAGCAGGGGAGGCCCCTGCAGAAATGGAGGTCTCCCCCATCCCTCCACTTTAAAAAGAAGGCGCGACCCCCAGGATGAGGAGGAGGACCAGGAGGAGGAAGGTCCCTCCGTTCAGGGGGAGTCGTCGCCCGCCGCGGGTACTGCGCCCCACCCCACCGCTGTCACCATCGTAAGCGATCGGCAGGGGTCGCCCGTCCCTGGGGAGGCTGAGGCAGAGGTGTCTGCCCAGCTCGTGCCTCCCGGGGATGGGGACGAGAGCCTGCCCGTGGGGGGGGTCGCGGAACAACCCGCGGCCGAGATCGATCCCCTTTCAGTGGCGTTACCCCTCGACGAGTCGGGCGGCTTGGAGTCTGGGTCGGGCGAGCTCGCGGAAGATGAGCTCGCCCAAAGCGGCCCGGACTTTTCCCAGGTGCTGCTCGACCTCGTCGAGGATTTTACTAGAAATACCCCTTCTGCTGGGTCGGAGGCCGGTGGCGCGGTAGTGTAAGGCCCTCTGTCTGTGTCTCTGGCGCCGGGCGACTTGGAGGAGATCGGATTTACATATTCTCCGGTCTCTCCGGTCGTTCCGGCGCCTGGGGCGGAGGGGGGCTCCGAACCGCCGCCGTCTTCTGGCCCGGCGCCCCTGCAGGAGCCCAGGGAGGAATCCTCCGCCACCGATCCTGGGGGTGGGATCCGGGCGGAGGCGGGGCCGGCCGTTGCGGCCGAGCCGTTCACTGCGCTCTGCGTGACGGACGGGTCGGCCACCGGTGGCGACCCCCCGGAGGAGGACGGGGACTCGGTGGTGGGGGCGGAGGACGACTGGGATTCCATCGCCGATGAGGCGATGGATGACCTCCCGTCCCTCGCCGGGACCCCCCTCATACCCATCGAGGAACTCCGGGACGTTGTGGCCACATGCCAGGGTCGTCACAGGATTCGGGTGGCCCTCGACAGATGGCCGGACCTGGCGCTGCTCCTCGGGTCGGCCCGCACCGCCGTCAAAGCCATGGACGCGGGCGCGGGAGTGAGTCCGCTCGTGCGGCATCGGCTCCGGTCGTTCCTCACTGGGCTGCTAAGGGAGTGGCGGTTGACTAGCGGCCGCCCTCTCCCTTCCCCCGTTAGTCTTAAGTAGAGGGTGGATTATGCTTCTGAAATGAAGATAACCATAGCCAGCCTCAACATCAACGGCAGCAGGGAAGCTAGCCGCAGGTTTAATAACTTTTCGGTCCTTCGGGACGGGAAGTATGCGGTGTGCTTCCTGCAAGAAACCCACACCGTTCCGGGAGACGAGGCCACGTGGCTCCTGGAATGGCAAGGAGGGGTCAGCTTGAGTCACCTCTCCAGTGTTTCCAGTGGGGTGGCTATCTTGCTGGCCCCGCATTTTCAGCCGGAGATCTTGGGGGTCAAGGAGCTCGTGCCGGGCCGCCTGCTCCAGGTCACTGTTCGCCTGGGGGGGCGTGCCGCTCCATCTAGTGAACGTGTACGCCCCTGGGGCCGGTGCGCAGCAAGCGCGCTTCTTTGAAGAAGTGTCCACTCTTCTGGGCTCCATCGACGCGGGCGAGTGCGTCATCCTCGGGGGGGATTTTAATTGTACCCTCGAGGCGAGGGACCGCACGGGCACCCTGCCATGCCCGGCGGCGATGGAGAAGTTGAGGGACCTGGTCGGGTCCCTCGACTTGGTGGACGTCTGGCGAAATCTCCATCCCGACTCCAGCGCCTTCACTTGCGTGAGGTCTGGGGGAGGAGCGTCCAGGATCGACCGCCTCTACATTTCCCGGGCATACGTCTCCTGCGTTCCGGCAGCTTCCATGTGGCCGGTGCCGTGCACGGACCACCACCTGGTGTGGGCGGAGCTCGTTCCGCTGCGCGCATGGGGGGGGGTCCGCGTATTGGCACTTTAACAACCTGCTGCTGGAGGACGCACGGTTCCGGGATTCGTTTAGTCGGTTCTGGGCCGGCTGGAGAAGGAAGCGGGGGGGCTTCCCCTCCTTGAGGCTATGGTGGGATGTGGGCAAGGCTCACATCCGTCTCTTCTGTCAGGAGTACGCCAAGGGGTCGACCAAGAGGCGGGAGGCCCGGGTCGGGCAGTTGGAGAAGGAGGTGCTCAACCTGGAGTCCCGTCTCGGTCAAGTCTTCGAGGACCCGGCCCTGCGGATGGTGTACGAAGAGAAGAAGGGCGCGCTGAAGGACCTGCAGCTCGTCGGGTCCCGAGGTGCGTACGTGAGGTCGCGGATCCAGTTCCTGCGGGACCTGGACCGCGGCTCCCCCTTCTACTCGCTGGAAAAAAGACGGGGGGTCCGTAAGCAGCTCTTGGAGCTGCTGGCCGACGACGGATCTCTGGTCTCGGATCCGGAGGGAATCCGCGCGGAGACCCGCGCCTATTACGGGGCTCTGTTCTCTCCGGATCCGTCCAGCGAGGATGCGCGCGGAGTTTTGTGGGAGGACCTGCCGAAGGTCGGCCTGGAGGACGCCGAAAAATTGGACGCTCCTCTGAGCCTGGAGGAGCTGACCGGCGCCCTCCGCCAGCTCTCTAGGGGAAAGTCCCCGGGGCTGGACGGGCTGACCGTGGAGTTCCACAGGGCGTTCTGGGACGTCTTGGGGGGGCGACTACGCGCGGGTCCTGGGGGAAAGTTTGGCGACCGGGGAGATGCCCCTCTCTTGGCGCAGGGCGGTTATTGTCCTGCTGCCTAAGAGGGGTGATCTCTGCCTCCTTAAAAACTGGCGCCCGGTCTCCCTCCTCAGCACGGACTATAAAATTTTTGCCAGGGCTATGTCTGCTCGCCTAGGCGCCGTGCTGGCCCACATGATCCACCCTGACCAGTCCTACATGGTCCCGGGCCGGACCATCCATGATAACATCCATCTGGTCCGGGACCTGGTCCACCATTCCCAGAGGGCTGGTCTGTCGGTCGCCTTCCTTTCCCTGGATCAGGAGAAGGCGTTCGACAGGGTGGATCATGAGTATCTCTTCGGGACTCTGCGCGCATTCGGGTTCGGGACGCATTTTGTCGCCCGGATCCGACTTCTGTACGCTGCCGCGGAGTGTCTGATTAAAGTTAACGGGTCCTTGACGGCGCCCCTTCGCTTCGGGAGGGGGGTACGTCAGGGATGCCCCATGTCCGGCCAGTTATATGCCATTTGCGTAGAGCCTTTCCTGCGCCTCTTGCGGAAGAGGTCGATGGGACTGGCTCTGCAAGGGCCGGGCGTGGAGGTGGTCCTCTCGGCTTACGCCGATGACGTGCTCCTCACGGTCACGGATCCCGCTGACTTGCGGAGGATGCGGGAATGCCAGCAGATTTACTCGGACGCATCCTCCGCCAAGATCAATTGGGAGAAATGTTCTGGACTCCTGGTGGGTCAGTGGCGGGTGGACTCCCTGCCGGAGGAGTTCAGGCCCTTTGCCTGGAGCACCACGCACCTCCTCTGCTTGGGAGTCTACCTCAGCCCTGCCGAGGACGCCTGGCCGGCGAACTGGCAAGAGTTGGAGGCCAAAGTCACCACTCGCTTAGGACGCTGGACAGGATTGCTCCGAGTGTTGTCCTACAGGGGTCGAGCGATGGTCATAAACCAACTGGTGGCCGCCATGTTGTGGTACCGGTTCGTCACTTTGATCCCTCCCCCTGCGTTTGTCGACAAGATACAGAAGAAGCTCGTCGACTTCTTCTGGGACAAAAGGAAGCACTGGGTCTCTGCCGCGGTTCTGAGTCTCCCGCTTAGGGAGGGCGGTCAGGCGTTGGTATGCCTCCGCACCCAGGCTGCGACTTTCCGTCTTCAGACGCTGCAGAGATACCTGTACGTCGAGAATCCTCCGAGATGGTGTGCGCTGGCGACGTATTTTTTCCGCCAGCTGCACGGCCTCAATTACGACATGCAACTCCTGTTTTTGGAAGTGGGCGGCAGGCGTGCCAGCCTGCGGGAGCTGCCTGTCTTCTACCAGGAACTGCTATGGGTTTGGAACTACGTCGCCTCCAGGCGGAGCTCTCCCCCGTCAGGAATGGTGGCTGTCCTCCGGGAGCCGTTGTTCAGGAATCCGCACCTCCACGTCCGCGAGTTCGGGTGGCTGGCGGAACGCAGGGCTGTGCCTGGCAGGGTGACTAGAGTTGGGGACCTACTCGATGGCGGAGGAGCGGGCTGGATGGCGCCGGAGGAGTTGGTGCGACGCATGTCTTGGGACAACGTCCGGCTCGCGGTCGATGCCATCGAGGCGGTGAAAGCGACGCTGCACCCCGGCGCCACGAGGTGTATCGAGGCGGCTCGGGCGCGTGGGGCGATCCCGTCCGAGCTTTCCCCCGTTCGGACAGAATTCCTTATCGGCGCCCTGCCCCGAAACTCCCCTCGGGGATCGGCGCCTCACAACTTGAGCCGTCTCGAGGAGATGCCCTCCGTGCCTTTTCATTCCGCATGGAGGGGTTTCCTGTACGGGCTGCTCCTGCACACCTTCCACTTTGTCATCTTCGCCTGCCGTCCGGACACGCCGTGGCGTGCCGTTTTGCCTTCCGGCGGAGGCGGAGGTCCCCAATGGAGGGCTCTCTATGCGGGAGTCCTCCCTTGTTCTATTGGGGACTTGGCCTGGAGGGTGTTGCACGGAGCAGTCCCGTGCAATATATTGTTAAATAGATTCACGGACACCCAGACCGCCTGTTTGTTCTGCGGTCTGGAGGAGCCCGTGTTCCACGTTTATGTTCAATGTGTGAGGTTGCAGCCCCTCTTCCATTATTTGAAGGGGCTGCTCCTTGATTTTTGGTTGCACTTCAGTCCCACGCTCTTGATCTACGGTCACCCGGTGCGGAGGGGAGCAGGCAGGTTGGAGGACCTCCTCATGGGTCTGCTCCTGGGCCTGGCAAAAAAAGCCATTAATTGGTCCAGGCAGCGGGCGATCGGGGGGGTCATCCAGCCAGATTGCCTTCCTCGCTTCCGCGGCCATGTTCGCGCCCGGGTGGCCCTGGAGATGGAGCACGCGGTGTCCGCCGGCGCGCTCGAGCACTTCCGTGACCGGTGGGCGCCGCGGGGACTGGAGTGCATAATTGGATTAAATGACAAAATTTTGATTTGATTTGTTAAGCTTTATTTAAAGATTTATTAGAGTTTTAGTTACAGTTTATTTGTTCAAGTTATTTTTGTCCTACAAAAGAGGGCCAAACAAGTGCCCATCGAGCCCGTGCGGGCTCTCTGCAAGAGCAGCTCAGCTATTCCCACTCCCCTGCCTTTTCCCCGTAGCCTTGCAAATTTTTTTCCTTCAGGTACTTATTCAACTCCCTTTCGAAAGCACTGATTGAGTCTGCCTCACCACTCTTTCAGGTATTGCATTCCAGATCCTAACCACTCACTCAGTAAAAAAGTTTTTCCTCATGTCGCCTTTGGTTCTTCTGCTAAACACCTTAAATCTGTGTCCTCTGGTTCTCGACTCTTCTGCCAATGGGAACAGTTTCTCTCTATCTGCTCTGTCCAGACCCCTCATAATTTTGAACACATCTATCAAATCTACTCTCAATCGTCTCTGCTCTAAGGAGATCAACCCCAGCTTCTCCAGTCTATCCACGTAACTGAAGTCCCTCATTCCCTGGAATCATACTCGTAAATCTTTTCTGCAGCCTCTCTAAGGCCTTCACATCCTTCCTAAAGTGCAGTGCCTGAGAGCAGTCGGAGCACGGAGCCTGGGAGGTGAGGAGCCGGTATAAAAACCGGAGAGCAGCGAGGCCTGAGAGCAGTCGGAGCACGGAGCCTGGGAGGTGAGGAGCCGGTATAAAAACCGGAGAGCAGCGAGGCCTGAGAGCAGTCGGAGCACGGAGCCTGGGAGGTGAGGAGCCGGTATAAAAACCGGAGAGCAGCGAGGCCTGAGAGCAGTCGGAGCACGGAGCCTGGGAGGTGAGGAGCCGGTATAAAAACCGGAGAGCAGCGAGGCCTGAGAGCAGTCGGAGCACGGAGCCTGGGAGGTGAGGAGCCGGTATAAAAACCGGAGAGCAGCGAGGCCTGAGAGCAGTCGGAGCACGGAGCCTGGGAGGTGAGGAGCCGGTATAAAAACCGGAGAGCAGCGAGGCCTGAGAGCAGTCGGAGCACGGAGCCTGGGAGGTGAGGAGCCGGTATAAAAACCGGAGAGCAGCGAGGCCTGAGAGCAGTCGGAGCACGGAGCCTGGGAGGTGAGGAGCCGGTATAAAAACCGGAGAGCAGCGAGGCCTGAGAGCAGTCGGAGCACGGAGCCTGGGAGGTGAGGAGCCGGTATAAAAACCGGAGAGCAGCGAGGCCTGAGAGCAGTCGGAGCACGGAGCCTGGGAGGTGAGGAGCCGGTATAAAAACCGGAGAGCAGCGAGGCCTGAGAGCAGTCGGAGCACGGAGCCTGGGAGGTGAGGAGCCGGTATAAAAACCGGAGAGCAGCGAGGCCTGAGAGCAGTCGGAGCACGGAGCCTGGGAGGTGAGGAGCCGGTATAAAAACCGGAGAGCAGCGAGGCCTGAGAGCAGTCGGAGCACGGAGCCTGGGAGGTGAGGAGCCGGTATAAAAACCGGAGAGCAGCGAGGCCTGAGAGCAGTCGGAGCACGGAGCCTGGGAGGTGAGGAGCCGGTATAAAAACCGGAGAGCAGCGAGGCCTGAGAGCAGTCGGAGCACGGAGCCTGGGAGGTGAGGAGCCGGTATAAAAACCGGAGAGCAGCGAGGCCTGAGAGCAGTCGGAGCACGGAGCCTGGGAGGTGAGGAGCCGGTATAAAAACCGGAGAGCAGCGAGGCCTGAGAGCAGTCGGAGCACGGAGCCTGGGAGGTGAGGAGCCGGTATAAAAACCGGAGAGCAGCGAGGCCTGAGAGCAGTCGGAGCACGGAGCCTGGGAGGTGAGGAGCCGGTATAAAAACCGGAGAGCAGCGAGGCCTGAGAGCAGTCGGAGCACGGAGCCTGGGAGGTGAGGAGCCGGTATAAAAACCGGAGAGCAGCGAGGCCTGAGAGCAGTCGGAGCACGGAGCCTGGGAGGTGAGGAGCCGGTATAAAAACCGGAGAGCAGCGAGGCCTGAGAGCAGTCGGAGCACGGAGCCTGGGAGGTGAGGAGCCGGTATAAAAACCGGAGAGCAGCGAGGCCTGAGAGCAGTCGGAGCACGGAGCCTGGGAGGTGAGGAGCCGGTATAAAAACCGGAGAGCAGCGAGGCCTGAGAGCAGTCGGAGCACGGAGCCTGGGAGGTGAGGAGCCGGTATAAAAACCGGAGAGCAGCGAGGCCTGAGAGCAGTCGGAGCACGGAGCCTGGGAGGTGAGGAGCCGGTATAAAAACCGGAGAGCAGCGAGGCCTGAGAGCAGTCGGAGCACGGAGCCTGGGAGGTGAGGAGCCGGTATAAAAACCGGAGAGCAGCGAGGCCTGAGAGCAGTCGGAGCACGGAGCCTGGGAGGTGAGGAGCCGGTATAAAAACCGGAGAGCAGCGAGGCCTGAGAGCAGTCGGAGCACGGAGCCTGGGAGGTGAGGAGCCGGTATAAAAACCGGAGAGCAGCGAGGCCTGAGAGCAGTCGGAGCACGGAGCCTGGGAGGTGAGGAGCCGGTATAAAAACCGGAGAGCAGCGAGGCCTGAGAGCAGTCGGAGCACGGAGCCTGGGAGGTGAGGAGCCGGTATAAAAACCGGAGAGCAGCGAGGCCTGAGAGCAGTCGGAGCACGGAGCCTGGGAGGTGAGGAGCCGGTATAAAAACCGGAGAGCAGCGAGGCCTGAGAGCAGTCGGAGCACGGAGCCTGGGAGGTGAGGAGCCGGTATAAAAACCGGAGAGCAGCGAGGCCTGAGAGCAGTCGGAGCACGGAGCCTGGGAGGTGAGGAGCCGGTATAAAAACCGGAGAGCAGCGAGGCCTGAGAGCAGTCGGAGCACGGAGCCTGGGAGGTGAGGAGCCGGTATAAAAACCGGAGAGCAGCGAGGCCTGAGAGCAGTCGGAGCACGGAGCCTGGGAGGTGTTCGGGAGAGAGCAGCAGCGGAGGAGGAGCCCGGCTTAAAAACCGGCGCGAAGGCAGAGGCCCGACCAGTTCGGGAGAGCGGAGCGGAGAGGCAGCAGTCGGCGAGACTCGGGGCCATTTAAAAAACAGCTGAGGCGGAAGTCCAGCTCTTGAGCTTTTTTTCAGAAGCGGACCTGGTGGGAAGCACCCAGGTGAAAGGTATTTAAGGAGGGTGGTGGCTTAAACCCGAGTTCCTACAGAGTAGGAACCCCCACCGCCCCCCTCCTCTAACCTAGTAGTCTTTTAGCAGCTGTCTAAAAACAGAGGTCACAAATTTTTTGGTCTCAGTTTCTTTTCAGCAGGGCAGGAACCGGGAGGAGCGGGAAGTCGGCGTAGGACCAAGGGGACACAAGACCGGGAAGTCAGCGAAAGACCAGGGAGGTAAGACTAACTGGTAAGTACTTTCCTCAAACCTTCCTAGAAAGTAAAACCAAAACTAGTGGGATTTGGTTAGTTTAAAAAGGAATAAGAGGAGTACAGTATACATTGGTCTAAGTAAGCTTCGGGAAAACAAAAGTCGATAAATAAACTAAAACTAGAAAATTAAAAGTAATATAAGGGTTAAGTCATGGCAGTAGAGCTCGGACCTGTGTCATGCTCCTCCTGTAACATGTGGGAAATCAGGGACGCTTCCTGTGTCCCTGACGACTATGTGTGCAGGAAGTGTGTCCAGCTGCAGCTCATGTGGGACCGCATGACGGCCCTTGAGCTGCAGGTGGACTCACTTTGGAGCATCCACGATTCTGAGAGGGGTGTGGATAGCACATTTAGTGAGTTGGTCACACCGCAGGTTAAGGCCAGCGTAGACAGTACATGGGTGACCAAAAGGCAGAGCAAGGGCAGGAAGGTAGTGCAGAAATCCCCTGGGGTTGTCTCCCTTAGCAACAGGTTCACCGCCTTAGGTACTGTTGTCGGGGGGGGTGACACATCGGGGGAAGGCACCAGCAGCCAGGCTCATGGCACCATGACTGGCTCTGTTGCAAAGAAGGGAGGGAAAAAGAGTGGCAGGGCTATAGTAATAGGGGATTCGATTGTAAGGGGAATAGATAGGGGTTTCTGTGGTCGCGACCGAGACTCCAGGATGGTATGTTGCCTCCCTGGTGCAAGGGTCAAGGATGTCTCGGCGCGGGTGCAGAACATTCTGGAGGGGGAGGGGGAACAGCCAGTTGTCGTGATACATGTTGGTACCAACGACGTAGCTAAAAAAAGGGAAGAGGTCCTACAAGTAGAATTTAGGGAGTTAGGAGCCAAACTAAAAAGTAGGACCTCGAAGGTAGTAATCTCTGGATTACTACCAGTGCCACGTGCTAGTAAGAGTACAGAGAACAGGATAGTTAGGCTAAATACGTGGCTTGAGCAGTGGTGTAAGAGGGAGGGTTTTAAATTTTTGAGGCATTGGAACCAGTTTTGTGGTAGGTGTGACCTATACAAAAGGGACGGTCTACACCTGTGCAGAGATGGAACTGATGTTCTCGGGGTAATTTTTGATAAAGCAGTTCGGGAGCATTTAAACTAGTATGGCAGGGGGCTAGAAACCTATGTAGTGAAATAGAGGAAAGTGAAAGGCAGACAGAAATAAATGATAAAAGGGTGAGGAACAAAAAACAAAGGGCCAAACTAATTCATAAAAAATGTGAGCATAAAAAAAGCCTGAGGGTTTTATACCTTAATGCGAGAAGCATCAGGAACAAGGTAGATGAATTAGCTGTGGAAATAGAGGTTAATAATTATGATCTAATTGGGATTACGGAAACATGGTTGCAGGGTGAGCAGGGCTGGGAGCTTAACATACAGGGGTATTCAGTATTTAGGAAGGATCGACAAAAAAGAAAGGGAGGAGGGGTAGCATTGCTAGTAAAAGAGGGGATAAATGCAATTGAAAGGAAGGATATTAACTCAGTTAATACAGAATCTATATGGGTGGAGCTAAGAAATAGCGAGGGGCGAAAAACATTAATAGGAGTGGTATATAGGCCTCCAAATAGTAAAATAGAGGTTAGGGAGGGCATCACGAGGGAAATTAGAGAAGCGTGCAATAAGAGCACAGCTGTCATCATAGGTGACTTTAACTTACATATAGATTGGACTAGCCTAATCAGTAAAAATAATGAGGAGGAGGAATTCCTTGAGTGTTTGAGGGATGGTTATCTGGATCAATATGTCGAGGAACCAACTCGGGAACAGGCTATATTGGACTGGGTACTGTGCAATGAGAAGGGACTAATCAGTAATCTTGTTGTACGGGGACCCTTGGGTCAGAGCGATCATAACATGATCGATTTCTCACTCGAAATGGAGAGCGAAGAAATTGACTCAGAGACTAAGGTCCTGAATTTAAACAAGGGGAATTATGATGCCATGAGACGGGAACTGAGTAGGTCTGAGTGGACAACGTTCCTGGGAGGACTGGAGGTAGATAAACAATGGCAAACATTTAAAGATAGAATGACAAAATTGCAAAAATTGTTTATACCAATCTGGCATAAAAGGAAATCTAAAAAGGTGACTCAACCGTGGATAACAGGGGAAATTAGAGACAGCATAAAATCCAAAGATAGGGCGTATAAAATAGCCAAAAAAAGCGCCAGAGCGGAAGATTGGGAACAGTTTAAGATAGAGCAAAGGAGGGCAAAGGGCATAATCAAGAGGGGCAAAATAGCTTACGAAAACAAGCTGGCGGAAAATATAAAAACTAACTCCAAAAGCTTTTATAAGTATATCAAAAGGAAAAGACTGGTGAAAACCAAAGTTGGTCCATTGCAGTCAGATACGGGGGAATATATAATGGGAAATAAGGAAATGGCAGATCAACTAAATGCATACTTTGGGTCAGTCTTTACGAAGGAAGACACAAAAAACCTCCCTGGGATATCGGGAAAAATAGGGACATTGGCAAAGGAGGAACTGACGCAAATCAATATCTCTAAGGATATGGTGTTAAGGAAGCTAAAGGGATTGAAGGTGGACAAATCCCCAGGGCCTGATAACATGCATCCTAGGGTACTGAAGGAGGTGGCCCTAGAGATAGCGGATGCACTAAGGATGATTTTTCAGAATTCATTAGACTCGGGAACAGTGCCGATGGATTGGAGGGTAGCTAACGTTACCCCACTATTCAAAAAGGGGGGTAGGGAAAAAGCAGGTAATTACAGACCTGTAAGCCTTACATCAGTTGTGGGCAAAATGCTGGAGTCCATCATTAAGGATGAAATAGCGGAGCACTTAGCAAATGGGGACAGGATAGGACAGAGTCAACATGGATTTACAAAGGGTAAATCGTGCTTGACTAATCTATTGGAATTTTTTGAGGGAGTAACTGGTAGAATAGATGGGGGAGAGCCAGTAGATGTGGTGTACCTGGACTTCCAAAAGGCCTTCGATAAGGTCCCACATAAAAGATTAGCATGGAAAATTGAGGCTCATGGGATAAAGGGGAAAGTTTTGGCGTGGATAGGGAACTGGCTGTCAGATAGAAAACAGAGAGTTGGAATAAACGGCTCATTTTCTGAATGGCAGGCAGTAACAAGTGGGGTACCACAGGGATCTGTCCTGGGCCCCCAGCTGTTCACAATTTACATTAATGACCTGGATCAGGGAGTCGGATGCAGCATTTCCAAATTTGCAGACGACACTAAACTAGGAGGGGGGGTGGGCTCAGAGGAAGAGACCAGGAAGCTCCAGAGCGATTTGGACAGACTGGGCGATTGGGCGGATAAATGGCAGATGCACTATAATGTGGACAAGTGCGAAGTTATCCACCTTGGGTGCAGGAACGGGAGGGCAAATTATTATTTAAATGGCAATAGATTGGGAGAGGGGGAAGTACAGAGAGACCTGGGTGTTCTTGTACACCAGTCACTGAAGGCGAGCATGCAGGTGCAACAGGCGGTCAAGAAGGCAAACGGTATGCTGGCCTTCATAGCAAAAGGGTTAGAATACAGGAACAGGGATACCTTGCTGCGGCTGTACAGGGCACTGGTGAGACCACACCTCGAGTACTGTGTACAGTTTTGGTCGCCTCATCTGAGGAAGGATGTTCTTGCCATGGAGGGGGTGCAGCGGCGATTCACCAGGCTGATACCAGGAATGGCGGGAATGACCTATGAGGAGAGACTATGTAGTTTAGGGATGTACACACTGGAGTTTAGAAGATTGAGAGGGGACCTCATAGAAGTGTATAAAATTCTGACAGGTCTAGACAGACTGGATGCAGAAGGAATGTTTCCCTTGGCGGGTGAGAACAGAACTAGAGGACATAATTTAAGGATAAGGGCTAAACCATTTAGGACAGAGATGAGGGGGAATTTCTTCACTCAGAGAGTGGTGAACCTGTGGAACTCATTGCCACAGAGGGCAGTGTACGCCAGCTCATTAAATATATTTAAGAGGGAATTAGATATATTTCTACGGGCAAAAGGGGTTAAGGGTTACGGAGAGAAGGCGGGGACGGGATACTGAATTAAAGGATCAGCCATGATCTCATCGAATGGCGGAGCAGGCACGAAGGGCCGAATGGCCTACTCCTGCTCCTATCTTCTATGTATCTATGTATCTAATACTCTAGTTGAGGCCGAACCAGTGTTTGATACAGGTTCATCATAATTTCCATGTTTTTGTACTCTATACCTCTATTCATGAAGTCCAGGATCCCATAAGTTTTTTTAACTGCTTTCTCAACCTGCCCTACCACCTTCAATGATTTGTGCACATGTACTCCTAGGTCTCTCTGTTCGTGCACCCACTTTAGGATTGTACCCTTTAGTTTATATTTCCTCTCTTCATACTTTATAGGGAATGGTAGCGCAGTGGTAATGTCACTGGGCTACTAATCCAGAGGCCTGAACTAATGATCCAGAGACATGAGAAATCCCACCACAGCAGCTAGGGAATTTAAATTCAGTTAATTAAATAATTCTGGAATAAAAAGCTAGTATCAGCAATGGTAACCATGAAACTATCGGATTGTCGTAAAAACCAATCTGGTTCACTAATGTCTTTTAGGGAAGGAAATCTGCTGTCCTTACCTGGTCTGGCCTATATGTGACTCCAGACCCACAGCAATGTGGTTGACTCTTAACTGCCCTCTGAAATGGCCTACCAAGTCACTCAATTGTAACTAACCGCTACGAAACAAAATAATAAGAATGAAACTGGATGGACCACGCGGCATCGACCTCGGCACCGGCTATGGACACGGCAACAGCACACCCAGCCCAGTCAACCCTGCAAAGTCCTCCTCACTAACATCTGAGGACTTGTGCCAAAATTGGGAGAGCAGCCCCACAGACTAGTCAACATAGAAACATAAAAGATAGGAGCAGGAGTAGGCCATTCGGCCGCTCGAGCCTGCTCCGCCATTCAATGTGATCATGGCTGATCATCCAAATTCAGTACCCAGTCCCCGTTTTCTCCCCATACCCCTTGATCCCTTTAGCCTTAAGAAATATATCTAACTCCTTCTTGAATATATTTAATGAATTGGCCTCTACTGCCTTCTGTGGGAGAGAATTCCACAGGTTCACCACTCTCTGGGTGAAGAAATTCCTCCTCATTTCTGTCCTAAATGGCATACCCCCTATCCTTAGACTGTGACCCCTGGTTCTGGACTCCCTGACCATCGGGAACATCCTTCCTGCATCTAGTCTGTCCAGTCCTGTCAGAATTTTATAAGTTTCAATGAGATCCCCTCTCATTCTTCTAAACTCCAGCGAGTACAAGCCCAATCGACCCAATCTCTCCTCATACGTCATTCCTGCCATCCCAGGTATCAGCCTGGTGAATCTTCGCTGAACTCCTTCCATGGCAAGAACATCCTTCCTCAGATAAGGCGACCAGAACTGCACACAATACTCAAGATGTGGTCTCACCAAGGCCCTGTACAACTGCAGCAAGATATCCTTGTTCCTGTACTCAAACCCTCTCACTACGAAGGCCAACATACCATTTGCCTTCTTAACCGCCTGCTGCACCTGCATGCTTACCTTCAGCGACTGGTGCACAAGGACACCCAGGTCTCGTTGCACTTCCCCTTCTCCCAATCTATTACCATTCAGATAATAATCTGCCTTCCTGTTTTTGCCACCAAAGTGGATAACCTCACATTTATCCACATTATATTGCATCTGCCATGCTTCTGCCCAATCACCCAACCTGTCCAAATCATCCTGGAGTTTTTCGGCATCCTCCTCACAGCACAAACGCCCACCCAGCTTTGTGTCGTCTGCAAATTTGGAGATATTACATCTAGTTCCCTTGTCTAGATCATTAATATATATTGTGAATAGCTGCGGTACCCCACTAGTCACTGCCTGCCACTCGGAAAAAGACCCGTTTATTCCAACTGTTTGCTTTCTGTCTGCCAACCAGTTTTCTATCCAAGTCAATATCTTGCCCCCAATCCCATGTGCCTTATCTGTACACGCTAATCTCTTATGCGGGACCTTCTCAAAAGCCTTCTGAAAGTCCAAATATACCACATCCACTGGTTCTCCCTTATCTATTTTACCAGTTACATCCTCAAAAAATTCCAGTAGATTAGTCAAGCACGATTTACCTTTTGTAAATCCATGTTGACTTTGTCCGATCTTATCACTGTTTTCCAAGTGCTCTGCTATTAATTCTTTTATAATGGACTCTAGCATTTTCCCCACTACCGATGTCAGGCTTACCGGTCTGTAATTCCCTGTTTTCTCCCTACCACCTTTTTTGAATAGTGGGGTAACATTAGCTACCCTCCAATCCATGGGTACTGTTCCAGATTCCATCGAATGTTGGAAGATGATCAGCAATGCATCTACTATTTCTAGGGCCACTTCCTTAAGTACCCTAGGATGTAGATTATCAGGCCCTGGGGATTTATCGGCCTTCAGTCCCATCAATTTCCTTAACACCATTTCCTTACAAATACTGATTTCTTTCAGTTCCTCCCCTTCATCAGACCCTATGTTCCCCGACATCTCTAGGAGGTTATTTGTGTCCTCCTTTGTGAAGACAGAAACAAAATATGTATTTAATTGGTCTGCCATTTCTTTGTTCCCCATTATAAATTCCCCTGATTCTGATTGCAAGGGACCTACGCTTGACTTCACCAATCTTTTTCTCTTCACATATCTATAAAAGCTTTTACAAGCAACAGCCTCACATAGTCATACTCACAGAATCATACCTTTCAGCCAATGTCCCAAACTTCTCCATCACTCAGTCCCATCTTCACACTGAGGACACCCTCCATCGTGTTGTGTGGCACTACCACCGTGCTAAATGGGATAGATTCAGAACAGATCTAGCAGCCAAAACTGGGCATCCATGAGAAACTGTGGGCCATTAGTAGCAGCAGAATTGTATTCCACCACAATCTGTAACCTCATGGCCCGGCATATCCCTCATTGTACCATTACCAGTAAGCCAGGGGACCAACCCTGGTTCAATAAGAAGTGTAGAAGAGCATGCCGGGAGCAGCACCAGGCCTACCTAAAAATGAGGTGCCAACCTGGGGAAGCTGCAATACAGGGTTACATGCATGCTAAAAAGCAGAAGCAGCATGCTATAGACAGGGCTAAGCGATCCCACAATCAACAGATCAGATCAAAGCTCTGCAGTCCTGCCACATCCAGTCGTGCATGGTGGTGGACCGTTAAACAACTAACGGGAGGAGGAGGCTCCGTGAATATCCCCATCCTCAATAATGGTGGAGCCCAGCATGTGAGTGCAAAAGACAAGGCTGAAGCGTTTGCAACCATCTTCAGCCAGAAGTGCCGAGTGGCTGATCCATATCGGCCTACTCCCGAGGTCGCCACCATCGCAGAAGCCAGTCTTCAGCCAATTCGATTCACTCCATGTGATATCAAGAAACGGATGAGCGCACTGGATACAGCAAAGTCAATGGGCCCTGACAACATCCCGGCTATTGTGCTGAAGTTCTGTGCTCCAGAACTAGCCGCGCCTCTAGCCAAGCTGTTCCAGGACAGCTACAACACTGGCATCTATCCGACAATGTGGAAAACTGCTCAGGTATGTCCTGTCCACAAAAAGCAGGACAAATCCAACCCGGCCAATTACCGCCCTATCAGTCTACTCTCAATCATCAGCAAAGTGATGGAAGGTGTCATCAACAGTGCTATTAAGCGACATTTACTCACCAATAACCTGCTCACTGATACCCAATTTGGGTTCCGCCAAGACCACTCGGCTCCAGACCGCATTACAGCCTTGGTCCAAACATGGACAAAGGAGCTGAATTCTAGAGGTGAGGTGAGAGTGACTGCCCTTGACATCAAGGCAGCATTTGACCAAGTGTGGAATCAAGGAGCCCTAGTAAAACTGAAGTCAATGGGAATCGGGGGGGAAAACGCTCCACCGGCTGGAGTCATACCTAGCACAAAGGAAGATGGTCATGGTGATTGAAGGTCAATCATCACAGCCGCAGGACATCGCTGCAGGAGTTCCTCAGGGCAGTGTCCTAGGCCCAACCATCTTCAGCTGCTTCATCAATGACCTTCCCTCCAACATAAGGACAGAAATGGGGATGTTCGCTGATGACTGCACAGTGTTCAGCGCCATTCACAACTCCTCAGATAATGAAGCAGTCATTACCCGCATGCAATAAGACCTGGATGACGTTCAGGCTTGGGCTGTAACATTCACACCACAGAAGTGCCAGGCAATGACTATCTCCAACAAGCGAGAGTCTAACGTGCGAGAGGTCCTGCAACAAGAATTTAGGGAGCTAGGTAGCAGATTAAAAAGCAGGACCACAAAGGGTGTAATCTCTGGATTACTCCCGGTGCCACGTGCTAGTAAGTATATAGAAATAGAAGGATAGAGCAGATGAATGCATGGCTAAAGAGTTGGTGCAGGAGGGAGGGCTTTAGTTTCCTGGATCAGTGGGTCTGTTTCTGGGGAAGGTGGGACCTGTACAAGTCAGACGGATTGCACCTGAACCGGAACGGGACCAACATCCTTGCGGGAAGGTTTGCTAGTGCTGTTGGGGGGCGGGGTGGTTTAAACTAGCTTGGCAGGGGGATGGGATACGGAGTGGAGCTATAGTAGGGGGTGATGCACAGCCAAATATAGAGGAAAAAACAAGTCAGTCTGGAAGGCAGAGCAAATATATAATGGCACAAGGGAGTATGGCAAGGCTGGATGGCATTTATTTTAATGCAAGGAGTCTTGCAAGTAAAGCAGATGAATTGAAGGTGTTGATGAACACATGGGAGTATGATATTGTTGCTATCACAGAGACATGATTGAGGGAGGGGCCGGACTGGCAGCTCAATATTCCGGGGTATAGAATCTTCAGGCGAGACAGAGGTGGGTGTAAAAGAGGAGGGGGTGTCGCAATATTAATCAAGGAGTCAATTACTGCAGTAAGGAGGGATGATATCTTAGCAGGTTCCTCTAATGAGGCCATATGGGTAGAACTTAGAAACAAAAAGGGTCAAACACTTTGCTGGGAGTGTACTATAGACCCCTAAACAGTCAGCGGGAGATAGGGGAACAGATATGTCGGCCAATCTCAGAGAAGTGTAGAAATAATAGGGTAATAATAGTAGGGGATTTCAACTTCCCCAGTATTAACTGGGATAGTCAGAGTGTGAAAGGCTTAGAGGGTGCGGAATTCTTAAATTACATCCAGGAAAGCTTTCTGAGCCAGAATGTAGAAAGTCCTACAAGAGAGGGGGCGGTACTGGACCTAATTCTAGGGAATGTAGCCGGGCAAGTGGTAGAAGTATCAGTAGGAGAGCATTTTGGTAACAGTGACCATAATTTAAGGTAGTCATGGAAAAGGACAAAGATGGACTGGAAATAATTGGGGGAAGGCCGATTTTAATATGATAAGACAGGATTTGGCCAAAGTGGACTGGGATCAGCTACTTGTCGGAAAATCCACATCAGAGCTGTGGGAGTCATTCAGAAAGGAAATAGAGAGAGTACAACGCCAACATGTTCCCGTAAAGGTCAAGGGTGGGACCAACAAGTCCAGGGAACCCTGGATGTCAAGGGATATACAAGAATGGATTAGGGAAAAAAGGAAGGCTTTTGGCAGATACAAAGGACTAAAAAAAGTGGAAGCCCTAGAGGAGTATAGAAAGTGCAGTGGGGTACTTAAAAAAGAAATTCGGAGAGCGAAGAGGGGGCATGAAAAAACAATGGCAGGCAAAATAAAGGAAAATCCGAAGGTGTTTTGTAAGTATATTAAGGGCGAGAGGATAACCAGGGAAAGAGTAGGGCTCATTAGGGACCAAAGTGGCAATCTGTGTGTAGAGCCGGAAGATGTAGGTGAGGTTTTAAATGAATACTTTGCATCTCTGTTCACTATGGAGAAGGGTGATGTAGGCATAGAAATCAGGCAGGGGGATTGTGATATACTTGAACAAATTAGCATTGAGAGGGAGGAGGTACTAGCGGTTTTAGCGGGCTTAAAAGTGGATAAATCCCCAGGCCGTGACGAGATGCATCCCAGGCTGCTGTGTGAGGCAAGGGAGGAGATTGCAGGGGCTCCGACACAAATTTTCAGAACCTCTCTGGCCACAGGGGAGATAACAGAGGGCTGGAGGACAGTTAATGTAGTACCATTATTCAAGAAGGGTAGTAGGGGTAAACCAGGAAATTACAGGCCAGTGAGCCTAACATCAGTGGTAAGGAAATTATTGGAAAAAATTCTGAGGGACAGAATTAGTCTCCACTTGGAGAGGCAGGGATTAATCAGGGATAGTCAGCATGGCTTTGTCAAGGGAAGATCATGTCTGACAAATTTGATTGAATTTTTCGAGGGGCTGACTAGGTGTGTGGATGAGGGTAGTGCAGTTGATGTAGTCTACCTGGACTTCAGTAAGGCTTTTAACAAAGTCCCGCATGGGAAACTGCTCAAGGAGGTAAGAGCCCATGGGATCCAGGGCAATTTTGCACATTGGATCCAAAATTGGCTTAGTGGCAGGAAGCAGAGGGTGATGGTCGAAGGTTGTTTTTGTGACTGGAAGCCTGTGTCCAGTGGTGTACCGCAGGGATCGGTGCTGGGTCCCTTGCTGTTTCCAGTGTACATTAATGATTTAGATATGAATGTCGGAGGAATGATCAGTAAGTTTGCAGATGACATGAAAATTGGTGGAGTGGTAAATAGCGAGGAGGGAAACCTCAGGTTACAGGACGAAATAGACGGGTTGGTCAGATGGGCAGAACAGTGGCAAATGGAATTTAACCCTGAAAAGTGTGAGGTGATGCATTTTGGGAGGACTAACAAGGCAAGGGAATACACAATGAATAGTAGGACCCTAGGAAGTACAGAGGATCAGAGGGACCTTGGTTTGCATGTACAAAGATCCCTGAAGGCAGCAGGACAGGTAGATAAGGTGGTTAAAAAGGCATATGGGATCCTTGCCTTTATTCGCCGAGGCATAGAATATAAGAGCAGGGAGGTTATGATGGAGCTGCACAAAACGCTAATTAGGCCACAGCTGGAATACTGTGTGGAGTTCTGGTTGCCAAACTATAGGAAGGATGTGATTGCATTGGAGAGGATGCAGAGGAGAGTCACCAGGATGTTACCTGGGCTGGAGTGCTTCAGCTATGAAGAAAGACTGGACAGGCTGGGGTTGTTTGCCTTAGAGCAGAGAAGGCTGAGGGGGGACCTGATTGAGGTGTACAAAATTATGAGGGGCACAGATAGGGTAGATAAAAAGGATCTTTTCCTCTGAGTAGAGGGGTCAATAACCAGGGGGAATAGTTTCAAGGTAAGGGGCAGGAGGTTTAGAGGGGTTTGAGGAAAAACATTTTCACCCAGAGGGTGGTTGGAATCTGGAACTCACTGCCTGAAAGGGTGGTAGACACAGGAACTCTGACAACATTCAAGAAGCATTTAGATGAGCACTTGAAACGCCATAGCATACAAGGCTACGGACCAAGTGCTGGACAATGGGATTAGAATAGATAGGGCTTGATGGCCGGCACAGACACGATGGGCCGAAGGGCATCTCTCTGTGCTGCATAACTCTATGACTCTATAACCACTTCCCCATGACATTCAAGGGCATTACCATCGCCGAATTCCCCACCATCAACATCCTGGAGGTCACTATTGACCAGAAGCTTAACAGGACCAGCCACATAAATACTGTGGCAACAAGAGCAGGTCAGAGGCTAGGTATTCTGTGACGAGTGTCTCACCTCCTGACTCCCCAAAGCCTTTCCACCATCTACAAGGCACAAGTAAGGAGTGTGATGGAATACTCTCCACTTGCCTGGCTGAGTGCAGCTCCAACAACACTGAAGAAGCTTCACACCATCCAGGACAAAGCAGTCCGTTTGATTGGCACCCCATCCACCACCTTAAACATTCACTCCCTCCACCACCGGCATACCGTGGCTGCAGTGTCTACCATCGACAAGATGCTCTGCAGCAACTCGCCAAGGCTTTTTTGGCAGCACCTCCCAAACCCGCAACCTCTTCCACCTTGAAGGACAAGGGCAGCAGGCGCATGGGAACACCACCACCTCCAGCTTCCCTTCCAAGTCACATACCATCCTGACTTAGAAGTATCTCGCCGATCCTTCATCGTCGCTGGTTCAAAATCCTGGAACTCCCTATCTAACAGCACTGTGGGAGTACCTTCACCACATGGACTGCAGTGGTTCAAGAAGGCGGCTCACCATCACCTTCTCAAGGGCAACTAGGGATGGGCAATAAATGCTGGCATTGCCAGCGACGCCCAGATCGTATAAGCAAATTAAAAAAAATACTAAAATGTATCACTTCGCACTTTTCTGCGTTAAATTTCATCTGCCATGTGTCCACCCATTGCACCAGCCTGTCTATGTCCTCTTGAAGTCTATCACTATCCTCCTCACTGAAGAAACATTTAAGAAGTTTGGATTATTACATTGAAGAAAAGATGATCACGGTGAGACATGATTACAGGATTATAAGAAGTCTGAATTAAATCTATTTCACTGGTGAGTTATGATGTCCTCCTAGTTGTAAGAGCCATAAAAGCTTAAGAAAATACTTTAAAATATTGGTTAAATAGCATAATACAGTTAATTTACCTGATTGACTTATTGTATTAAGAAACCCCCTATTTTCTTGCTCCAGTAGTATAGTCCGAGACACCCCCTTCATTCTTGCCACAATGGTACAGTCCCTAAGCCACACATGGTATGCAGCCATTTTACAGTTTAAACTCCACGTGGCTGAAGGAGGCAGAAGTTGTGAGGTTTGGAGCAATACAGTTTTTGACCGTGTTCGTTTATACGTGTTTGCTTTGTAATTCCGTTTGTGAAGTGTTATAGTAAACAGTTTAAAAGACAAAGCTACGTTTGGGAACGTTTTATTTCGACACGCGTCTACTCGTTGTTAAAAGCCCCACAGCTCAGTGGCTGCCTGTTTGGAAACTAAGAAGCGCCACTACACCAGTCATAGAGTTATACAGCACAGAAAAAGGCCCTTTGGTCCATCGTGGATGTGCCGACAATCAAGCCCTGTCAATTCTAATCCCATTTTCCAGCACTTGGTCCGTAGCCTTGTATGCTATGCGTTTCAAGTGCTCATCTAAATGCTTCTTGAATGTTGTGAGAGTTCCTGCCTCTACCACCCTTTCAGGCAGTGAGTTCCAGATTCCAACCACCCTCTGGGTGAAAAGGTTTTTCCTCAAATGCCCTCTAAACCTCCTGCCCCTTACCTTGAAACTATGCCCCCTGGTTATTGACCCCTCTACTAAGGGGAAAAGTTCCTATCTGGCCTATCTATGCCCCTCATAATTTTGTACACCTCAATCAGGTCCCCCCCCAGCCTTCTCTGCTCTAAGGAAAACAACTCCAGCCTGTCCAGTCTCTCTTCATAGCTGAAGCGCTCCAGCCCAGGTAACATCCTGGTGAATCTCCTTTGCACCCACACCAAGGTCCCTCTGATCCTCTGTCCTTCCTAGGATCCTACCATTCATTCTGTATTCCCTTGACTTGTTGATCCTTCCAAAATGGATCACCTCACACTTTTCAGGGTTAAATTTAATTTGCCACTGTTCGGCCCATCTGACCATCCCGTCTATATCGTCCTGTAGCCTGAGGCTTCCCTCCTCGCTATTTACCACTCCACCAATTTTCATATCATCTGCGAACTTACTGATCAAACCTCCTAAATTCATATCTAAATTATTAATGTACACTACAAACAGCAAAGGACCCAGCACCGATCCCTGCGGTACACCGCTGGACACAGGCTTCCAGTCACAAAAACAACCTTCGACCATCACCCTCTGCCTCCTGCCACTAAGCCAATTTTGGATCCAATGTGCAAAATTGCCCTGGATCCCATGGGCTCTTACCTTCTTGACCAGTCTCCCATGTGGGACTTTGTCAAATGCCTTACTGAAGTCCACGTAGACTACATCAACTGCACTACCCTCATCCACACACCTAGTCAGCCCCTCGAAAAATTCAATCAAATTTGTCAGACATGATCTTCCCTTGACAAAGCCATGCTGACTATCCCTGATTAATCCCTGCCTCTCCAAGTGGAGACTAATTCTGTCCCTCAGAAATTTTTCCAATAATTTCCCTACCACTGATGTTAGGCTCACTGGCCTGTAATTCCCTGGTTTATCCCTACAACCCTTCTTGAACAATGGTACTATGTTAGCTGTTCTCCAGTCCTCTGTTATCTCCCCTGTGGCCAGAGAGGTTCTGAAAATTTGTGTCAGAGCCCCTGCAATCTCCTCCCTTGCCTCACACAGCAGCCTGGGATACATCCCATCAGGACCTGGGGATTTATCTACTTTTAAGCCCGCTAAAACCGCTAGTAACTCTTCCATCTCAATATTAATTTGTTCAAGTCTATCACAATCCCCATGCCTGATTTCTATGCCTACTTCACCCTTCTCCATAGTGAACACAGATGCAAAATATTCATTTAAAACCTCACCTACATCTTCCGGCTCTACACACAGATTGCCACTTTGGTCCCTAATGGGCCTTACTCTTTCCCTGGTTATCCTCTTGCCCTTAATATACTTATAAAACACCTTGTGATTTTCCTTTATTTTGCCCGCCAGTGTTTTTTCATGCCCCCTCGTCGCTCTCCTAATTTCTTTTTAAAGTACCCTCCTGCACTTTCTATACTCCTCTTGGGATTCCACTGTTTTTAGTCCTTTGTATCTGCCAAAAGCCTCCCTTTTTTTCCTAATCCATTCTTATATATCCCTTGACATCCAGGGTTCCCTGGGCTTGTTGGTCCCACCCTTGACCTTTACGGGAACATGTTGCCATTGTACTCTCTCTATTTCCTTTCTGAAAAACTCCCACTGCTCTATTGTGGATTTTCCTACAAGTAGCTGATCCCAGTCCATTTTGGACAGATCCTGTCTTATCATATTAAAATCATCCTTCCCCCAATTTAGAACCTTTATTTCCGGTCCAACTTTGTCCTTTTCCATGACTACCTTAAATCTCACCGAATTATGGTCACTGTCACCAAAATGCTCTCCTACTGACACTTTTACCACTTGCCCGGCTACATTCCCTAGAATTAGGTCCAGTACTGCCCCCTCTCTTGTGGGACTTTCTACATGCTGGCACAAAAAGCTCTCCTGGATGCACTTTAAGAATTCCGCACCCTCTAAGCCTTTCACACTCTGACTATCCCAGTTAATATTGGGGGAGTTGAAATCCCCTATTATTACTACACTTCTCTGAGATTTGCCTACATATCTGTTCCTCTATCTCCCCCTGACTGTTTGGGGGCCTATAGTACACTCCCAGCAAAGTGCTTGCCCCCTTTTTGTTTTTAAGTTCTACCCATATGGCCTCATTAGAGGAACCTGCTAAGATATCATCCCTCCTTACAGCAGTAATTGACTCCTTGATTAATATTGCGACACCCCCTCCTCTTTTCCAACCCCCTCTGTCTCGCCTGAAGATTCTATACCCCGGAATATTGAGCTGCCAGTCCTGCCCCTCCCTCAACCATGTCTCTGTGATAGAAATAATATCATACTCCCATGTGTTCATCAACACCTTTAGTTCATCTGCCTTGCTCGCAAGACTCCTTGCATTAAAATAAATGCCATCCAGCCTTGCTCTGCCTTCCAGGCTGACTTGTTTTTTCCTCTATATTTGGCTGTGCATCACCCCCTACTCTAGCTCCACTCCGTATCTCATCCCCCTGCCAAGTTAATTTAAACCCTCCCCAACAGTACTTGCAAACCTCCCCACAAGGATGTTGGTCCCGTTCTGGTTCAGGTGAATTACTCATAAGTGAAATTTAAATAGAGATTTGACTTAACTGGTACACACAAGACCTTATTTGGTCACATGAAGGTAAGTCATATAATATACTTGACTAACAATTCCATAATGTTATGAGTGATTTAAAAAAACTTTTACAGTTCTACTGATTTGTTTTTAAATTGGAAGTTAAATCTCCCAATTTCATACTCTCCTCAGTTGTGGCACTAGCACAGCTCCAAAGACACCATGTAGTTTATGCCAGTCTGAATTGGCTTCCATAAAGTGTGGTAGAGTGGTTTAGGGTTGACTCTTCCTCTGATTTGCCCTTCTTTCTCTAGCAGGATCAGGAAGTGTCTGGCCTCCACTCTTGTGTTTTCCTAGTGCAATGTGGCTGAGATTGGGAAATCAGCTGTGAGGAATTATGGGTGTAAAGCCACGTGTCATCACTCAGTATATCTGTGCATTTGTGCTCAAAAAAAGTGTGCTGTCAGAGGCTGCTTTTTTTTTGGTTAGCTAGGTATCTGGCACATGAAACCCATCACCATGTTGAAGGGTCTCCAAATCAAGGTGCCAAGAAATCCACAAAGGGAGCACTTCTGTTTGCCTAATATACAGTGTATTTTTTCCATGGACCCCCCACCTGCAATCGTCCAGAGAGCTTAAATATAGGTTGGGAGAGACAAGACCAAGGGACCCACAAATAAATGTTGGGAAACTGCTTGAATTTAACCAATGGCTCAGAGCTATTTTTCTAGCCAGAACCACCCAATAGGGAACTGGCCTGCAGGGTTATCTGGAACAAAGTGGGAAGAATTCCAGTAACCAGTGACAGGAAAACCCCTGTAGGTTGTATTAGCAATGCCATACTCCCTTGACTGATCAGTTATGTACAATATACTCTGGAGTACTGTAAACATGCCTTTCTCCGGTATCAGATTGCAAAGTTTGTCACAGACGGTTGATTTAGTTTCTTTCATTGCAAAGCATGTTGTCCTTTTCACTATGGACATCCAATCCCTCTACACCTCCATCCCCCACCAGGACGGCCTTCAGGCGCTCCGTTTCTTCCTTGAACAGAGGCCCAACCAGTCCTCATCCACCACCACCCTCCTCCGCCTGGCTGAACTTGTTCTCACATTGAACAACTTCTCCTTTGACTCCACTCACTTCCTCCAAATTAAAGGTGTTGCTATGGGAACCCGCATGGGCCCCAGCTATGCCTGCCTGTTCATGGGATATGTGGAACATTCTTTGTTCCAGTCCTACTCAGGTCCCCTCCCTCACCTCTTTTTCCGGTACATCGATGACTGTATTGGTGTCCTTTCCTGCTCTCGCCCTGAACTGGATAAGTTCATTCACTTTACTTCCAATTTCCACCCTGCCCTCACCTTCACATGGTCCATCTCCGACTCTTCCCTTCCCTTCCTTCTCCATCTCCATTTCTGGCAATCGGCTTTCAACAAACATCCACTACAAGCCCACCGACTCCCACAGCTACCTGGACTACACTTCCTCCCACCCCGCTTCCTGTAAGGACTCTATTCCATTCTCCCAGTTTCTCCGTCTCCGCCGCGTCTGTTCTGACGATGCCACCTTCCATACTAGTGCTTCTGACATGTCTTCCTTTTTCCTCAACCGAGGATTCCCCTCTACCGTGGTTGACACGGCCCTTGACCGTGTCCGTTCTATTTCCCGCACTTCTGCTCTCACCCCTGCCCCTCCCTCCCAGAACCACGATAGGGTTCCCCTTGTCCTCACCTTTCACCCCACCAGCCTCCACATTCAACGGATCATCCTCCGCCATTTCCGCCACCTCCAACGTGATCCCACCACCAAACACATCTTCCCCTCACCTCCCCTTTCAGCATTCCGAAGGGACCGCTCCCTCCGCGACACCCTGGTCCACTCCTCAATCACCCCCAACAGCCCTGCTCCTTCACCTGGCACCTTCCTGTGCAAGCGCAGGAGATGCAACACATGCCCTTTTACCTCCTCCCTTCCCACTGCCCAGGGCCCCAAACACCCCTTCCAGGTGAAACAGCGATTTACTTGTACTTCTTGCAATTTAATATACTGTATTCGCTGCTCACGATGCGGTCTCCTCTACATTGGGGAGACCAAACGCAGATTGGGCGACCGCTTTGCAGAACACCTCTGTTCAGTCCGTACGGGTGACCCTGAGCTTCCGGTCGCCTGTCACTTTAATTCACCGCTTTACTCCCACTCTGATCTCTCTGTCCTCGGGCTATTGCATTGTTCCAATGAAGCTCAACGTAAGCTCGAGGAACAGCACCTCATCTTTCGATTGGGCACTTTGCAGTCTGCCGGACTCAACACTGAGTTCAACAATTTCAGATAATTATCCCTGCCCCCATTTTTCATGCAGTATGATTTTTGCCATTCCCATTTGCAACATTTTATCTTTCCTGCCTCTTACAAAAGTACAGGATGTTCTTTCTACTCCTTCCTCCCCTCCTAACTGCTCCCCCCCCGCACCCCGTCTCTGCACCTGCTTAATATCTGTTACATCTCCAGCTTCTTCCAGTTCGGATGAAGGGTCCCAGACCTGAAACGTTAACTCTGTTTCTCTCTCCACGGATGCTGCCTGGCCTGCTGAGTATTTCCAGCATTTTCTGTTGTTATTTCAGATTTCCAGCATCCGCAGTATTGTGCAATTATATCGTCCTGGAGCCAACTTGACCCTAAAGACAACCCCTCATTCCAAGGAAATTAAACACGAGTTGATTATTAGATAACTGACAAATGCAGGCTTGGGTCTTTTTTTAGGTGGGCAGCAGGATCAAGAAATGTGGTTCCATCACTTGGTGGTTCCACCAGCAGGGCTTAAATTATGAACATATGAAAAAGTACAGGAAAAAAACAGCTGATCTATCAAGCTTGTTCTATCCTACATGGTACAAATCTTTCACACCATTAAACTCATCCAACCCTCCCCGCTTCCTCGCAGACATGCAATTTCCTGGGAGAGGCAAAAAAATAAGAGAAAAACACTTGGGCAAATTTAGGAAGAAAAGCTCTGGAGATTTCCTCTCTGGCCCCTGTAGGTGATCAATTAAAGTCCAGGAGTCTACAATGACTGACACCGGAGTCTCCACAAACTTTCTGTAACATGAGAGGTCTTCCACTTGCAGGAACTTATCCAGCTTTTGAATGCTTCAGCCTCCCTGCAATTCAACCATGTAGGCATCAAACCCCGGATATATTCGTGCTTCTTCTCATACCTGACGTTCAGGTGATACTTTCCAGCAGTCCCAAGTATCAGAGTTTTCTTATCAGCTATGCAATGAATGTCTGGTTCAAAGTAGTTGAAGGATCTACAAAGACCGCTTGTAACATATCAGCCACTTTGATCGTAAATGACCCACATAATGTATAACACATGGAAGTGTTGCATTGAGGGGAACAGTGACACAAAATGATCAAGTTTAACATGATCTGGGAGTCAGAAATACCTAAGACCAAGACCCAGGTATACAATTGTAAAAGAAATAAATTCACTGAAATGAGGGAACAACGTAAAGTAAACAGATTTAGGGAGGTTGTTCAGCAATTCAATCGAGGATAAGTGGAATGTATTTAAAGGCATAGTGCTGAAAATGTAGGATAAATATATACTGAAAATCAACAAGCTCAAACTAATCAAAAGTGACCAAAAATGAATTAACAAACAAATTAGAAGTATTATGAAGAGGACAAATGGCAAATTCTGCAGAGAGAAAGGGAAAGGAATTCATTAGGATGAATATAAGAAAATGCAGAAACACATTAAAAGGGTGATCAGAGGAGAAAAAGAGAGATTTAGAAAGAAGTGTAGTAGCAGAGGCTCAACCGAGCAATAAAACATGATTTTAGTACTCTAACAGTTAGAGAAGGGGAAATCATAAAAGGTGCAATTAGAATCAAAACTGAGGATGAGCACAAGCGAGTTTATATTCTGAATGATTACTTCCTCCAAGTATTCACAAAACAAGACTGATCCACACACCTCCCCGAACAAGATTATCAAAGTAAAATCAATGACTGTTATAAAGGCAGGCAAAAAGGATTCAAAACAAATAAATCACCAAGTATAGATGACTGTTATCTCAGAGCACTGAGAAATGTAATGTCCGCGCCTCAATAATACACGGACTTCGGGAGAACAGTTTAACAGGTACTTTACTGAACAAGAGGCAGCTTGAAACTGAAACTACAGAAGCCTGCTAGGGCCTTTTATACAGGGGTGGTCACTGCCAGTACTGCAGTCTAAGACCAGTTATTCCCTTAAAGGGACATACACAACAATTCCTCCCCTTTTAGATAAACAGTACATAACATTCATTTAACAACTAAATAATAAGTAATTACAATTACAATTTTCTCAGTAATATATACATCAACTGGAATAGTCATTTATAAGTTCAGTCTTTGAGGAGGCTTCCTGATCCGGACTGGAGAGCGCCTTTCTCGAGTATCCTGTTCTGGCGGTGGAGTCAATTCTGGCTCATTGTCATTGGTTGGTTCGTCAGCTTCCAATACCCCTGCTTCTGAGGTAGACGCAATCTGTACTTCGGGCTCATTACCAGGTGCACATGCTTGTGGTACAGGTTTGGCTTGTTCCTGTGACTCTAGAATCTGGTCAGCATGGCGTCTCACGATGCTCTCTCCAACGTCCACTGTGTACATTAGTGGTCCCTGCTGTGTGCATATCGTGCCTGGCCGCCATTTTTCTGTTCGGTAGTCGCGGGCCAAGACTGGTTGCCCTATCTTGAAGCTCCTGGTTGGCTTCTCATTTATGTGCTGGAACTGCTTATCCTCAACATCTCGTCTTATGTTTGGTTTGAGCAAATCCAAGCGACATCTTAGTCTCCGGTTGAAAAACAGTACGGCTGGAGTTTGGTTGGTTACTGCATGTGTCGCATTCCGGTAGGCAAACAGGAAGTTATCCACCTTGTGTTGCAGTGGTATGTCGTCATTATACATTGCCTTTATGGCCTTTTTAAAGGTCTGAACAAACCTCTCAGCCAATCCATTTGTGGATGGATGATATGGGGCAGATGTGTAATGTTTCACCCCATTATTCTTCAGGAACCTCCGGAAATCCTCCGACACAAACTGTGGGCCATTGTCGGAACAGATCTGTTCTGGCAACCCATTCCTGGCGAAGATGGTCCTTAGGACTGCAATAGTTTTCTCCGTGGTGGTGGAGGACATTTTAATGACCTCTGGCCATTTCGAATGGGCGTCCACAGCGATTAGAAATATTGAGTCCATAAATGGACCAGCGAAATCAATGTGTACCCATTGCCATGGAGATGAGGGCCACTCCCATGGATGTAGCGGGGCCTGTGGTGGAGCGTTTTGGACCTTCTGGCATCCTGTGCATCTCTTGGTCATATCCTCAATTTCTTTATCGATTCCCTGCCACCACACAAACGCCCTGGCTAGGCTCTTCATTTTTACCCCTCCCAGATGACCCTCGTGAAGCTCATTGAGTACTCTATCTCTCAACTTGGGTGGAATTACCACTCGGGATCCACACATCAAGGTTCCCCGGCACACTGACAGCTGTTCCCTCCTTGGCGAGAATGCTGGCAACAGTGAGTCGCTATATGCTGGCCATCCCTTCACCGTCAAATCATAGACCCGAGAGAGTGTCGGGTCATTTCGGGTTTCCTTCTCAATACTTGCGTTTGTAACAGGCAAACATTCGACTATGGTCGCATGGAATATCTCCACCGGGTCCACTGCAGGTGCTTCTTCCGCCGTAGGCAACGGTAGGCGCGACAGCCCATCAGTGTTTCCATGTTGTTTCGTACCTTTGTACTCTATGTCATACTGATGTGCTCCTAGAAAAAGTGACCATCTTTGCAGCCGTTGCGCCGTCATCACCGGAACGCCCTTCTTTGGGTTAAAAATTGAGACCAGGGGTTGATGATCAGTCAGTAGGGTGAATTTCTGCCCGTGCTGATAGTGATTGAACTTCTTCACCCCCCACACCAGGCTGAGGGCCTCCCTGTCAATCTGAGCGTAGTTACGCTCGGCTGAGGTTAGCGAGCGCGATGCAAAGGCTATTGGCCTCTCTGAACCGTCACGGAATTTGTGTGACAACACCGCTCCAATGCCGTAAGGTGACGCATCACATGCCAACCGAATCGGTAGTGTTGGGTTGTAGTGGGCCAATACTTCTTTTGACGTGATTTGGCATTTACATTCCTGAAAGGCACGCTTACACTCATCACTCCATTTCCATGTTACACCAGTTTGAAGGAGGGCGTTCAGTGGGTGCAGAATTGTAGATAAAATTCGGCAAGAACTTATGGTAGTCGTTCACCAAACCGAGGAACGACCTCAGTTGCGACACATTTTCTGGTGCTGGAGCCTTGACTACAGCCTCAATCTTGTCCGGCGACTTATGCAACCCTTCCTCATCAATCATGTGGCCACAATACGAGATTTGTCTCCTGAAGAACTCGCATTTGGGGCGGTTGGCTCGTAGCCCATATTCCTGCAATCTTGTGAGCACCTGTTCCAGGTTGGCAAGGTGTTCATTGTCATTTTCGCCCGTAACCAGGATGTCGTCCAAATAACACTGGGTCCCCAGGATCCCTTGCAGGACTTGTTCCATTGCCCTCTGCCACATAGCCGGGGCCGATGCTACCCCAAATACCAGTCGATTGTACTGGTAAAGGCCTTTGTGAGTGTTTATCGTGAGGTATTTCCTAGATGCTTCTTCCACCTCCATTTGTAGATACGCTTGAGCCAGGTCAATCTTTGTAAAACGTTTCCCTCCAGATAGTGAGGCGAAAATATCTTCTATCCGCGGAAGCGGATACTGTACTGTGTGCAGGACTGGGTTCACAGTCACCTTGAAGTTCCCACAGGTGCGAACCTTCCTTGGCTCCCCAGGCGTGCTGCTCAATGCTTTCTTCATTACAGGAACGATGGGTGTGGCCCACTCGCTCCAGTCCACCTTAGACAGCACCCCCGAACACTCCAGAATCTCCAGTTCAGCTTCCACAGCTGGGTGTATCGCGTATGGCACCGGTCTGGCCTTGAAAAATTTTGGGGTTGCATTATCCTCAATCTTTATGGTTGCCTTTACTCCTTTTAGAGTCCCAAGTCCTTGTTGGAACACCTCTTCCGCGTCGGATAGAATTTGTGCGACGTCATCATCTTTTTTGTCAGTCACAGTTAGTGCCAGAATGGAATCCCAATCCAATTGTAGTCTTCGGATCCATTCACGTCCCAATAATGGTGGTCCTCCATCTCGTAGTATATACATGTATAGTTTCTGTGTTTCCTTTCCGTTATATTCAACTGGCACCCTTATTTTTCCTCTGGGGTAGACCTTTTGCCCCGTGTATGTCTTCAATACAATGGACGTGTCCTTTAAGGGTATGTGTGAGAATAGCCGCTCATAGTCTCGTCGATTCATGACAGTTAGGGCTGATCCTGTGTCCAATTCCATCTTCACTGGGGACCCTGCTATCATGAGGGTGACCCAAATGGTTCGGTGATCTTCTTTTGCGATCACGTTGTGTAACTTTAAACAACTTAGTCGCCTGCTCCCGGAGTCCTTATCACTCTCCTGATCTTCTGAACTACTATCTGTCAGTTTCTTTACTTTCCTGTACTGTTCCTTAGTAGTTCTTGTCATGCTGGTCTTCTTTCCCGACCTGCAGACTCTTGCTATATGTCCCATTTTCCTGCATTGCCTGCATATTTTGTCTTTAAACCAGCAGTCCTTCTGCTCATGGGTTGTTCTGCTGCAGCGATAGCACTTTTCGGCTCCATACGCCATTTCGTTAGCGCTGTATTCTTGTGGTTTCTGTTGTATTTCCGCAGCTCCCCGTGCTGCTGCTTCGTAGGATACTGCCACGCTGAAAGCCTGTTCTAGCGTCAGGTCCTTTTTTGCAAGTAGTCGTTTCTGGATTCCTTCACTCTGGAGCCCGCAGACAAACTTATCCCGTAAGGTGTCTGCCAGTCCTGCTCCGAACTGGCAGTGCTTCGATAACTTGTGTAGTTCCGTAAGATAGTCAGCATTGCTCTCATCTTTGTGCTGGTTTCTTTTATGGAACTTGAATCTTTCTGCTATCAGCAGTGGTGTAGGGCTTAGATGTTCCTGTAAGATATGAACAATCTCCTCAAAACTTTTCTCCATTGGTTTAGCTGGGGTAATTAAATTCCGCAATAGGCCGTACGTACTCGCACCCATCAGATTTAATAATACCGGCGCCCTCTTTCCATCAGCCACCTCATTTGCCTTGCAGTACACTTCAATTCTTTCCACATACGTGGTCCAGTCTTCTACCTCGTTGTCGAAAGCAGTGATACTGCCACTTTTCGGCATCTTGCCGATTTAAAATGGCGCCTCCCGCGCTTTTGCTTCTTCCCCAATGGAATAAAATGGCGCCTCCCGCGCTTTTGCTTCTTCCCCAACGGGATAAAATGGCGCCTCCCGCGCTTTTGCTTCTTCCCCTTACTGCCACGCTGCTCCTAGCGTTCTACGGGGTAATGGCGGCGACCCGCAGCTTCGGCGCGTCTCGCTTTCCTTCTCCCCCGTTTAGTTTCTCTCCGCTGTCCTGTCCTCGAGCACCGACCGTGCCCTGTGCGCTCCACCCTCTCTTGTTTTCTTTTCCCGGCGACGCTGTGCGGCCCGATTTGTAGAGCCGCTCGATCGAGCTTGAACCCGCCGCAGTCCGGAAGGGTCAGCGCGCTACCTGCTACCAGCACGATTCGCTGGAACCACAGTCTCTCCCACAATTCTCCAAACACCGATGGATTCTTTGGGCGGTTGCCCTCGGTCGACGCCCGTTGCTCAGACTACAACCTTCCAGGACCTTCCTTTCAGGCGAGATCCCCGTGAGATGGTGCCACACTGCAGGTGAGTTCGAACTTACTCGTCGCCACTGTAAAGTCCACGCCTCAATAATACACGGACTTCGGGAGAACAGTTTAACAGGTACTTTACTGAACAAGAGGCAGCTTGAAACTGAAACTACAGAAGCCTGCTAGGGCCTTTTATACAGGGGTGGTCACTGCCAGTACTGCAGCCTAAGACCAGTTATTCCCTTAAAGGGACATACACAACAAGAAAGACTAGGGCAATTTGTGAGGCACTGGCAACAATTATGAAGGGCTCACTAAACATTGAGAGGTACCAATAGTTTATAAACAGGCAAATGTGGTACCCATAATCAAAGAAAATGATAAAACAGACAGGCTGCTACAGATTCCTTCGTTTCACTTACATTCTGTGTAAAATAATATAATTGATTATCAAACACAAATGAGTATCTGAACAATAATATTGTAAAATGTAGTCAACATGGATTCAGATGGGGAAGATCCTGCCTAACCAACCTCCTCAACTTCTTTGAGGAAGTGACATCCCGAGTGGATTGTGAAAAGCCCTAGGAGAGTGTATTAGACTTCTCAAAAATATTTGTCAAAGTTCCACGTGAAATGTTATTTGTCAACTCAAAGCTGTCGAGATTCAGGGTAAACCCTGGGAATGGATACAAAACTGGCTGAAGGGTAGGAAACGACAAGTACTCATGAGCAGAATTATGTTGGGGTGGAGAAGGGGGAGTACTGAGTGGGGTGCTCCAGGGTATAGAGTTGGGGCAACTAATGTTTCTCATTTACGTAAATGATCTAGACTCAGAAACTCAATGCAAAGTGGTCAGATTTGCTGATGTTACCAAACTGAGAAGGGCAATGGAATCAGAGGAAGCAGCTCAGAAATTACAGAATGAATTAGACAAAATAAGTATGTGGGCAGAACAATCGTAGATGAAATTTAATGCAGGCAGATGAAAAGTACTGCACGTAGGTAGTTAAAATAAGCAATATACTTATGCTATGAATGGTGTTGAAATAGCAAAGAATGAAACTTAAAAAGACCTAGGTGTCTTAGTAGACTCAACGCTCAACATGTCCAACAAATGTAGAGCAGCAATCAAAAAAGACAGAGTCAAAAAAGTAGAATGTTGAACTAATAAGCCAAAACAGTAAAATACAAGTCAAACTGTATAGTGCTCTGGTCAGACCACACCTTGAATTATTACATCCAGTTCTGCTTAGGAGGATACAAGGGAGAGCTTCAAATGATATACACAGTGCAGAGAAGAGCTGAGAGGCTGATCCATCGTGTTAGAAATCTGAGTTATGAGGAAAGACTGGAGAAACTTATACTTTTCAGCCTGGAAAGGAGAGATCTGAGAAATACCCTTATGAAGGTATATAAAATAGTTAGGGGAGGAAAAGGTAAATCCATAATATTGAAGTAAATTGTAAAAGTAGGACAAGGGGCTGCAGGTTCAAGCAAGTAAAAGGCAAATTTAGAACTTATATCAGGAAATTTGTCTTCACAAAGAGAATGATCAACAGATTCCCAGATGGAGTAGTGGAGGTGAAAATCCTGAGATCATTTAATTAAACAATTGAATCCTGCATTGGGGGTCTGGAGAGTGCTTCTGGATAGATGAATTAAGTTGGGCTAAATGGCTTTCTTAATCTGTAATTATCGTGGCCTGTAGTTTATGCAAGGTTGCGGTTTTTTTCAGCACATTTAGCCTGAAATCGGCCAAACCAGCACAAAAGATCAAGGAATTTTAAGCACAAATTATGTTCAGCGCAAATTGAGTTTCTGCGATCTTTTGCGCTAAAACATCGGCTAGAAGCCAGCCCTGCCCACAAAACTGGCCATGCCCCCAGGATGAATTAATCACCATGACGAGTTTCCGCTAATTGCCCGTTTGTGGCCCTTCGACGAGGCTCTTAAAATTAAGGGTTTTTTAGGCACAAGAACACTCATGGGCATGTTTTAAATATTTTTTAAAAATTTACTAAGAAACTGACTACTGTAACTAATAAATGGTCTGTATAGTTCTTTTAAAAGTCATTTTCAGTTATTTGAAATCGGGTTACTCACAGGTAGTGGACCAGACATTCTGATTAAAATTACCAATTTTTTGTGAACTCAACGGGCCGAATGGCCTCCTTCTGTGCTGTAACCATTCTTTGATTCTATGAACTCACTTTCAACTGTATTAATAAAACTGCGCAATTGAGAGTGCAATTTGTGCCCTTATTGCCGATTATGCCCAAAGCGGAAACGCTTGCCATTTGGATGAGATGTTAAACCAAGGCCCTGTCTGCTCTTTCAGGTGGACGTAAAAGATCTCATGGCACTATTTCGAAGAAGAGCAGAGGAGTTATCCCCTGTGTCCTGGCCAATATTTATCCCTCAATCAACATAACAAAAACAGATTATCTGGTCATTGCTGTTTGTGGGAGCTTGCTGTGTGCAAATTGGCTGCCGCGTTTCCCACATTACAACAGTGACTACACTCCAGAAAAGTACTTAATTGGCTGTAAAGCACTTTGAGACATCCGGTGGTTGTGAAAGGTGCTATATGAATGTAAGTCTTTCTTTCTTTGTCTTATATTCTGAACAGCTAAGTCCAGTGACTTGTACCTGGCTTAGTCATCAACAACTTCTTAATCGGAATCTTTACTTGAGGGGCTTCAGCAAAGAGGCATAGCCACTGTGAGCATAACTACCCCTCCAAGCTATTGGCTGGAACCATTTACCTTCTCAGAGCTTGGTCCTGGATCTCATATTTGGACTACAGCAAGTCCCTCCATTGCACGGCCAGGAGTTCTGAAGCATGAAGAATAATTATTTCAAAAAATATCTTATATGCCAGAAGCTTAAATTGCCCTGGGATTTTGAAGTCATTGAAAAAGGCAATAAAGCTCAGAGTACCATTCAATCTGTATTAGTATGGTCCCAAATAACTGTATCCTGTCTGATATTGTTATTCACCAGAACCCCTAGCCATTGATCTTGTATCAGTAAAGAGAATGAATGTGGGTTGTACCTTCCAATCAATACCTTTGTTACTTCCTTGTGCTAATTCATAATACTGAACTTGGGAGCACAAACCACTATATCCCACTAGTTAGGCAAACCAAAGATGAAGGACAATTAACCAGAACAAAAAAAATACATAAAATATAAAAAATTAGAGAAACATGCTTATATTGTAACTACTTGTCTTATCGCTTTCATCTCAGTCACATGTTTGCTTGTTATTTGGCTGATGAATAATCAGCGGTAGTAGCAGTCTGTAGGCAACTTATTCCTCAGCGGTATATTTCAAAATTTTTATAGTGCTTATCTTGAAGTAAATTACAACAATAACTGTAGTATACATTTCCAGTGTGTATGTATATGTACAATGAATTCGATGTATTCTTTAGCTCACATAACCTCATGACTGACAAGTGGATCTAGAAAGAATGAAAGAACTTGCAATTATGAAATTATATTTACTGGTACTGAGTTGAGCTGGTGAATCCCCACAAATAAAGTTCCATTCATGTGCTGGAGGCTTTCCATAGAATTTATTTATAAAAGATACATGAGGAGTTGTGGGATATAATCTACATTTCAAGAATACATTGTCCTCGATCCCCAGTTTGTGCTGAGTTGGCTACTCTCACTTAGGACAGTGCTAAGAACATGACAAATGGCATCAATGTGCCCAGGCTAAGGAAAGGGAGAGGGAAATTAAATGACCATTAATGGAACATACATATGTGTGATAACAGATGAGCATAGGTTGTAATGCCTTCAATGGTAAAATACCTCCCCAAACTTACTCTCCCTGCTCACACATAAAGAATGATTACTGCAGCAAGATACCAGAGAACTGTTGGCATCTGTGAAACTGTCACGCCTTCAGGGGAGAAGAGGAGATAATTGTCAGGCAGGGTATCTTAAAATAATAGAAACAAGGCATTTAGCCCATTAAGTCTTTGTTATTATCTTTCTCCATGAGCCACCTAATATAACCCCCACTATTTGTGCTGCTCCCCATACCCTCTAATATTCCTCTTTTTCAAGCAACTATTTCCCTTTTAAAAATATTTATGACTTTCTTGCATTTTATGGCTCTAGGTACAAAACCAAGGATTATGAGAAGATGATTATTAGCAGCTCAATGCTAAAATGGCAGAGATAGGGTATTACTTGAATGGGTTTCAAGGGCTGAATGCTGTGGGTTCTCATTCTTGACTTTTCTTGTGTTTTAGTGATGGGGTGTCCTCATTTTGAAACAGTAGTAATTCTCAATTTTTCATTGTATTTTCCAGACAGTTTTTAGATGCAGTACTCCGGCTGTAAAAGTCCGCCTGTAACAGTTGCAGCCTTTTTAATAAGAAAATAAAAAGCACAGGGATGATACTTTTATCATACCAAAAATAAAATTAGGGAAACATTTAGTGTGGTGATGAGAAGCATTAAAATGGAAATACTCAGTAGTTTGTAATGAGAGGATGTTGGTTCATTGCCTCACTTTGGTTCGCTCCCAATATTAACCACACTGAGCAAGAAGGTGCTGGCCAGCAGCTGTGGTAAATGCCTGCAGAGACAAAGAGAAGTCAGATGGGGTTTCCTGGAGCAATACTTTATGACTCCAGCAACTGGCCAAATAGGACATTGGAAGGAATTTGGGAGAAAGCCAACAAGTTATTTGTTGCAATCCCATATGTAGAGAAAATACCCCTGAAAATTGTATTTGATGAACTGAATGTTTGAGTATTTTGTTATACAGATAAAGAATATTACTGAGTAAAACAATGTCCTCGCTTCTTTCCTGACACATTTGAGTTTTTAGTTTGACTTCTCTTTTGTTTTCTACGTTTCCCTCCTTACTTTTAAAATCTTTGTCTTCATTTTCCCCTTTACACTTTTTTTTAGTCCACCAGTCTTCCCTGAACAAAGTAAGTATTTGCTTTTGGTTGCAACACATTGATGGACATTAAATTATAGTCTAACATGTACAAGCTATAGTACACATGGTACATTCTGGTTCTGAGTAGCTGTCCTGACTTGCTCAAGTTGTGGACAACCATAGAAACATAAAAAAATTAGATGAGTAGGCCATTCGGCCCTTCGAGCCTGCTCCGCCATTCAATATGATCATGGCTGATCCTCTATCTCAATACCATATTCCCGCTCTCTCCCCATACCCCTTGATGCCTTTTGTGTCTAGAAATTATCTATCTCCTTCTTAAATATATTCAGTGACTTGGCCTCCTCAGCCTTCTGTGATAGAAAATTCCACAGGTTCACCGCCCTCTGAGTGAAGAAATTTCTCCTCATCTCAGTCCTAAATATCCTACCCCGTATCCTGAGACTGTGACCCCTCGTTCTAGACCCCCCAGCCATGGGGAAACATCCTCCCTGCATCCAGTCTGTCTAGCCCTGTCAGAATTTTATACGTTTCAATGAGATCCCCTCTCATTCTTCTAAACTCTAGTGAATACAGGCCTAGTCGACCCAGTCTCTCCTCATACGACAGTCCTGCCATCCCAGGAATCAGTCTGGTGAACCTTCGCTGCACTCCCTCTATGGCAAGTATATCCTTTCTTAGGTAAGGAGACCAAAACTGCACACAGTACTCCAGGTGGGGTCTCACCAAGGCCCTGTATAACTGTCGTAAGACATCCTTGCTCCTGTACTCAAATCCTCTTGCAATGAAGACCAACATACCATTTGCGTTCCGAACTGCTTGCTGCACCTGCATGTTTGCTTTCAGTGACTGGTGTACAAGGACACCCAGGTCCCTATGTACATCAACATTCCCCAAACTATCACCATTTAAATAATACTTTACCTTGCTGTTTTTCTTATCGAAGTGGATAACTTCACATTTATCCATGTTATACTGCATCTGCCATGTATTTGCCCATTCACTCAACTTGTCTAAATCGCCTTGAAGCCTCTTTGCATCCTCCTCACAACCCCACCTCGTTTCGTGTCGTCAGCAAACTTGGAAATATTACATTTGGTTCCCTCATCCAAATCATTGATATATATTGTGAACAGCTGGGGCCCAAGCACTGATCCCTGCGGTACCCCACTAGTCACCACCTGCCACCCCGAAAAAGACCCATTTATTCCTTCTCTCTGTTTCCTGTCTGTTAACCAATTTTCAATCTATGCCAGTATATTACCCCCAATCCCATGTGCTTTAATTTTGCACACTAACCTCTTATGTAGGACATTATCAAAGGCCTTCTGAAAATCCAAATACACCACATCCACTGGTTCTCCCTTATCTAGTCCACCAGTTACATCCTCAAAAAACTCCACTAGGTTTGTCAAACACGATTTCCCTTTCATAAATCCATGTTGACTTTGTCTAATCCCATTGACATTTTCTAAGTGTCCTGTTATCTCATCCTTTGTAATAGACTCTAGCATTTTCCCTACTACTGATATTAGGCTATAGTTCCCTGTTTTCTCTCTCCCTCATTTTTTAAATGGTTGGGTAACATTTTCCACTCTCCAATCTGCAGGAACTGTTCCATAATCTGTTGAATTTTGGAAGATGACAACCAATGCATCCACTATTTCCATGGCTACGTCTTTTAGTATTCTGGGATGCGGATTATCAGGCCCTGGGGATTTATCGGTTTTCAGTCCCATTAATTTCTCCAGCACTATTTTTTTACTAATACTAATTTCCTTTAATTCCTCCTTCTCACTAGACTCTTGGTTCCCTAGCATTTCTGGGAAGTTATTTGTGTCCTCTTCCGTGAAGACAGAACCAAAGTATTTGTTTAATTGCTCGGCCATTTCCTTGTTCCCCATTATAAATTCTCCCGTTTCTGACTGAAAGCGACTTACATTTGTCTTAACTAATTTTTTTCTTTTTACATACTTGTAGAAGCTTTTACAGTCCGCTTTTATGTTCATTGCAAGTTTACTCTCATACTCTATTTTTCCCATCTTAATCAATCTCTTGGTCCTTTTTTGCTGAACTCTAAACTGCACCCAATCCTCAGGCTTGCTACTTTTTCTGGCAGCTTTATATGACTCCTCTTTGGATCTAATACTATCCTTAATTTCTTTTGTTAGCCACAGTTGGGCTGCTTTTCCTTTTGGTTTTTTGTGCCAGACAGGAATGTATAACTGTTGCAATTCATGCATTCGTTCCTTAAATGTTAGCCATTGCCTATCCACCGTCATGCCTTTTAATGAAGCTCCCCAATCTATCATAGCCAACTCACTCCTCATACCTTCGTAGTTTCCTTTGTTTAGATTTCGGACCCTAGTTTCGGATTGGACTACTTCACTTTCCATCTTAAAGAAGAATTCTATCATGTTATGGACACCCTTCCCTAAAGGACCCTGCACAACAAGATTATTAATTAACCTCTTCTCATTGCACAATACCTAATCTAGGATAGCCTGTTCCCTAGTTGGCTCCTCAACGTACTGGTCTAAAAAACCATTTCGTACACACTCCAGGAATTCATCCTCAGTGTTATTGCTAATTTGGTTTGGGCAGTCTATATGTAGATTAAAGTCACCCATGATTACTGTAGTACCCTTGTTACATGCATCTCTAATTTCCTGTTTGATGCCGTCCTCTACATTACCACTGCTGTTTGGAGGCCAATAGACAACTCCCACCAATGTTTTCTGCCCCTTGGTGCTTCTTAGCTCCACCCAGACTGATTCTACATCTTGATTTTCTGAGCCAATATCCTTTCTCACTAATGCTCTGATTTCATCTTTTACTAACAACGCCACCCCACACAATTTTCCTTTTTGCCTGTTCTTCCTAAATATCGAATATCCTTGGATATTCAGCTCCCAGCCTTGGTCACCCTGCAGCCATGTCTCCGTAATCGCAATTATATCATATCCGTTTACATCTATTTGCGCTGTTAATTTGTCTACCTCATTACGAATGCTTCGTGCATTCAGATACAGTGCCTTTAGATTTGTCTTTTTAACATTTTTAGATATCTTAACATTTTTTTATACTATGGCCCTATTTGGCTTATCATTTTCTCTTACCCGGACTCTATTTGTTCGTGCACTCCTTTGTTTGTACGCTCTGTCCCTTCCTGACACAATCTGGTTATCCTTATCCCAATCCCTTTTCTGCACTGCTTCCTTATCTTTTCTCTTTAGCATTCTAGATTTCTCTTCACCGGGACCCTACCCCGCACCCCCCCCTTATTTAGTTTAAAGCCTTATCTACCTCCCTAGTTATTCGATTCGCTAGAACTCTGGTCCCAGCATGGTTCAGGTGTAGTCCGTCCCAACGGAACATCTCTCTCTTTCCCCAGTACTGGTGCCAGTGCCCCACGAATCTAAACCCACTTCTCCCACACCAATCTCTGAGCCATGCATTCATCTCCCTGATCCTATTGACTCTATGCCAATTTGGTCGTGGCTCAGGTAATAATCCAGAGCTTATGACCTTTGTGGTTCTGCTTTTTAATTTAGTCCCTAGCTGCTCATACTCTCTCAGCAGAACCTTTTTCTCAGTCCTAACTGTGTCGTTGGTACCTACGTGGACCACGGCAACTGGATCCTCCCCCTCCCACTCCAAGATCTTCTCCAGCCCGGAGGAGATGTCCTTTACCCTGGCAACATAGCCTTCAGGACTCATGCCCCTGGCTGCAGAGAACAGTGTCTATCCCCCTAACTATATGGTTGTCTGTGACAACCACCTTCCTTTTTACTCCCCCCACTTGAATGGCTTCCTGTACCACAGTTTGCTTGTCCTCCCCTCAGACCCCGCACTTGTCCACAAGGGTTGCAAAAACCTCAAATCTATTGGACAAGTGCAGGGACTGAGGCTCCTGCAATACTACCTCCTGGATCCCCGTACCTGCCTCACTCGCAGTCACACCCTCCTGCCCCTGACCACGTGTCAATTCTAAAGTATTTAATCTAAGGGGTGTGGCTGCCTCCTGGAGCAAAAGGTCCAGCTAACTTTCTCCCTCTCTGATGTCTTGCAATGTCTGCAGCTCGGACTCCAGCTCCTCAACTCAGAGCTGAAGTTCCTCAAGCCGCAGACACTTACCGCAGATGTAGTTGCCCTGGACAAAAATGTCCACAAGCTCCCACATATTGCAGCAGCAACACATCTCCTGTTCTCCCATTATTTTATTTATTTAATTAATTAGTTTAGAGTTAATCAAATTATTTACTTCGTTTAGTTTATTAAATTAATTAAATTAAGTTTAGTTTTTAAAATTTAGTTCTATGCTACATGTTAACTTAAAACTTAACCTACAGTCACGACCAATCACTTACCTGCCTTACCTGTGACATCACACTGCAGTTTCTCTTATTGTTGCAGGTCTGCTGCTGCTTTTATCCCCACTCTCGGGCCTCGGTCTGCTCCCGCTCAGATCCACCGCTGTTCTGCGGGAGAAGTTAGGAAAAGCAAGACAAAGCAGCACCTCCTTTTGCCATTTCACCGAACTCCCACACTTATCAAACCCCCAAGTTGTTCACACTGTGCCTGCTGCACTCAGGGGGAAGGATTCCAGGTGTTGGCACTCGTGTTTCTTGCTGTGCTTGCCCACTGTGTTGGTGACTGGTGCGTTTTGGTAGAACTACCATAGCTTTGACAGTTACCCTGTTTGGCCAGGAAGTAGTTCATGCCAAGTGTTAAGCATGTGACTTACTGAGGGCTGCTATTGACTTGGTAGTCAGCTGCCAGTTTTTCCTTTCAACTGATTTGGTTTAACTCAGTTATTTTACTGTTCGATTGCACAACTTTAGTAAAACTAATGGGTAACAGCTTTTATCCTGTTAGAGACTGGAAAAGGAGAGCCCATCATATGAAAGTGGTGCCACAGATCGAATGCCCAAGTGCCTCTCATAACCTGAATCAGAAACTGATTCCTATTGACTCAGTGCTTAAACTTACATTCTCCCATTGTCAATCACCCGACTTCCACACAGGACTCATAGTTGTGAGATTGGAGACAATATCCACTTATTCAGAGTTTTACAGTGTATGGGAATCCCTACAATGGAAAACACAATGAAATCTCATATGCCAAGGGGTGTATTTGGTGGATTAGGTGAGTATACAACAGATAGCCACTTTAAACTTTTGCAGGCAATCATATGTTCTCCTCCTGGCTGCTGTAAACACTGGCAAGTGCTTGTGTCAATCGCTTTGTGGACCAGGATGGGCAACATTTGCTGCTAGAATTTGACAGGAGAGGTGGCAGCACTGGTGCATTTGACTGATTCCACTTTTATGTAGTTAAACTTAGTTAAACGTCCCAAGGCGCTTCACGGCAGTGTTATAAAACAGAATTTGACACCAAGCCACATAAGAAGAAATTAGGGTGAGACGGCCAAAAGCTTGGTCAGAGGTAGGTTTTCAGGAGCATCTTAAAGGAGGAAAGATAGTTAGAGAGGCAGAGAGGTTTATGGAGGGAATTCCAGAGCTTCGGGCCAAGGCAGCTGAAGGCACGGCCACCAATGGTTGAACGATTAAACTCAGGGATGCTCAAGAGGGAAGAATTAGAGGAGTGCAGATATCTCAGGGGGCTGTGCAGCTGGAGGAGATTACAGAGATAGGGTGGGGCGAGGCGATGGAGGGATTTGAAAACAAGGTGAGAATTTTAAAATTGAGGCATTGCTTAAACGGGAACCAATGTAGGTCAGCGAGCACAGAGGTGATGGGCGAGCGGGACTTGGTGCAAGTTAGAATATGGGCAGCCGAGTTCGGGATGACCTCAAGTTTACGTACGGAAGAACGTGGGAGGCCAGCCAGGAGTGCATTGGAATAGTCAAATTGAGAGATAACAAAGACATGGATGAGGGTTTCAGCAGCAGATGAGCTGAGGCAGGGGTGGAAACGGGCGATGTTACGGAGGTGGAAATAGGCGGTCTTAATTATTGTGCGGATATGTGGTTGGTAGCTCATTTCAGGCTTCGATTCTGAAAGCTCACTCCACCTCTCTAATTCCCACTCTGGCAACTCTCTTCCCATTTCCCCGGATTCTGGCAGCTTTTCCCCCACCCTCTGACTAGAGTCGGTCTTTCATTTGTAGACTGGCTGCAGACTGACTGATGGCGGCAGGCTGAGAGCCAACGGCTAGTTGACAACTGGAAGCTGGCTGGCTTCTGATGATTGGTTGGCTTCCGGCTGGCTTTTCTTTCTATTCCTGGACAGCTGGTTGGCAGTGGTTTGGTGGCTTCTAATGGCTGATTGCTAGTTTTGTATAGATGGCTTCTGGAGGCTATCTGTGGGTCATTGGAAACTGCCGGTGATTGGTTGCTCCTAGAGATGTGTGGCTTTTGATGGCTGGCTGCCAGATTGCTGTTTTTTTCTGTTGGTCATTTGCGACTGGAGGTTCTGGCCAGGTTAGTGGGCGTTTAAATCGTATAGTGTGGCAAAACCACTAAGAGACTCTTACAGTGACTTACATAATTGTCTGTAACCAATGTTATTACCTCTAGCATTAATTGTCTGTAACCAATGTTATAACCTTTCAAGTTGGCTCTGGTTAAACAGAGATAGATCGACAACATCGCGATCTGACGCGATGACGTCATCACGTGGGTCACGTGACGTCCCCTTCAGTGGGAAACGTGATGACGTCATGATGTCAGAGGTAGAGGGCGGGGCCAGCCAGTCCTCGTGTGGATTGAAAGAGAAAAGACCTGTTTTGAGCTTCTCCTGTAGTTTCTTGTTTTGTAAAGTTCTTAGACAATAAATCCAGTAAGTTATAGATTCTTTGTTAGGAGTGCAGAGACTCCTACAATACAAAGAGTTTTGAAGAAGGGTCAAACCCGAAACGTCAACTCAAATTTCTCTCCACGGATGTTGCCTGACTTGCTGAGTTTTTCCAGCATTTTCTGTTGTTATTTCGGATTTCCAACATCTGCAGTATTTTGCTATCGGACTCCTACAATAGTGTGTTTTTGAATACCACATACATATCATCTATTTGAAATCGTTGCAAAATGCACAAATTAAAGTATGAGAAATTAAAATTCTCAATTACGGGCCAGATTAACTTCTAAAATGGTCCCTGCATATCCTGGACCATCTCATCCCCTTTACATATATATATACTTTGGAAAAAGATCCAGCTTCTCAAAACTCCCACTTAGCCCAAACACTCAAAGATACCTAATTTCAGGGGGAAAAAACAGCTCTTGCGTCCGCATAATGTTCCTCGCCCCCCAACAAACTTCCTTAATTTACAATACAGTACATACAACTTCAAATTTTTTCCACAGCGATACGACCCACCGAGTTAGCTGCACTCCTGCTATCTAAACACTTGGCAGCTAAGCGACTCGTGGGATTCCGATCAAAGGGCGGATCTACCGAGTGACGTTCATTCATTGGCACCAATGAGCTGTGGCGGAGGCTGGAGCTGTGCTGCGAGTTGCTCAGTTGAAGAAGTAGGCCTTGCAGTGCAGGAAGCTCCGAAGCAGTTTGTATTCGCTATTTTTTTCAATTCGTAACTGGTTATTTTTTTTAAACTTAGAATTATGACACCTCTCTGTAAAAGGTCGCAAACGTGTGAAAGCTAGGGAGGAATAGTCGCCGGTAGGCAGAACGTTCCTTACTGTTATTTACAGTTTCAAAGACAGACCCTGGGCAGCTGAGGCCTTGTTTAAAATGAGTGTGTCTGAAGCAGAATGTTGGAGCTGGCATGTCAGAAGTCGGAATACTGATACAGTGCGAGTGCAAAAGTACGACAGTAGAGGAATCGAACTCTGAGCAGGCCTCAAGACAAGTGGCCCTCAGTGCTGAAAAATTTTGGGGACATTAAAAATTAATAACGAAGGGTGTTTTTTTTAAATATCACGTTCAGCTCGTAGCCAACAGTCACAGGTTGATTCAGTGAACTCTTGTATTAATGTATAATCCGTTGTGATTTCAATGCTAAAAATGCCCTCTGGCATTCTTAAGGAATATATATCGTTAATAGTGAAAAACGTGCAAGATATTAGCCACATAAATCTATAGTAGATATGCTTTTTTGGGTTTTATTAATGGTTTATTAAAGGTGCAGTTTCAGGTGCTTTTGCAATCCACCTGATATAATCACTTTGAATTACAGTGTCAATTATTCTGACAGTTAAAACCAATTTAGTGTGTAGGGCATTTCTGAAGTCCATGTTTGTAATTGGTGCCCAGCTCTCTGAATTTTTTTATGTTATTTACGTATAATAGTGTTAGGCTTGAGAACAGCCCAGAGCTATCCAGGGTGTAACGGTTTAGTTCTCAATGAGTGAGGGTTGTCATTTGAAATACAAGACTTATTGGCTTGCATTCAAATTCCATGACATGTGCATTACTGTTCAGTCTGAAAATCAGTGTAATTTTAACACTGAAAAGTGCAAAACAGATGGAACTTTTTTTTAAATTTAAATATTTTGCTTGAAAGGTGTGTGCAACAACATATCAAGGCAAGCCTCAATCAGCATTGTTGATGTTTAATGGGTAAAATTACATTTAAAATTGATAAATATTTTTATATGTTTACATAGACCACATGAGGTGACTTGATATAAGAAGGCCCATCAAAACTGCTGTGAAGTACATTGAACTGTCCTAATGAATTAAGAGAAATCTTGCTCTTGCACATCAGATGTTGCAAAATTTCTTTCAGAAGAGTTGTGCAGTCGTCATTTGTCAGCGACAACAATTTACATTTGTACAGCACTTTTCAATGTAGTAAAACATCTGAGGCACTTCAGAGTTGTGAGAAAAAATGGATGCCAAATCAAGAAGGAGATATTAGGAAGGGGTAACCAAATGCTTAGTCAAAGAGATATTGAGGTTAAGGTGGGCTTTAAAGGAGGAGCTGGAGAGGTTCAGGGTGTGACTTAAGTAGCTGTGGTGTGAAGGAAGCAGGGGATACACAAAAGGCTTCAGTCAGAGGATCAGAGAACTGGCTATTTGTAGGACTGGAAGAGTCTGGAGCTGGGAGGTGGGGCCCTAAAGGGACTTAAATACAAACAAGGGTGAAAATGTTAAATTTGAAGGATTGGGGGATGTGGAATCAATGTAGGTCAGAGGATGGAAATGATGGGTATGGGGTACAGGTTTGGCTATGGGCAGTAGACTTGTGGATTTTCTTTTATTTGTTCTTGGGATGTGGGCGTTGGTGGCAAGGCCAGTATTTATTGCCCAACCCTAATTGCCCTTGAGAAGGTGGTGGTGAGCTGCCTTCTTGAACCACTGCAGTCCTTGGGGTGAAGGTACTCCCACAGTTGTGAGGGAGTTCCAGGATTTTGACTGAGTGACGATGAAGGAACGGTGATTACTTGGAGGGGAACTTGGAGGTGGTGGTGTTCCCATGCGCCTGCTGCCCTTGTCCTTCTAGGTGGTAGAGGTCGTGGGTTTGGGAGGTGCTGCTGAAGAAGCCTTGGTGAGTTGTTGCAGTGTATCTTGTAGATGCTACACACTGTAGCCATGGTGTGCTGGTGGTGCAGGGAGTGAATGTTTAAGGTGGTGGATGGGGTGCCAATCAAGCGGGGCTGCTTTGTCCTGGATGGTGTCGAGCTTCTTGAGTGTTGTTGGAGCTGCACTCATCCAGGCAAGTGGAGAGTATTACGTCACACTCCTGACTTGTGCCTTGTAGATGGTGAAAAGGCTTTGGGGAGTCAGGAGGTGAGACACTGGCTGCAGAATACCCAGCCTCTGACCTGCTCATGTAGCCACAGTATTTATGTGGCAAGTCCAGTTAAGTTTCTGGTCAATGGTGATCCCCAGGATGTTGTTGGTGGGGGATTTGGCGATGGTAATGACATTCAATGTCAAGGGGCGGTGGTCAGACTCTCGGTTGTTGGAGGTAGTCATTGCCTGACACTTGTGTGGCACGAATGTTACTTGCCACTTATTATCCCAATCCTGAACGTTATTCAGGTCTTGCTGCATTCGGGCATGGACTGCTTCATTTTCTGACGAGTTGCGAATCTAATTGAACACTGTGCGAACAGCCCCACTTCTGACCTTATGTTGGACGGAAGGTCATTGATGAAGCAGCTGAAGATGGTTGGGCCCAGGACACTGCCCTGAGGAACTCCTGCAGCGATGTTTTGGGGTTGAGATGATTGACCTCCAACAACTACAACCATCTTCCTTAGTGCCAGGTATGACTCTAGCCAGTGGAGAGTTTTCCCGTTGACTTCAGTTTTACTCCAGCTCCTTGATGCCACACTTGGTCAAATGCTGTCTTGATGTCAAGGGCAGTCACCCTCGCCTCTGGAATTAAGCTCTTTTGTCCATGTTTGGACCAAGGCTGTAATGAGGTCTGGAACAGAGTGGTCCTGGCGGAACATGAACTGAGTATCAGTGAGCAGGTTATTGGTAAGTAAGGACAAAGCAGCCTGCTTGATTGGTACCCCATTCACTCCTTCCACCACTGGCGTGCTGTGGCTGTAGTGTGTACTATTTACAAGATGCTCTGCAGCAACTTGCCAAGGCTTCTTCGGCAGCACCTTCCAAACCCGTGACCTCTTCCACCTAGAAGGACAAGGGCAGCAGGTGCATGGGAACACCTCCAAGTTTCCCTCCAAGTCTCACACCATCCTGACTTAGAAGTATATTGCCGATCCTTTGTCGCTGGGTCAAAATCCTGGAACTTCCTACCTAACAGCACTGTGGGAGTACCATCATCACACGGACTGTAGCGGTTCAAGGTGGCGGCTCACCACCACCTTCTCGAGGACAACTAGGGATGGGCAAATAAATGCTGGCCTTGCCAGCGACGGCCAGATCCCATAAGCGAACTTAAAAAAAATTGCTGCTTGATAGCACTGTTAACGACACCTAGTTCTAGAGCACAAGTCTTCAGCATGACAGCCGGGATGTTGTCGGGGCCTGCAGCCTTTGCTGTATCCAGTGCGCTCAGCCATTTCTTGATATCATGTGGAGTGAATCGAATTGGCTGAAGACTGGCTTCTGTGATGGTGACGACCTTCGGAATAGGCCGACACGGATCATCCACTCGGCATTTCTGGCTGAAGATGGTTGCAAACGCATCAGCCTTGTCTTTTGCACTCGCGTGCTGGGTTCCGTCATCACTGAGGCTGGGGATATTCATGGAGCCTCCTCCTCCCGTTAGTTGTTTAATTGTCCACCACCATTCACGTCTAGATGTAGCAGGACTGCAGAGCTTTGATCTGGTCCATTGATTTTTGGAGGGTGTAGGATGGGTTGCTGGTCAGACCAGCAAATAGTCGAGTCTAGAGGTGATGGAGGTGTAGATTAAGGTTTCATCAGCATATAGAGGAGGTAGGTGAAGGTTAGAGATGGAAATAGACTTTGTGATGAAGAGGTTATGGGGTTGAAAGTTCAACTGTGGGACAGACAAGGTTTTGCAGATTCTGGTTCAGCATGAAATAGTGGCAATCAGGGGGATGGAGTCAGGTGTGAGTGTGTGGAATTTGTGGTGGGGCCGAAGACGATTGCTTCAGTCTTCCCAATATTTAACTGGAGGAAGTTAAGGTGCATCCAAGAATGGATGTCGGACAAACAACCTGATGGCTGAGGTTATGGAGGGATTGAGAGAGGTATGGCTGGGTGTCATCAGCATATATGTGGAAGCTGGTCCCATGTCTGCAGATGATCTCGCCAAGGGCACGATATAGATGAGAACGGGGCCAAAAACAGAACCAAATGGGATTCTGCAGGTGATGGTGCAGGAAAAGCCATTGGTAGCGATCCTCTCTACAATTGTATAAGTAATGGAACTGGAAGGTGGAGAGGTGTTGAAGAGGATGGCGTTGTCAACCTTTTGGATGGCTACAGAGAGGGTTAGGAGGGATAATGCAACACCGTCACAGTCATAAGGACATAAGAAATAGGAGCAGGAGTCGGCCATTCGGCCCCTCGAGCCTGCTCTTCAATAAGATCATGGCTGATCTGACCTTGGCCTCAACTCCACTTTCCTGCCCGCTCCCCATAACGCTTGACTCGCCTGTTTTTCAAAATCCTGTCTATCTCCGCCTTGAATATATTCAATGACTCGGCCTCCACAGCTCTCTGGGGTAGAGAATTCCAAAGATTTATGACCCTCTGAGAGAAGCAATTCCTCCTCATCTTCGTTTTAAGTGGGCAACCCTTATTCTGAAACTATGCCCGCTAGTTCGAGATTCCCCCACGAGGAGAAACATCCCCTCAGCATCTACCCTGTCCAGCCCCCTCAGAATCTTTTATGTTTCAATAAGATCGCCTCTCATCTAAACTTCAATGAGCATAGGCTCAACCTTTCCTCATAAGACAACCGCTTCAACTCAGCAATCAACCTGGTGAATCGTCTCTGAACTGCCTCCAATGCAAGTATATCCTTCCTTAAATAAGGAGACCAAAACTGTACGCAGTACTCTAGGTGTGATCTCACCAATGCCTTGTACAGTTGTAGCAAGACTTCCCTACTTTTATACTCCACCCCCCTTGCAGTAAGACCAATATTCCATTTGCCTTCCTAATTACTTGCTGTACCTGCATGTTAACTTTTTGTGTTTCATGTACGAGGACACCCAGATCCCTCTCTACTGCAGCATTCTGTAGTCTCCATTTAAATAATATTTTGCTTTTCTATTCCCACCAAAGTGGATAACGTCACATTTCCCACATTATACTCCATCTGCCAAATTTTTGCCCACTCACTTAACCTATCTATATTCCTTTGCAGACTCTTTCTGTCCTCCCAACTTACTTTCCCACCAATCTTTGTATCAGCAAATTTGGCTACAGTCGGTCCCTTCATCCAAGTCATTAATATAGTAATGTATCAATTGTAAATAGTTGAGGCCCCAGCACTGATTTCTGTGGCACCCCACTAGCTATAGTTTGCCAACCTGAAAATGATCCATTTATCCTGACTCTCTGTTTTCTGTTAGTTAGCCAATCCTCTATCCATCCATGCTAATATATTAGCCCCAACACCATGAGCTCTTATCTTGTGCAGTAACCTTTTATGCGGCACCTTCTCGAATGCCTTCTGGAAATCCAAATACACTACATCTACTGTTTCCCCTCTATCCATCCTGCTCGTTACATCCTCAAAGAACTCTGGTAAATTTGTCAAACACGATTTCCCTTTCATAAACCATGTTGACTCTGCTTGATTGTATTCTGATTTTCTAGATGTCCTGCCATTACTTCCTAAATAATGGATTCCAGCATTTTCCCAATGACAGATGTTAGGTTAACTGGCCTATAGTTTCCTGCTTTCTGTCTCCCTCCCTCCTTTCTTGAATAGGGGCGATAGATTTGCAGTTTTCCAATCCACTGGGACCTCTCCAGAATCCAGGGAATTTTGGTAGATTACAACCAATGCATCCACTGTCTCTGCAGCCACTTTTAAAACCCTAGGATGCAGGCCATCAGGCCCAGGGGACTTGTCAGCCTTTAGTCCCAGTAGTTTGCCTGGTATTTTTTCTCTAGTAAAAGTGATTGTTTTAAGTTCTGCCCTTGCTCCCTTTTTCCCCTTGATTATCAATTATTATTGGGATGCTTTTAGTGTCTTCTACCGTGAAGACCGATACAAAATATTTGTTCAAAGTCTCTGCCATTTCCCTGTTTCCCATTATTAATTCCCCAGTCTCATCCTCCAAGGGACCAACATTTACTTTAGCTGCTCTCTTCCTTTTTATATACCTGTCGAAGCTCTTATTGTCTGTTTTTATATTTTTTGCTAGTTTACTCTCATAAGCTATCTTCTCCCTCTTTTTTTAAATTATTCTTTGCTGCTTTCTAAAAATTTCCCAATCCTTTGGCCTACCACTAATCTTCGCAACATTGTATGCCTTTTCAATTTGATACCATCCTTAATTTCCTTAGCCATGGATGGTTTATCTTTCTCGTAGAGTCTTTCTTTCTCACTGGAATAAACCTTTGCTGAGAGTTACGAAATATCTCCTTAAATGTCTGCCACTGCTTATTTAAAGTCTTATCCTTTTCATCTGTTTTCCCAGTCCACTTTAGCCAACTCTGTCCTCCTACCCTTGTAATTGCCTTTATTTAAGTTAGGACACCAGTTTCAGCCCCAAGTTTCTCACCCTCAAAATGAATTTGAAATTCTGTCATGCTATGATCACTCTTCCCAAGAGGATCTTTTCCTAATGAGATCATTAATTAATCCTGTCTCATTACCAGATCTAAAATAGCCTGCTCCCTGGTTGGATCCACAACGTATTGTTCTAAGAAACCATCCCGAATACACTCTCTGAACTCGTCCTTAAGGCTACCCTTGCCAATTTGATTTGTCCAATTGATAAGATTAAAATCGCCCACTATTATTGCAGTACCTTTCTTACAAGCCCCCATTATTACTTGATTTATACTCTGTCCTACAGTGCAGCTACTGTTAGGGGACCTATAGACTACTCCCACCAGTGACTTCTTTCCCTTACTATTTCTTATCTCCACCCAAACTTCATCTGCATCTTGATCTTCTGAGCCAATATAATTTCTCACCACTGCACTGATCTCACCCTTTATGAACAGAGCTACCCCACCTCCTTTTCCTTTCTGCCTATCCTTCCGAAATGTCTCATACCCCTGAATACTCATTTCCCAGCCTTGGTCACCTTGACACCACGTCTCTGTAATGGCTATCAGATCATACCCATTTATTTGTGCCGTCAACTCATCTATCCTGTTATGAATGCTGCGTGCATTCAAATAAACAGCCTTTAATTTTGTCTTTTTACCATTTTTCCCTACTGACTCGATTTGCTCGCACACCCTTATGTTTGTACGCTCTGTCTCTTCCTGTCATACTCTGGTTATCATTGTCCCTATCGTTAACCTGCACTACTGCCATCTACTTTCTCTATGACTTTCAAAGTTTCCACTCGCATGAACCAACCCCCCTCCCCACTATTTAAAGCCCTATCTACAGCCCTAGTTATTCGGTTAGCCAGGAAACTGGTCCCAAGCATGGTTTAAGTGAAGCCTGTCCCAATGGAACAGCTCCCTCTTTCCCCAGTACTGGTGCCAGTGCCCCATGAATCAAAACCCACGTCTCCCGCAGCAATCTTTGAGCTACGCATTCAACTCTCTAATCTTATTGACCCGATGCCAATTTGTTCGTGGCTCAGGTAGTAATCCAGAGATTATTACCTTTGTGGTTCTGCTTTTTAATTTGGATCCTAGCTCCACAAACACCCTCAGCAGAACCTCTTTCTTAGTCCAACCTATGACATTGGTACCAACATGGACCACAACAACTGGATCTTTCCCCTCCCACTCCAAGTTCCTCTCCAGCCCTGAGGAGATGTCCTTAACCCTGACTGGGCAGGCAACACAGCCTTCGGGACTCACGCACTCGACTGCAGAGAACAGTATCTATCCCCCTAACTATACTATCCGCTACCAATACATTTCTTTTTACTCCCCCAATTTGAATGGTCCCCTGAACCATGGTGCTGTGGTCAGTTTGCTCATCCTCACTGCAGTCCCTGCTCTCGTCCACACAGGCTGCAAGAACCTCGTACCTGTTGGACAAGTGCAAGGGCTGAGGCTCCTCCAATGCTACCTTCTGGATCCCCATACCTGTCTCACTCGCAGTCACCCCCTCCTGTTCCTAACCACGGACCAAATTTGAAGTATTTATCCAAAGGATCAAAGTGTCCAGGTAACTCTCTCCCTCCCTGATGCATCGCAGTGTCTGAAGCTTGGACTCCAGCTCATCAACTCTGAGCTGAAGTTGCTCGAGCTGCAGACACTTACTGCAGATGTGGTTGCTGTGGATCATAGCAGTTCCCACATGCTACAGCTGCAACACATAACCTAATTAGTTAAATAAAATACAATAGAGATGACAGGGCAGGTTTTCAAGTTTGAAATGTCACTTAATTATCTATGTATAGTTTTTAATCTAAAATCATGGCTCTTAATTTAACCAATGGCCTAGTTTAGAGAAAAAGAGGAAAAAAAGAGAGAAGTACTCACCAACCAGTCACTTACCTGCTTTCCTGTGATGTCACACATTGATTCCCCCTCCCCCTTCCACAAGTCCGTTCACTCCGCAGGCAGCTGCTCCCATTACAGAGCAAGCATGACAAGGGCCAACTGTTAATCAAGAATTACCCAAATCTCTGTTGATTGAAAGTTTTAATTTATTTTTTCTTCCCCCTCTAGGTCATGTCTTGCAGCATTTCCAAGCTGAAAGGCTGGGTATATTACCTTCTCTCAGGTGTCTGTCAGTGCTGCTCTGTAGTATTGATGCTAGGAGGTGAGCAAGTGACCAGAAGAGGGATTTCTTACCTTTTTATCTTCCCTTTTTCTGCCTGGGGCACAGTTGGGTTCCACTTGCTGCTTCCCCAATCTCATTACCTGCGCTCCACCCCACCCCACCCCAACCACCACCACTGGCATCGTACCTTTTATCAGAAGTTTACTGTTTGAATTATTATGGATGCAAACCTGTGCAAACTGCTCTCTAGCATATAGATGCTTGCATCTGTTTTTAGGAATACAGATGAAGTAAATTCTGCATGGCTTATTGTTTAGAACTCTTTGTATTATGGAATGTTGTCAGATTTTATGGATGCAATTAAATCTTGATAAAGGATTGATATGTTAATTTTGAAATGGGTGTTACCCAATTTTACTGATGCTGCATGTGTTCTGTCTCAATTCTCTATCTCAACAAACTTTTTTTCTGTCTGGAAAGAAGAGGATTTGAGCAGAGTGTCAACTTGGTGGTGGTCTCGGGTAGGGTGGTTGTGTTGAGAGCGTTTAAAATTGCAATTGTGAGAAATTGGTGTTAAAAGTCTAATTGTACCATTTAATTTTATTGACAGTAAATATCTGCTCCATAATGTGTTCATAAAGCAGTTACAGTGGAAATGTAATTCTAAGACAATGTTGTGCATCAAGCTTGTGTCTCAACTTTCAGATTTTTGAATAGTAAAGTGCTGTAGCAGTCAGCAATGTATTGAGCTACTGTACAATAAAACAATTGAGTTTTGTAATTGTAAGTGAACTTTAGGAAGCTGCTGTGGTGTCAGTTTAGTATATCAATGTTCTTAAAGTTATATTTTCTTCATGGAATGAAATTACTGTTGATATTTGTTAATGCAAAGCAGTTAATGCCATCGTACTCTGTTTAGTCAGTGCATAACACCAAATACTGCATTTAGAAATGCAGTGGCTATGACAAAAGCATTGAGATTTGTTTTTATCAAATTCGCAGGATGGTACCCCACACTGACCACTAGAGGAAGTGTGCTAAGTTTCTTTCACCTAAGGAACTTGTGATTATAATTTTAAGATTGTAACTTGAAGTTACAAGAGCAGTTGAGTGATGAATATGTTGTGTACATATCTGTACTGGTGCAATTTTAGTGCTTTTCACTTTCAATTTCTTTTTTTTTTGTAGAAACATAACATTGGAGAAGGTTCTGAGTCTTCTATATGGGCCATTTTCTTTCAAAAAATGGTAAGCGTGTGAAGAAAAGAAGACGGAAAGTTAGAAAGAACTGCTTTCTTCGTGGACCTTGTATGTTGTGCTTCATAGTTCACAATACTTCTGCTCTTGATGAGGATCAGTTCGAAAGTGCATCCAAACTAGCGGAGCGATACGCTGCACTGACAACTACGGAGGAGTGCGCTAAGTTTCTTCTTTCTTCTAAGGAACTTGCTATCTGGGAGCAACAGGGCAAGAATTTACTTTCCACTGTTCCAGCAAAACTGATTGGGCCACCTTTGTTTAGAACAGTCTCGTCAGACTATTCCGAGATGCCAGTTTGCAAACGTAAATGTGCTGGAGTACAAACGTGTACACCTTGCAAACTGCCTCGTTCTGCAGTTGAAGGAGTTCCTGAGACTGATTTAAATAATGACATAGCACAGCGTCCGGTACCTGTATGTACTTTGCCTACTTCCACAGCAGAATGCACTAACGTGGAGCTTCAGGGTAACATGGGTGACTGCTCTTCTCTGCTGCAACGTTCAGTGTCCCCTTTGGGACCTAAAGACAATGAAGTTGACCCCCATGAAAATCTTCAAGACTTAAGAATGGAATCTGAGCCACCGAATATAAATCAGCTTCCATCCTCGATACTTCTAAAGGTGAGACTTCTAACTATGCAAGTTGATATTTGATTTGAATTTTGTTTAATACAGCACCATCAATTGTGAGAATGCAAAAACAGACTTGGATTATTTTAAAATCAGCATACACAAAATATATATCAACTATTTCAGAGTAACTGTTTGGAAGGGATCTTATAAAAAAAATAAGGTTAGGTTTCTTGACCTCCTTTTCTCTACATGTTAATGGCCATCTGGTTTGCTCACATTGCAATGCTATGGCTTCAACCTCATGAGTGGGAAAACTTCTATTTTATATAACTAATGACCTGATAATACTACACTAAGGAGCAATAGTGTTTGCACTTTCCTTAAAAATGTTCTTAGCTGTGCAGTGTAAACTCTGGAACATTGCAAACTGCCTTGCTTTGCAGAGTTCCTGAGATGACTGTAAACAATTATAGTATTATCACATACCTGTGTGTATTTTGCTTATTTTGAATTCGGTACAAACTGAACTACTGTATTTGTGTAAACAATCTGCCTTTTTGAGAAGTAAACTTACAGCAATCCTGTAACCTCTTTTGGAATTGTTATCCAACATCTTTGTATCATTTCTGTAGCTCTTCAGCAAAACATTACAGTAAACATAAACGGCATGACTTCTACTCTTACCATCACTCTTCATTTCAAAAAACCTGTCCAACTGGAATATATCTAATCACTATCAATTTAAAAACCTCAATTGCATCTCTTCTAAGCCAACATTTCTCCCAATTAAATAACCCTGACTCTTGGAGCCTATCCTCACAAGATAAGAGCTCCAATATTTGGCATCATCCTGGTCACCCCTTCGAGAGCCTAAATGTCTCTCAGCAGGAATGGACCAAAACTGGAATAACATTCCAAATGCGGATATATCAAAACCTTGTATAGCGTAAGTACAGTTGGTTTTGTCTCTAACAGTCCTAGTAATGTAGTCTAAAACATGTCAGCTTTTTGGCCAACTTTAATGTTGCCAACTTAGCTGCAGTGTGGGAAGAAAATCCTCAATAACATTAACAAAAAAGTTAAAAATTCAAAACAAACAAAAATACACCCATCCTCTGAAGGAAGAGGCAAAATGGGAGATTGCTGAAATCAGTGAGACCAGTTGGCAATTAACTATTGAATGTCTCCCCAATGAACTTCTGCAATTGTGCTGAATACTAATTGGGAGGTATGATGTATTTTACATTTTTGAGTTTTGAATCTATTTTTTAAAGAATGTCAATAATACTTCCTGTGCATCACTAAATTTTCACCAGTCACAGAACCAGCAATCTTTCTACAGAGGAGGGTTGTGCCAGTAGTAAATAGATCAGAGTTCAGTGACCTTGAAATACAAAAACATAACAAATGAAACAGTTTAAAAAGAAAGACAGACTTGGGCCTAGAAATTCGGTTGGTTGCGCCAGGGATTAGCGCCTAAGGGCAATAACTGGGGCAATAGCCAAATTCTGGTGGGGCGCAAGGCGTTTAGCGCCTTGCCCCATATTGAGTATGCATTTAGCGCCGGCGCTAACGCTTAGCGCCCGCTCATGGGCGCAGGCTAATTATGATGTCATCTGAGTGTGCAACGCCTTTTCGGCGCCCCAGACGGGAAATTCAGTGGCGCCCCCCTCCGTAGCGCCTGGCGCTATTAGTGACAGTTTTCCTGGGCCTTACCAAGTCGCTTTCGGGCTGGAGGAGCGTTATTTAAAGGGGACTGGTGTGGTTTAAAAACGGCACACATTTCTGGTGCACAACTTCCTCGAGAGCTACAAAGAGTTGCTGACCTGCACACTGAGAGCCATTTGACCACTGGGCCCACGCTGGCAGAGGAACAGCAGCCTTCTGACCATCGCCTTGCTGTTGGTGAGCCTTGACAATGGGAACCTTCCTGTGGGCACTTATTATGGGGCCTGCATTGGAGGGGAAGGTCCTGCTGCTGAATCATCTGGAAAGGGCACTGAGACGCTGGGAGAGGGGGGCGGGCATGGCCAGACAGAGGAGGGCCAACAGACGTCACCACAGCAGACCTTACGCTGGCAGGGTTTTCCGACAGCAGTTTTCCTACATGAACATGCCGGAGGAGCAGTGTGTCAGAAGGCTGCGATTTAGAAAGGAGGTGGTGACTGAGCTGTGCCAGCTGCTTCAGCCAGATCTGCAGCCGGTCTGATACCCCCAAGCCTGTGGAGGGCAAGATGCATGTAAATAGCAGGCATGGCCATTGTAAATGAAGGAAGTGTTTCATTACACAAAATGTGGTTCCTTCAAACATGAGAAAGCTATGGCAACAGAAAGCAAAACTAATACATTGACACATAACTGACTCTCACACCCGGGAGACTGTCCAAAACATAAATCACATTTCGACCATCTTCCTTGGCCTTGATTCCACTGCGCCAACCAAAGCATCCAATGCCCTCTGCCTCACCCTTTCCATTTCTTGCTAGGCTGGTGCGCCACAGGTAGGCTCCCACCGCTTTGAAGGCCTACAAGGCAGTGAGTGTGTCTGGTGATGCCAATTGACCTGCCCCTTTAAGAGCTGGCCGGCGCCAGTGTGTCTCAGGGAAAGTGATTATTGAAAGCACCTGCGCTGCGCCCCGCCGCAGCGATATTGGGTAGCGCCTCCGCGTTAGCGCCTTAAGAGTCGTGTGCAGCGCCAGATTTACCGCCGCAAACTCCATCAGGGGCGCAACGACCCAATATCGTGCCAGGTGGCGCTAAGTCGCAGCTGGCGGTACTCTTAGCGCTTCGCCAGATCTAACGCCCCAAACGGGGCTATACCGAATTTCTAGGCCCTAGTGTCCTTCAGGACCTCCTAAAGTGCTTAACAGCCCATTAAGTACTTTTTAAGTGTAGTCACTGTTGTAATGTAGGAAATGTGGCAGCAAATTTGTGCATAGCAAGGTCCCACAAACAGCAATGTGAAGATGACAAGATCATGTGTTTTTAGGTGTTGGTTGAGGGATATACAGTGACCAGGACACCGGGGAGAACTCCCCTGCTCCTCTTCGAAGTAGTGCCGTGGGATGTTTTATATCCACTTAAACCGAGGCCCCGTCTGCTCTTTCAGCATCTCCTCTAAAAGAACATAATAACATAATAAATAGGAGCAGGAGTAGGCCCTTCGAGCCTGCTCCGCCATTCAATAAGATCATGGCTGATCTTCTACCTCATCTCCACTTTCCTGCACTATCCCCATATCCCTTGATTCCCTTCATATCCAAAAATCTGTCGATCTCTATCTTGAATATACTCAACGACTGAGCCTCCACAGCCCTCTGGGGCAGAGAATCCCAAAGATTCACCACCCTCTGAGTGAAGAAATTTCTCCTCCTCTCAGTCCTAAATGGCCGACCTCTTATTCTGAGACTGTGACCCCTGGTTCTAGACTCCCCAGCCAGGGGAAACATTCTCCCTGCATCTACCCTGTCAAGCCCTGTAAGAATTGTGTATGTTTCAATGAGATCACCTTTCATTCTTCTAAACTCTAGAGAATATAGGCCCAGTCTACTCAATCTCTCCTCATAGGACAAACCCCCCATCCCAGGAACCAGTCTGGTGAACCTTTGTTGCACTCCCTCTATGGCAAGTATATCCTCCCTTAAGTAAGGCGACCAAAACTGTACACAGTACTCCAGGTGTGGTCTCACCAGGGCCCTATATAATTGCAGTAAGACGTCTTTACTCTTGTTCGCAAATCCTCTTGTAATAAAAGCCAACATAGCATTTTCTTTCCTAATTGCTTGCTGTACCTGCATGTTAACTTTCAGTGATTCATGTACAAGGACACCCCGGTCCCTCTGAACACCAACATTTTCCAATCTCTCACCATTTAAAAAAATATTCTGCTTTTCTATTTTCCTTACCAAAGTGCGTAACTTCACATTTCTCCACACTATATTCCATTTGCCATGTTCTTGCTCACTCACTTAGCCTGTCTATATCCCCTTGAAGCCTCCTTGCATCTTCCTCACAACTTACGTTCCCACCCAGCTTTGTATCAGCAAACTTTGATATAGGCAGCACGGTGGCATAGTGGTTAGCACTGTTGCCTCACAGCGCCAGGGGCCCGGGTTCGAATCCGGCCTCGGGTGACTGTCTGCGTGGAGTTTGCACATTCTCCCCGTGTTTGCGTGGGTTTCCTCCGGGTGCTCCGGTTTCCTCCCACAGTCCAAAGATGTGCGGGTTAGGTTGATTGGCTATGATAAATTGACCCTTAGTGTTAGGGGGAGTAAATACGTGGGGTTACGGGGATAGGGTGGGATATGTGTTGGTGTAGGGGTTACAGGGATCGGGTAGGATATGTGTCGGTGCAGGCTCGATGGGCCGAAATGGCCTCTATCTGCACTGTGGGGTTTCTGTGTGATTCTGTGATTACATTTGATCCCCTCATCCAAATCATTGATGCAGATTGTGAATAGCTGAGGCCCAAGCACTGATCCTTGCAGTACCCCACTAGTTACAGCCTGCCAACCTGAAAGACGGCACCTCCAACAATGCAGCACTCCCTCAGTACTTGCACTGGAGTGTCAGGCTAGATTTTGTGCTTAAGTATCTGGAATACTTCTGACTCTGCGAAAGTGCGACCAACTGAGGCACAGTTTACCAGTGTATTCATGTGTTATGAGCCAAGTTTTATGACCTCATTACAGCCTTGGTCCAAACATGGACAAAGGAGCTGAATTCCAGAGGTGAGGCGAGAGTGACTGCCCTTGACATCAAGGCAGCATTTGACCGACTGTGGCACCAAGTAAAACTGAAGTCAGTGGGAATCGGGTGTGGGGGTGGCGGCTCCAGTGGTTGCTGTCATACCTAGCACAAAGGAAGATGGTTGTGGTGGTTGAAGGTCAATCATCACAGCCCCAGGACATCGCTGCAGGAGTTCCTCAGGTCAGTGTCATAGGCCCAACCATCTTCAGCTGCTTCATCAATGACCTTCCCTCCAACATAAGGTCAGAAATGGTGATGTTCGCTGATAACTGCAGAGTGTTCAGTGCCATTCACAACTCCTCAGATAATGAAGCAGTCCATGCCCTTGTGCAGCAAGACCTGGACGACGTTCAGGCTTGGGCTGCTAAGTGGCAGGTACCATTTGCGCCACAAGTGCCAGGCAATGACTATTCCAACATGCTAGTGTCTAACCACCACCCCTTGACATTCAACGGCATTACCATCGCCGAGCCCCCCACCATCAACATCCTGGGGGTCACCATTGACCAGAAAGTTAACTGGACCAGCCACATAAATATTGTGGCAACAAAAGCAGGTCAGAGGCTAGGTATTCTGCGGTGAGTGTCTGACCTGTCTCCCCAAAGCCTTTCCACCATCTACAAGGCACAAGTATGGAGTGTGATGGAATACTCGCCACTTGTCTGGATGAGTGCAGCTCCAACAACATTTCAGAAGTTCAACACCATCCAAGACAAAGTAGCTTGCTTGAACATAAGAACATAAGAAATAGGAGCAGGAGTAGGCCAATCGGCCCCTCGAGCCTGCTCCGCCATTCAATAAGATCATGGCTGATCTGATCCTAACCGCCAATCTACTATCACAGAACCATCTCCTGAATCTAACAGAATTAGACACACGAAATAGGAGCAGGATCAGGCTACACGGCCCCTGGGCCCGCTCCGCTACCCACAGGGCCATGACCGATCCGAACCTAGACTCATGTCCAAATTCCTGCCCGCTCCCCGTAACCCTTAATTCCCTTTACTTCTAGGAAACTGTCTATTTCTGTTTTAAATTTATGTAATGATGTAGCTTCTACAGCTTTTTGGGGCAGCATATTCCATGGACCTACCACCCTCTGAGTGAAGTAGTTCCTCCTCATCTCAGTTTTGAAAGAGCAGCCCCTTATTCTAAGACTATGCCCCATAGTTCTAGTTTCACCCATCATCGGGAACATCTTCCCCGCATCCACCCGATCCAACCACTTCACAATCTTATGTTTCAATAAGATCGCCTCTCATTCTTCTGAACTCCAATGAGTAGAGTCCCAATCTACTCAACCTCTCCTCATATGTCCATCCCCTCATCCCCGGGATTAACCGAGTGAACCTTCTTTGTACTGACTCGAGAGCAAGTATGTCCTTTCTTAAGTATGGACACCAAAACTGTACGCAGTATTCCAGGTGCGGTCTCACCAATACCTTGTGCAACTGAAGCAATACCTCCCTATTTTTATATTCTATCCCCCTAGCAATGAAAGCCAACATTCCATTGGCCTTCTTAATCACTTGCTGCACCTGCATACTAACCTTTTGAGTTTCGTGCACCAGGACCCCCAGATCCCTTTGTACTTCAGTACTTTCCAGTTTCTTGCCATTAAGATAATAACTTGCTCTACGATTTTTCCTGCCAAAGTGCATAACCTCACACTTTCCAGTATTGTATTCCATCTGCCAAATCTCAGCCCACTTACTTAGCCTGTCTATGTCCCCTTGCAGGTTTTTTATGTCCTCCTCACTCACTACTTTCCCTCCCATCTTAGTATCATCTGCAAACTTTGATATGTTACACTCGGTCCCCTCCTCCAAATCGTTAATATAGATTGTAAAGAGTTGGGGACCCAGCACTGACCCCTGCGGAACACCACTAGTTACTGATTGCCATTCTGAGAATGAACCATTTATCCCAACTCTCTGCCTTCTGTTAGATAGCCAATCCTCTATCCATGCCAGAATATTACCCCCAATCCCGTGATTTTTTATCTTAAGCAATAATCTTTTGTGTGGCACCTTGTCAAATGCCTTTTGGAAGTTTAAATACACTACGTCCCCTGGTTCCCCTTTATCCGCCCTATACGTTACTTCCTCAAAGAACTCCAGCAAATTTGTCAAACATGACTTCCCCTTCATAAAACCATGCTGACTTTGTCCTATTAAATTATGATTATCCAAATGTCCTGTTACTGTCTCCTTAATAATGGACTCTAAAATTTTACCTACCACAGATGTTAGGCTAACCGGTCTATAGTTTCCAGCCTTCTGTCTACTGCCCTTTTTTAAATAAGGGTGTTACATTAGCAGTTTTCCAGTCTGCCGGAACCTTTGCCGAGTCCAGGGAGTTTTGGAAAATTATTACCGATGCATCCACAATCCCTACCGCCATTTCCCTCAAGACCCTAGGATGTAAACCATCAGGTCCAGGTGATTTATCTGCCTTCAGTCCCATTATTTTACCGAGTACCACTTCCTTAGTGATTTTGATCGTGTTTAGCTCCTCCCCCCCCCTTTAGCCCCCTGTTTGTCCAGTGTTGGGATATTCTTAGTGTCTTCTACTGTAAAGACTGATGTAAAATATTCATTGTGTTTTTGCCATCTCCATATTTCCCACCATTAATTTCCCGGTCTCATCCTCTAAGGGACCAACATTTACTTTAGCCACCCTTTTTCTTTTTATATAACTATAAAAACTCTTACTTATCTGTTTTTATATTTTTTGCTAATTTACTTTCATAATCTATCTTCCCTTTCTTAATCAATCTTTTTGTTATTTTTTTGCTGTCTTTTAAAGTTTTCCCAATCCTCTATCCTCCCACTAGATTTGGCTACCTTATATGCCCTTGTTTTTAGTCGAATACTATCCTTAATTTCTTTACTTAGCCACGGATGGCTGTCTTTTCTTTTACACCCTTTTCTTCTCAGTGGAATATATATTTTTTGGAAGTTGTAAAATAACTCCTTAAATGTACACCACTGATCATGTAACGTCTTACCCTTTAATCTATTTTCCCAATCCACTCTACTCAATTCCGCTCTCATACCTTCATAGTCTCCTTTATTCAAGCTTAGCACGCTTGTTTGAGATCCAACCTTCTCGCCCTCTAATTGAATATGGAATTCAACCATGTTATGGTCACTCATTCCAAGGGGATCCTTTACTAGGACATTTTTAATTAATCCTGTCTCGTTACACAGGACCAGATCTAAGGTTGCTTGCCCCCTGGTCGGTTCAGTTACATACTGCTCAAGAAACCCATCCCTAATACACTCAATGAACTCATCCTCAAGGCAGCCCTGCCCAATTTGATTTGTCCAATTAATATGATAGCTAAAATCCCCCATAATTATAGATGTTCCCTTATTACAAGCCTCAACTATTTCCTGATTGATACTCCGTCCAACAGAGTTGCGACTGTTCGGAGGCCTATAGACTACGCCCACTAGTGTTTTTTTCCCCTTATTATTCCTTATCTCCACCCAAACTGTTTCATTATCCTGATCTTTTGACCCAATATCATTTCTCTGTATTAGTGATTCCTTCCTTTATTAACATAGCCTCCCCTTCCTTCCTGCCTGTCCTTCCTGATCGTTAAATAACCTGGTATGTTTAATTCCCAGGCATTGTCAACCTGCAGCCATGTTTCTGTAGTGGCTACAAGATCATACCCATATGTAGTTATTTGTGCCATTAACTCGTCTATTTTGTTACGAATGCTACGTGCATTCAGATAGAGAACTTTCAAAGATGTTTTGTGACACTTAGTTCCTGCTTTTGCCCTTTTTATTACTTTACCTTTTACTCCATACCTTCTGCCCCTTCCTGACATGCTCTGGTTTTTAATTTCCCCACTGCTACCTGAGTCTATGACCTTCTCTGTTGTCATTTTTATTATTTGCTCTCTAGGAACCTCCCCCCCCCCACTAGTTAGTTTAAAGCCCTCTCTACAGCCTTAGTTATATGATCCGCCAGGACTCTAGTCCCAGCACTGGCCAAGTGAAGCCCGTCCCAACGGAACAGCTCCCTCCTGCCCCAGTACTGGTGCCAGTGTCCCAGGAAGCAAAACCCATTTCTCCCACACCAGTCTTTCAGCCACGCATTTTTAACTCTAATTTTATTTGTCCTAGCCAAATTAGCGCGTGGCTCAGGTAATAATGCAGAGATTATTACCCTTGCGGTTCTGCTTTTTAATTTGGCCCCTAGCTGCTCAAACTCCCTCAGCAGAACCTCCTTCCTTGTCCTATCCATGTCGTTGGTACCAACATGGACCACGACAACTGGATCCTCCCCCTCCCACTCCAAGTTTCTCTCCAGTCCAGAGGAGATGTCCTTAACCCTGGCACCGGGCAGGCAACACAGCCTTCGGGACCCTCGCTCTCGGCTGCAAAGAGCTCTATCTATCCCCCTAACGATACTATCCCCTACCACTATAACATTTCTTTTAACTCCCCCCCCCCCCCCCCCCCCCCCCCACTTGAATGGCCCCCTGCTCCACGGTGCTGTGGCACCCCATCCACCACCTTAAACATTCACTCCCTCCACCACCGGCGTACTGTGGCTGCAGTGTGTACCATCTACAAGATGCACTGCAGCAACTCGCCAAGGCTTCTTCGGCAGCACCTCCCAAACCCGCGACCCCTTTCACCTAGAAGGACAAGGGCAGCAGGCGCATGGGAACACCACCACCTCCAAGTTCCCCTCCAAGTCACACACCATCCTGACTTAGAAGTATATCGCTGATCCTTCATCGTCACTGGGTCAAAATCCTGGAACTCCCTACCTGACAGCACTGTGGGAGTACCTTCACCACACAGGCTGCAGCGGTGAAGAAGGTGGCTCACCACCACCTTCACAAGGGCAATTAGGGATGGGCAATAAATGCTGGTCTTGCCAGCGACGCCCACATCCCATAAAACAAATTAAAAAAAAAAAAAAAAAAAGTTCACTGGGGAGTTTTCCCTTGTTAATGGGCATCCAGACACTGAAATCATTACTGTAGCAGATGTGGTTTTTAATTCCTAATTCTGCAGTATTCTCCCTTTGACAAGTGCTGGAGTGTCAGCTTGGCTCAGTTAGTAGCTCTCTCCTGAGTCATCAGATTGGGGATTCAGTACTTCACTCAATTTAGGATTACAGTGCAGTGCTGAAGAAGTGGTGCACTGTTGCAGGTGTTTTTTGAAATATAATTCAATGTTTTCTACCTGCTGATGAGTTAGATGGGGACGTTAGCGATCTCGTGGCACTGGCACTTTTTGAAGAAGAGCAGAGGCTTCTGGTATCCCAGCCAATATTCCTTTGTTAACCAAAAACAATTAATGGGATGTTTGTTGACTTTTATGAGGAAAAATTAATTCTGCCTACATAAATCATTGCCCTTAACCATCGTATGCAAAGCACTTCAGATATTTGAGAGAAATAGTGAGGAGCTGTAAAATGTAACTTTCTGTCTCTCACTCCATGACCACTTCCAAAAACCGAGCCGTTTGGTGGTCCTGCCACAGCATTCCATCAAGACTGCATTTAACAATTCACTTCTGGTTTAAAGTGGGAATAGTGCACTAATGAATGAGGACTGTGCACAGATAAAATGATATGAGATTTAAAAAGTGTAAAAATATGTTCGCTTCGGCTTGTGGTGTACCCTGGAAAATTAGTATTTTTAATGCCAGTTTATTTTACTAAATTGCTAACGGGCAAGGAAAAACATATAAAATACAAAGTATGTCGGACATCAAGGATATTCTGTAATCTTAAGAGAAGGTAAATGTGGGTGAGGGGTGTAATTTTGATATGTATTTCTTCCCCGGATGTAGTTGGGGGAATTATACTTCTAATTTTCTTCCATCCTTAAAGCTTCAATGAGACTGTATTTGAAACTTAGTTGATTAAAATCATGTGCTTTTTGGGAAGGTGGCCTCAAGTCCAATATAGATTGGCATCCAAGACCAAAACGTTGCCAGTCAGCAATCAATAGAACCTTAAAAATTAGATCAAACGACAGATACTCCAGTGAAGTGGTGACTGAATTTCTCATTCTCTGGTGCTTACAGATCGTGATAAGAAACCGAAGAATGCAATCTGTGCTGAACTTTGGAAATGTTTGCTGTTGGTGGTCATGTGTGATATCTATTTTCTCAAACAAACTTAATTCATAAGATTAAAAGAGCTGTTGGGGTTTATGTGACTGTCCTTTTGCGCAGTACCCATTGCTATCTGACAGATTTCCAATTTAAATTGAGTGTTATTTTATCCTTTTGAGCCCACAATCAACACCCAGCCCCATACCCCACATATAGTGTTTTAAACATAGAAAAAATGTCGCAAGGCGCTTCACCGTAGCATAATTGGACAAAAATTGACTCCGAGCCACAGCAGATGATATTAGGAGGATGATTAAAAGCTTATTCAAAGAGGCGGTTTTTAAAGAGGGCCTTGGCAGTAGGGAGTCTTGGGGAGGAAATTCTTGAGGTTCGGGCCTAGACAGCAGAAGCATGGCAGCCAGTGGTGGGGTGGCGGATGCACAGCAAGTCAGCATTGGAAAAATGTAGAGGGGCGTGGCCATGAAGGGATTTGAGATGTAACATTGCTCGTCTCTGCCCCGATCTTGGCCCATCTGCTGCTGAAACCCTCATCCAAGACTTTCGTTACTTCCAGAGTTGACTATTCCAATGCTTTCCTGGCCGGCCTCCCACCTACCACCCTCTGTAAACATGAGTTCATTCAAAACTCTGCTGTCCGTATCCTTACTTGCACCAAGTCCCACTCACCCATCACCCCTCTGCTTGCTGACCTATATTGGCTCTTAGTCGGGCAACGCCTCTGTTCTTAAACTTGTGTTCCCATCCCTCCGTGGCCTCGCCCCTCCCTGTCTTTGTAAACTCCTCCAGCCCTACAACCCTCAGATCTGTGTGCTCCTCCAATTCTGGCCTCTTGCACATCAGATTTTGTTCGATCCACCATTGGCGACCGTGCCTTAAGCTGCTGAGGCCCGAACCTTGAAATTCCCTCCCTAAACACCTCTGTCTGTCTCTCCTCCTTAAGTCACCCTTTAAAACCTAGCTCTGACCAAGCTGCTGTTCATCCACCTTAATCTCTCTCTGGCTCGTTGTCAAATTTTGTATCCTAACGCTCCTGTGAAGCGCCTTGGGACATTTTACTACATTAAAGGCGCTGCATAAATGCAAGTTGTTGGGAGATTGAGAGCCAACCAATGTAAGTCTACGAGAGGGGTGATTGGTGAATGTGGACTCGCTGCAGGATAGCATCAGATCATTGCAAGTCTGCCTTATTTCTAACTTTTCTGTGATTTTCAGCTGATACTTTCTGCTTCAGCAATACTTCTGCCAAGACTGGGGTTTCTTTGCAGTTGTACAAAGACATGCCTTTGATATATTGTGCAAAAAGCATACTGTAATTTGAAAATCTATAGTTTCTCCAGGTATCATGGGAATAATGCCAGCATCTTTTCACGTGCACACTAATATAAGAAAGACTTGCCTTTCATGACCACTGGACTTCTCAAAGTGCTTTACAGCCAATTAAGTACTTTTGGAATGTAGTCACTGTTGTAATGTCGGAAACGTGGCAGCCAATTTGCGCACAGCAAGGTCCCACAAACAGCAATGTGATAATTGATGCGCCATCAATTACTCAAAAGACTGAAGTTGAGCGAGTAACAATCAGGCTTTTATTAACTAAAGAATGAAGGTCTTGTCTCGAGTGGTCGACCCGTCCAGAATACTAAGGGACTGGGAGGTAGTCACTTATATACCTGGAATAGTGGGAGGAGTGAGCCGAGGCATGTCCAGACCTGTACCTAGTGGAATACACATACAGACACAGACAGGTATGACAGTGGTTTACCACAATAATGACCAGATAATCTGTTTTTGTTTTGTTGATTGAGGGATAACTATTGGCCAGGACACTGGGAATAACTTCCCTGCTCTTCGAAATAGTGCCATGGGATCTTTTACATCCACCTGATTGCAGACGGGGCCTCGGTTTAACATCTCATCTGAAAGGCGGCACCTCCGCCAGTGCAACACACGCTCAGCACTGCACTGGAGTGTCAGCCTAGATTTATGTGCTCAAGTCCCTGGAGTGGGACTTGAACCCACAATCCTCTGACTCAGAGGTGAGAGTGCAAGCCACTGAGCCACAGCTCTCAGTGGGAGGGGCTTTAAATTTTTAAAATATATATTGGGAAAGCTCCCTCCCATATGGAAGTTGCTGAAGTTCGACAACAAGGAAGTGCGTGTGAGTGTGTGCGTGTTCCAATTCCACTTAACAAAGTGCTCTCTAATCGTTTGCCATTTGAAGATTTATTTTGGGCATCACTGGCTGTCTGTAATGCCACAGGAGATTGACTTCTATCTTATCTGTGCAATTTCTGTCTGCAAAACCCTACGGTACTTCATTTTTTTTGCTCATAGTTTTTTTTCTCAACTTTTCCAGTAATTTCCTAAGTCTGTATTTCGAATGAAAAAAGTCTTTTTTAAATTGTCCTGCTGTCATTTCACAAACTGCCCACTGGGTGTAGCTGAGATTCCATTAACAATATTACTTTCTCTTGAGTTAAGTTTTAGTTCTAAATTTTAGCTTTCATTTTACATTTTTGCAATTTAATTTATATAAACATTTTTTTTTACAGGCTTTTGTTGACTTTCAGCCAACTAACTCCTCTCCCGTGTAAAATTGAAATTTACATTTGTCTGTTGCCTTCTCCTGCAGGCACTGGCCTTTGCCCCCACTCCTGGGTCCTCCAGGAACCACACCTGTTGGCGGCCTGTTTTAAAATTAATTTAAGTATTTTTCAAGTATATATTAACTTGTAGTACCCGACCTACAGGCTACGATTCTGGCTCGTCTTGCACTGCGTTTTGTTTTGTCCCTATTGCTCGTTTATTTTCCATGCCGCTACAAATTCTCCCTTTTTGCATGTTGTTGTTGATGGGCCATACACGATCTAAAGTGAAAAGGACAGACTGATGACCTGCCCCTTCTCTTTCTATCTCCCTCTCTCCTCTCTGTCTCTCCCCTCTTTCCGTCTCTCCTTCTTGCTATTGCTCTCCTTCTCACACTCTCCCCCTCCTTCTCGTGCACTTTCCCCTTCTCGCTCTCATGCCAGTCTGACTGGGAGCAAATGTTGCTCTCCTATTGATGCTTTCTCTGTTTCCTTTCTATTATTCTGTTTGTTTTTAATATTTGCTATCAGAATAGATGTGAAATAGAGAATTTAGCAAACATGGTGTTTGCTTTCTTGATCCTTGCTGTATGGAAGTATTAATTGTCCTGCAGAGGTTAGCGAGCACATTTGATAAGCCACCCATAGTGATGTAGTTTATTGTAAATGTTGACTATTTAGCTTCTGATCAGTAACATTTTTTCATTTCAGGTTTTTGCTCATTTATCGCTGAAGGAAAGATGTCTTTCAGCATCTTTGGTTTGCAAGTACTGGCGTGATCTTGGTTTCGATTTTCAGTTTTGGAAGCAGCTGGACCTGAGTGGGCGACAGCAGGTATGGACTTTGCTGTCTTATTAATCTAGAATTTGGAAAAATAATGCTGAAAGACAAATCTGCTTTTTTATTTTAAATGAATATAAATCAGATTCACAGGTTACATATTTAGGTAAATAATGTTTTGAGAGGAGGGAATATTTAAACAATTTACTGTGCTAAGATATACCGCTCCTGTGCTGATTCAGTTTGTAATAAATTATGTAGGGGTACGGTCACATAGTGGTTATGTTCTCTGGAGACATGAGGTCAAATCCTACCACGGCAGCTGGAGAATTTAAATTTAATTAAATAAATCGGGAATAAAAAGCTAGCATTAGTAATTGTGACCATGTAACTAATGGATCGTTGTAAAAACCCATCTGGTTCACGAATGTTCCTTAGGGAGGGAAATCTGCTGCCCTTAACTGGTCTGGCCTCGATGTGACTCCAGACCCACAGCAATGTGGTTGACTCCGAACTGCCCTCTTAAATGGCCGAGCTGTACAACCACTCAGTTGTATAAGGTGGCTCACCATCACCTTCACGAGGGTATTTAGGGATGGGCAATAAATGCTGGCCTTGCCAGTGGCGCCCACATCCCATGAGTAAATAATTTTTTAAAAAGTGAAGCCCTGTATGTCTGCCAAGTATTTAAAAATGGGTTTGAAGGATTTTATTAATTAAATTAATAACTTGTTCTATACTTGCTCAGAAGAGTTGCTCATCCCTCACACAGCCTCCTTCAGTTGGGAGAGTGAATTGTCTGACATGTAATTGGTTGTGAATTTTATCAGCATTACTCCATGGCCAGTCAGTGCGCTCATCAATAAATGCCTGCCAGTGACACTCCTATCCCGAAAATGTATTATATGGAGAATAAAAACTAGCAATGCCGGCATTTATTGCCCTTGAGAAGTTAGTGGTGAGCTGCCGCCTTGAACTGCTGCAGTCCACATGGTGAAGGTACTCCTGTAGTGCTGTTAGATAGGGAGTTGCAGGATTTTGACCCAGAGATGATGAAAGAAAGGCGATATATGTCCATATCAGGGTGGTGTTCCCATCCAGTTGCTGCCCTTGTCCTTCTAGATGGTGGAGGTCGTGGGTTTAAGAAACATAAGACATAAGAAGTAGGAGAAGGAGTAAGCCGTACAGCCTCTTGAGCCAGCTCCACTTTCCTGCCCGATCTACATATCCCTTGATTCCCCGAGAGTCCAAAAATCTATTGATCTCAGCCTTGAATATACTCAACAACTGAGCATCTACAGCACTTTGGGGTAGAGAATTCCAAAGATTCACAACCCGCTGAGTGAAGACATTTCTCTTCATTGCTGTCCTGAATGGCCGAACCATTATTCTGAGACTGTGCCCCCTAGTTCTAGACTCTCCAGCCAGGGGAAACAGCCTCTCAGTCAGTCCCCCTCAGAATCTTGTATGTTTCAATGAGACCACATCTCATTCTTGTAAACTCCAGAGAGTATAGGCCCAATCTACTCAATCTCTCCTCCCAGGACAACCCTCTCATCCCAGGGATCAATCTAGTGAACCTTGGTTGCACCCACTCTAAGGCAAGCATATCCTTCCTCAGTTAAGGAGACCAAAACAATGCACAGTACTCGGGTGTGCTCTCACCAAAGCCCTTGGCAATTGTAGCAAGATTTCCTTACTCTTGGACTCCAACCCCCTTGCAATAAAGGCCAATATCCTAATTGCTTGCAGTACCTGCAGGTTAACTTCCTGTGTGAATATAAGGACACCCAAATCTCCCTCAACACCAACTTTTAATAGCTTCTCACCATTTGAAAAAAAAATCTGTTTTTCTATTCTTCCTATCAAAGTGAATAACCTCACACTTTACTCCATTTGCCACCTTCTTGCCCACTCATTTATCTATACTTTGACAGACTCCGTTTTACTTTCCCACCTAGCTTTGTACCGTCAATACACCTGGATAAATTACACTCGGTCCCTTCATATGAGTCATTAATATAGATTGTAAATAGCCCCAGCACTGATCCTTGTGGCACCCCACCAGTTACAGCTTGCTAAGCTGAAATAACCCTTTTGGGTTTGTGAGGTACTGCCCAAGAAGCCGTGGCAAGTTGCTGTAGTGCATCCTGTGAATAGTACACATTACAGCCACGGTGCAGATACTTCAATCATATAGTACGTAGCCAATGTGACCCTAATTTCTTTTTGGATGCATGTCCCATTCACAGTTTCGTGCATGTGCAAAATTTAACATTGAAAAAGCTGGGACCGGCAGAGAGCTGCACGACCGTAGAGGGAACGTTGCTTACATTGTTGGGGAAACAGGTTGCAGTTCTGAGCGCAGCATTTGGGTTGATCGAACCCTTCAAATCCAAAGTTTTGTCACATTACACGATGGTGCCTAAAGTTTAAAAACAAGTCAGTGTAAGGAAAAAATAAGAACCTATGCCTTATCAATAACTGTTAAGCGGATGTCCTCACTAACGAGCTCTTTTTCTGTTCAGCTAACCAGATCAGAATAACTCCCTATTTCATTATCTTACTGCACAAATTTTCTGTTACCTGTAATTGCTATTCCACCAAGTAAAACTGCTAATCTGTCTTTGATTGTGTCATTCAGCACGAGTCCTTGGTTCTAAACTCCTAATTAAAAAGATAATGTTTTATCCTTGCAATGATATCAGTTCTTGCAGTAAAAGTTTGAGATCAACACATATTGGCACATTCCCAATTAACTTCTTTAATCAGTTAGTTACCCTTCATATTAAAATCTGCCGATGCTGGAAGGATCAGGCTCGGTTCAAAAGTTCAATGGTCACCATCTTACAATTGTGTAGCTGTACAGTTGTAAGACATTTCAATTTTTAAAATCGTATTTCATCACATAACAAAGGTTAAAAGTTAAAAATATTAAATCACTCCAAGTCAATAGAAGACTTGTGCTAACACTCCAATTCCCTTTCATAGAATCTTGCAGCACAGAAGGAGGCCATTCGTCCCATCGTTCCTGTGCTGGCTCTTTGAAAGAGCTATCTAATTAGTTCCATTCCCTTGCTCTATCCTCATCGCCCTGCAATTTTATCCTCCAAGTATTTATCCAATTTGCTTTTGAAAGTTGCTGTTGAATCTGCTTCCACCACCCTTTCAGACAGTGCATTCCAGATCATAACTTGCTGGGTAAAAAATGTTCTTGCCTCGCCTCTGGCACTTTGCCAATTACCTTTTAAATAAAAGAAATTCAAACTGAGGAGGAATGCAAGAAATAAATATTCTAAATGATTACATCCTCCAAGAATTCACAGAGAAGTCTTGAGCAACATGCCCTCCCTAATCGGAGATAACCTAATCAAAATTCATGACTTCTATATGAATGAAATGGTGCCCTGGACTGGCTGAAAGGCAAAGAAAGAAAGTAAGACTTGCATTTGTGTAGCGCCTTTCACAAACACCGGAAGTCCCAAAGCGCTTTACAGCCAATGAAGTACTTTTTCTGTGTCGTCACTGTTGTAATGTAGGAAATGCAGCAGCCAATTTGCACACAGCAAGCTCCCACAAACAACAATGTGATGATGACCAGATAATCTGTTTGTGATGTTGATTGAGTGATAAATATTGGCTAGGACATCGGGGATAATGCCCCTGCTGTTCTTTGAAATAGTGCCATGGAAACTTTTGCATCCACCTGAGAAGGCAGACGTCTCATCCGTAAGACGGCACCTCTGACAGTGCAGCACTCCCTCAGTACTGCACTGGAGTGTTAGCCTAGATTTTGTGCTCAAGTACCTGGGGTGGGACTTGAACCCACAAACTTCTGACCAAAACATGAAGATATTCTCAGGTTTGCATGGTATTTATCCCAGAGTGCTGAGGGAAACCAGGGAGGTAATTTGTGAGGCATTGAGAATTAAGGGTCATGGAAGCTAAGTGAGTTTAGTTCTGTTCAATGGTCTCCAATGTGTGTTGCCAAAACCTTTCCTTAAAGAGGAGTCTGGCATGTTTCCTTTAAACAGTGGTTTGTTTGATTATGGCTAAAAATTGAATGCAGTAATTTGTGGCTTTTCTGTTCTGTATTCTTGCAGTGCAGCTTCATAAACAAACATTCTTTTTCAACAAATCCTGTTTCAAGCTATTTTCATTCTCGCCGTAATTGCATTTTCAATCTTTTCTGGCTTTTTCTCCTTCAATAAATTGTCTATCTTAACAGCAGTTGATCTGCCGCACAATATTTTGTGGACAGGACAAATATTCTTGCATTAGGTTTTTTTCTGTTTATTTGTTCCATTTAAAATGTTTATTTTGGAAAATGTGCTTATCAAAGTGAAAAGGGAACAGTACACAACTGCATTTCTAATAGTTTGTCACATAAAACGTCCTGAGTGTTGCCAAGGGGGAGAGCTGGACACTTGGCAGGGGAAGTAGGTGATTAAGGGAAGATTGAAGGCACAGTCGAAGATTTGTGTTAGCAGGCTTTTGAAGGTGTGAAGCAAGGGAGTAACTCGAAGTGGATTTGGGAGGAATTGGTTGTGGGGTAGAAATTTAATAGGTGTTGTTTGGACCAGTTTCCAGTGATGGAGCAAAGGGAAAGAAAACAAGTAGTACTCCCCAACCAGAAGAGCTGGAGGAGAACACAGGCTGCAATGAGGATCAAGTTGATGGGGTGGGGGGTGCTCACTGAGCCAGTGGAACAGGGTGATAATCATCGTTGTGTAGAACTTTGTCGGAGAGTGGTTGTAAATCGAACCTTGAGCTGATTAGGGTTTTGAAGAGGTGAGGACACAAACAAATGGTTTTCACACGCCTCTCGTTCCCTTTCTCGCTTCATCCCTCCTTCAACAGCAACAACAACTTGCGTTTATATAGTGTCTTTAACTTAGTAAAACATCCCACGGTGCTTCGCAGGAATGTTGTCCAACAAAATTTGACGCTGAGCCACATAAGGGGATATTAAGTTAGATGACCAAAACCTTGTTCAAAGAGGCAGGCTCTAAGGAGAGTCTTAAGAGGAAAGAGAGGTCGGGAGGAAATTCCAGAGCTTAGGGCCTAGGCAGCTGAAGGCACAGCCACCAGTGGTGGAGTGATTAAAATCAGCGATGCGCAAGAGGCTAGAATTGGAGTAGTGCAGATATCTCAGTGGGTTGTGGGGCTGGAAGAGATTAGAGCTTGGGAGGGGCGAGGCCATGGAGGGATTTGAAAACAAGGATGAGAATTTTAAAATCGAGGTAGTGCTTAATTGGGAGTCAATCTCGGCCAGCGAGCACAGGGCTGATGGGTGAACGGGACTTGGTGCGAGTTAGGACACGGCAGCCGAGTTTTGTATGAGCCTAAATTTATGGAGGGTGGAAGATGCGAGACCTGCAAGGAATTCATTGGCGTAGTCAAGTCTAGAGGTAACAAAGGAACGAATGTGGGTTTCAGGAGCAGGTGTGCTGAGGCAGCAGTGGAGTTGGGCGATGTTCTGGAAGTGGAAATAGGCGGTCTCCGTGATGGTGCGGGTATGTGGTCAGAAGCTTCTCTGGGTCAAATATTACACCAAGATTGTGAGTCGTCCAGTTCAGCCTCTGACAGTTGTAAGGGAGAGGGATGGAATGAGTGGCCATTTAACGAAGTTTGTGGCGGGGACCGAAGACGATGGCTTCAGTCTTCCCAATATTTAGTTAGAAGAAATTTCTCCCTCCCTTTTTTTCCCTGCCTCCTTCCATTTCCCCCCCACCCCTCCCATCATCTATAAATACTGGCCTTTTGTGAACTCTTGTTTGTAAAATAAGTTCTAAGTGAAATTTGAAGAGTTTTATGATCTTGTACCAATTCTCAAATCAAATTAATATGTCATTTTGGAAATCGTTGCAACTTTTTCTGTAGTAAGAATTTGCGGGGGGAATAGAGTTACTTTAAAGTTTGTAAGTATTTTTATTTTAAGGTGCTTGAGATGAAAGATGATAAAAATGCTGATCTTGCACCCATTGTGTTGGGAGGTCCTTTGTTCTGTGTGCTGGCAGAGATTTTTTGGCATTGGACCTTGTACTGGCTGTGCTAGACGTGCTCCTATCTAGCTATCCAGCAAGTTAAACACTTACTCAAAAATAATTCTTCTGAAGTGGTTGCTGTTTTGAAGCTTTTACTTGAACAAATTTGTGAAACTGTAAACAAAGACAAAGTATGTTTTGTACATAAACTGAGTACTATACATTCGATATTACATAAGATATAAACATATTTACAACAGTAGAATAGACTAATTGTATAACTAACTAACATTTGAACTAACTTCTGTAACTATTAAATATTAACCTTTTATAAACATAGTATTATCAAAATATTACTCTGACAACATTGCTATTATGCAAAGAACCAAAGATACTCACAGATATTGCGCTTGGCCTAACATATGAAATCAGATTACGTTGGATTGTAAATGGAACCTCTCGTGGCAGATTCTCCATTACTCAAGTCAGGTTCTTCCTGGCAAAACTGCTTCCTGGGGTCAACAGGAAGAAAGGTGGGAAGGTCAAATGACCTCTCACAGGAAGAAAGATCAGATGACCTTTCCAGCATACAAACTGTTAACACAATAACTGCCACCAGAGGGTGCTATTGCATGTAAAAATGTCCAGAATGTCACATAATGTCCATCGGTCCAGAACAGACCTCCTCTTTGGTTGTGAACATGTGGAGATTAAAAAAAAAAGACATATGGGCAGTCAGTCTGGTTTCTAAACAAATCAGCGAGGGTAAGCTTTCGCTAGGCTCAAAATGACAATGCAGGACGGTAGTTATGAGTTCTTTTATTTAAGTCGGGAAAGACAATCCGCTCATGTGGAGAAGTGTAGCGTGCTCGTCATGTGTGAAGAGCAGTTGAACTGATTGGCTGAAGTAAATCTGGTGATAACTTGCTCTCTTGCGTTCACTTCTGTCTGTGAAATAAAGCAACTTCATGATTTGTATCTCACCTTACCAAGCATTTGGAAATTTGTGCAAAAAACACAATGTACATTTCATATCACTGGGAGGTGCTGTTGTTACACTCTTGGGTTATGCTATCATGTTAGATATTGGGCAGTACAGGCACCGCTCGAAACTTATGAGAGTGACCAGCATCTCTCTACCCCAGAGAATATCTAAGGCAACAGCCTAAACTTATTCTGATGCGGGTAACCTGATATTGACTAAAATATGAATTATGTCGTAACATATAAGCCACATACAACTTTTTTGCTCACATTTGAAGAGATTATTAAGAATAATATGAGAAAATATGATACTTGATGGGAGCAAACTTGATACCGTTTATAAAAAAAAATATTCAGAGAAACTGCACTGAGCCATGTGAACATAATGTACACATCGATAGGTTCTCAACATTTGAACCCAGTACTGAGATCTTGCTGCCAAAGTCCACTTTCTGGAAGACTACCAAGGCATATGGACATAACTGTTTCACTCCCATTCTTCCCTCGCATCTATTGCCCCCCCCCCTGCTTTTTATAAGTAATAATGAGAAAAATCTATTTTTATTTTGTGTACTCATACCTGCTTTGAGAAGTGAAGAAACTATTTATCCCAGTAGGTTTGAGGTGATGTGACCGGGGCTGTGTCTGTCATTGACCATCCTCAGCTCAGTGAGGTTGAGAGACAATGTGCAGCCAATGGGGGAAGGAATATTGGCAAATGTTAAGTGGGATGAACATTATTTAAGATTGATTAAATAAATGAGTAAAAACACACCACTTCTTTGGCACAAATTATCCATGTTCTTCATGATGTTTACACCATTTTTCTTTGGAGAGTTAGTGTGTGGCGTGTTTAACACTCATGATGTTTTTTATGGTCATTGTAAACTGTGAATAATGACTTAATCCTGTGCGTTTCAAAGGAGCAATGAACTGAGAGAAATACTAGAGAAGGTGCTTCAGCTTGAGTTTTCAAAACCAGGAATAAAAGTGTAAGACATGATTAATTATGGTTAAATAGGCTTGTAAACATTGCACATGAGGCATTCACTGCACTATTAGTGTCCAGACAATCATTTATCTAAGAGCTTTGAGATGTGTCCATCATACTTCAGACATCCCAAAAAAAAAGTTAGCTCTTGTCCATTTCATCTGACTTGCCAGTTAACACTGGCATCTGCTTAAAAGCAATTAGCCTCTCATTGACACAGGAAGAGGCGACACTGAGGCCTTATGGCCTTAAAAGGGCACATCAGGTTTCACACAGTTGCACCGTAGCAAAATAATTGCTTATGCGTTGCATAATACAATGCTCTTGTCCTTGTAAAACAACATATCCTCCAATCTACTGTGAGCAACACCGTGGGAGATCAGCTAGTTATTACTTTTTTAAATGAAGACTGGTTCTGATTTTCAACTTGGTTTATTTGAGTATTCTGCTTGGGTGTATAATGGGTGTACAAAATACAAGGGCCAGAACTTGCAGTCCTGATTGACGGCGAATTGGCAGTGTTTGAATGCTGACCGCAACTTCAGGATTTAGCGTATGCGCAGCCTAACGCAGAAATCCTGAAGTTGTGATATGTCATTCACTGCTCCGCTACAGGATGCGCTGTGGACTGCCCCCATCCTAGAGCCGGCAGTCGGTGAAATCACTGATATGACACACACTTCCCCTTTTCTAAACAAATATCGCTGTTAGAGACTCCATAAAAAGTTAGATCCATTCAGATGTGATGTAACTGGGTTTTTAATGGTGATCTGAGTAATAACTACTGATAACTGTTCTGGCCCTGAAAAACTAATTTTTATATTGGTGGAACGTCAAATTTCTCAAGTTAAAAATTATTAGATTTAAAAATTAATAAGCTTTATCTTTTAAAAAATTTTTGTTCTTGATATTTCAGCTTCCACCTCAACCCAATGTGTGTGTCCCAATTTTTATTTCACTCTCTGTAAATTTTTTAAAAAGTGATTATTAGTGCTTTCTATTTCCTGGTTCCTGAGAGAATTCTGCAATGTGATTGGCTGCTTAGATAGCTTGTTGACATCACAGCAGCTCTTGGGCCTGGTGCTCGAATCAGTGCAAAGAAGGGAAAGTGTCTACCTCCAATACTGGTAACTTCATTTATATTGCATTTCACCCGATGTATTTTCATAATTTTAAACACTAGGAGAATAACTACTGTGGCAACAAGAGCAGGTCAAAGGCTAGGTATTCTGCGGCGAGTGTCTCACCTCCTGACGCCCCAAAGCCTTTCCACCATCTACAAGGCACAAGTCAGGCGTGTGATGGAATACTCTCCACGTGCCTGGATGAGTGCAGCTCCAACAACACTTAAGAAGCTCGACACCATCCAGGACAAAGCAGCCCGCTTGATTGGCACCCCATCCACCACCTTAAACATTCACGCCCTCCACCATCGGCGTACCGTGTTTGCAGTGAGTACCATCTACAGGATGCACTGCAGCACCTCCCAAACCCGCGACCTCTTCCACCTAGAAGGACAAGGGCAGCAGGCGCATGGGAACACCACCACCTCCAAGTTCTCTTCCAAGTCACACACCATCCTGATTTAGAAGTATATCACCGATCCTTCATCGTCGCTGGGTCAAAATCCTGGAGCTCCCTACCTAACGGCACTGTGGGAGTACCATCACCACATGGACTGCAGCGGTTCAAGAAGGCGGCTCACCACCACCTTCTCGAGGGCAATTAGGGGTGGGCAACAAATGCTGGCATTGCCAGCGATGCCCTGATCCCATAAATGATTTTTTTTAAAAATTGTTTCTAGATCTCTGTCTGTCTCTCTCTCTCTTTCTTGCGCTCACTCCGTCTTGCTCACAGACCTACCTAAAAAAAATTATTTGGGAATGAATTCTTAAATCTAATTTAGGAATTAGAGTTCTGTTAAATCGTTCAAGCGCTGTGAAATTTCATATAAAATACATGGACAGGTAACACAAACATAACTACAACAGAGCCCAAACAAAGATCTGAAAAATCTTTACTTTAATCATTTGGGGTGTTTCGGACAGTTTTACAATCCATTCCGGAGCGAATAGAATGAGCAACTGTCTCCATCTGATCAGGCTCTGCGCCTGTTTGCATCAACTGTAAAAAAAAAATTGTTCGTAATTACTGGGCAGTTGGTGGGCAATTAGCCCAACTCTCTGCCAGCAATTGGGATATCCGAGGTGATGCAGATCATCTGTCAAGGCGTAACTTGAAAGATGGCAAGTTCGGGATTTAGCGCATTTGTAAGTGCATGCGGAAATCCCGAACTTGTGGTCCATTTCAAAGCCGTATGACGGTGTACTGAGAGTACGTTGTCATACCCACTGCAAATTCTGGCCCCCTACCTCTTGTCAGATTACTGATCTATGTGCATCAAGAACGTTTGGATTGGCAGCTTTCTATTCTGTTTTTAAAATTATCCTTAAAGCTGTTCTAAAGCACTTGTGAATCTTGTTGCCATTTTCATTACCTCTAATTGAAGCTACTTTACTGAGGCACATTTCTCGAATGCAAGCCAGTAATTCCTGTTCATTTTATTTTTGACGTCATTTATTGCTCGCTGGTTGGCTCTGGAAGTGTTGTGTGGGAGAATTTTTCCACTCATTCATTTGTTGCATTCATATCCTGAAGTGTGCTGTGGATATGCACCTGTAGGAAAAATAGACGCAGTAAATGTTTTTTAGTTAAAAAGTTTGGTTACAGTAATAGAGCAGCAGTTGTTAACTGACTTGAAATTAATCATTCACAAGATAGTACAGTATTTGTAAAGGTGGCAACTGGGAATTTTAATTGGTTATGTAGAATGGGGTGAAACTTGCCCTTATACACTTGCATAAGTTGCATCCATAAAAATTAATTGGGAGGCAAATGTAACTTTGCAAAAGTGCATTCATTCACTGAGTGTGGAATAGTCTGTAACTAAACTATCTTAATTTAACAATTTATTATTTAGGACAGCCCAAAGCAGTGTTGCATGATTTCCCCAAAGCAGCTACAGAAATACTTTAAGCAGTCGTTTTCTCATTTAATGATGTAGCAATTTTTGTTCAACTTTCAATCAGTGTAGAATGTTAATGTAAGATTAGAAAATATGGAAAACTACATTTATGGTGTTAACAGTGCTCAATTGCGCTTGGAGAACAGATTACCTAAACATCTTTAGGTGGAGGAAATTAGAAGTGAGGATATAAGTTTAGCATTTCCTTTTCATAGATGGTTGTGGGAAAAGTTATTTCTACAAATGTTGTAGCTCTGAATGTGGATGTTCACTGGTATGCTATAAAACAGAAGTCACAGTTTTCACCCTTTTAGAAATTTTAGGGATTCATGATTTTTTCTCTGCTCCATTATCAAGTCCAGTAAGATACAAAGTCAGGTGTACGTAATAAACTGATTTGTTATCTAACCTAGTTAAAATACTCAACAGGCTGAAAATGAAATCACAGACCTGCCCTTTTGTTCTTTCATTTCTCCGCCCCCCCCCCCTTTCCCAGCCCCTACACTTGCTTTAAAATCTGTTCCATTTCCTGCTTTTTTCCAGTTCCGATGAAAGGTAATCGATCTGAAACGTTAACTCTGTATCTCTCTTCACAGATGCTGCCTGACCTGCTGAGTATCTCCAGCATTTTCTGTTTTTATTTGATTTCCAGCATCTGCAGTATTTTCTTTTTGTATTCGGCTGAAAATGAAATTGGAAGTTCATATAATCTAATACTAATTAACTAGACTTTTGTTGGAATCATAAAATCTTACAGCACAGAAGGAGGCCATTCGGCCAGTCATGTTTGTGCCGGCTCTTCGAAAGAGCTGACAAAGAACATAATATAAGAAGTAGGAGCAGGAGTAGCCCATTTGGCCTCGAGCCTGCTCCGCCATTCAATAAGATCATGGCTGATCTTCTACTGCAACTCCACTTTCCTGCACTATCCCCATATCTCGATTCCCTTAATATCCAAAAATCTTTCGATCTCTGTCTTGATTATACTCAACGACTGAGCCTCCACAGCCTTCTGGGGTAGAGAATTCCAAAGATTCACCACCCTCTGAGTGAAGAAATTTCTCCACATCTCAGTCCTAAATGGCCGACCCCTTATTCTGAGACGGTGACCCCTGGTTCAAGACTTCCCCAGCCAGAGGAAACATTCTCCCTGCATCTACCCTGTCAAACCCTGTAAGAATTTTGTATGTTTCAAAGAGATCACCTCTCATTCTTTTTAACTTGAGAATATAGGCCTAGTCTACTCAATCTCTCCTCATAGGACAATCCCTCCATCCCAGGAATCAGTCTGGTGAACCTTCATTGCACTCCCTCTAAGGCAAGTATATCCTTCCTTAAGTAAAAAGACCAAAACTGTACACACTACTCCAGGTGTGTTCTCACTAGGGCCCTATATAATTACAAGTAAGACGTCTTTACTCTTGTACGCAAATCCTCTTGTAATGAAGGCCAACATACCATTTGCTTTCCTAATTGCTTGCTGTACCTGCATGTTAACTTTCAGTGATTCGTGTACAAGGACACCCAGGTCCCTGTGAACACCAACATTTTCCAATCTCTCACCATTTAAAAAATACTCTTCCTCTATTTTTCCTATCAAAGTGGATAACTTCACATTTCTCCACATTATATTCAATTTGCCATATTCTTGCCCACTCACTTAGCTTGTCTATATCCCCTTGAAGCCTCTTTGCATCTTCCTTACAACTTAGATTCCCACCCAGCTTTGTATCATCAGCAAACTTGGATATATTACATTTGGTCCCCTCATCCAAATCATTGATGCAGATTGTGAATAGCTGAGGCCCAAGCTCTGATCCTTGCGGTACCCCACTAGTTACAGCCTGCCAACCTGAAAATGACCTGTTTATTCCTACTCTCTGTTTTCTGTCCATAAACCAATCCTCAATCCATACCAGTATATCACCCCCAATCCCATGAGCCCTAATTTTGTTTAAGAACCTCTGGTGTGGCACCTTATCGAATGCCTTCTGAAAATCCAAATACTCCGCATCCACTGGTTCCCCCTTATCTATTCTGCTAGTTACAAACTCAAAAAACGCTAACAGATTTGTCAAATGTGATTTCCCTTTCATAAATCAGTGTTGACTCTGCCAGGTCCTATTATTATGATTTTCTAAGTGCCCTGTTAGCACATCCTTAATAATAGATTCTTGCATTTTCCCTACGAGTGATGTCAGACTAACTGGTCTGTAGTTCCCCGTTTTCTCTCTCCCTCCTTTGTTAAATAGTGGGGTTACATTTGCTACCTTCCAATCCGCAGGAACCATTCTAGAATCAATGGAAATTTGGAAGATGACAACCAATGCATGCACAATCTGTATAGCCACCTCTTTCAAAACCCGAGGATGTAGGCTATTGGGTCCAGGGAATTTATCGGCTTTCAGTCCCATTAATTTTTCCACTTTTTTTACTGATACTAATTTCTTTCAGTTCCTCATTCTTGCTCGAGCCTTGGTTCTCCACTATTTCCGTAAGGTTTTTTTGTGTCTTCTTCTGTGAAGACAGACACGAAGTATTTGTTTTAATTTTTCTGCCATTTCCTTATTCCCCATTATAATTTCTCCTGTCTCAGCCTGTAAGGGACTCACTTACTTTGGCTAATCTTTTTCTTTTTACATACCTATAGAAGCTTTTACAGTCTGTTTTTATGCCTCTCGCTAGTTTGCTCTCGTATTCTATTTTCCCTTTATCAATTTTGTGGTCCTCCTTTGCTGAATTTTAACCAGGCTTACTATTTTTGGCAACATTATAAGCCTCTTTGATCTAATACTATCTTTAACTTCTCTTGTTAGCTGCGGTTGGACCACTTTTCCTGTGGGGTTTTTTGTGCCTTAAAGGTGTAGTGTATGGACCTTTAAGAGGAACTATGTTTTTGAAGCCCCTGTATACTGTAGTACCAGTAGTGACCACTCGGGTATATAAGCCTGTATAGTGTCTTGTGTAGTTAGTTCACCTCCAGACTTTGTTCAGTAAACACTTGTTAAATCAACTCCTGCATTCCGTGTCTCCATTAACACACGGATCTAACAGTGGCGACGAGTTAGAAACGAACTTACCTGCAATTCGGCAGCACCTCAAGGGGATCGATTCCTCAGGCGAAGGTCGAAGCCAGAAGCAAGAAAAATAAATAAATAAATAACTCCAAGAAACTTGAAAACGAGGTCCAGGCTTGGTCTCCAGTCTGTGGTTTCCCCAGCTAAACGGGCTGGTGGCAGGTAGTGCACTGATCCTTCCTGGGCTGCGGCGGGCTAGAGCTCGATCGGGTGGCTCTGCAACGGGGCCGGGCAGCGAGTCGGGAAGCAGAAGCAAAGAGAGAGGGTGGAGCACTCAGGGCGTGGCCGGTGCTGCGAATCAGGTCGGCGTTCGGACCGAGCAGAGGGAGGGGAAAGTCCCAGAGGGTCCGCTCCACGACGGGAACGGTTCTTCAATTACGGAGAGAATATTGAAGCGATATGTAAAAAAATAAAAAATAAAATAGAAATACCGCGAAAAGCTGCAGGTCGCAATGGGAACCGCGGAGAACAGCGTTAGCGGCAGCGGCGGGAAAGCGCGGGAGGCGCCATCTTAACTCGGCGGGGGAAGAAAGAAAAGCGCGGGAAGCGCCATTTTAGATTTTCAAGATGCCGAAGACTGGCAATATTACTGCTTTCGATAGTGATATAGAAGATTGGACCACATATGTGGAAAGAGTGGAGGTATATTGCAAGGTGAATGAAGTAGCGGATGATAAGGCATCGGTACTTCTAAATCTGATGGGCGCAAGGACATACGGGCTGTTAGGAAACTTGATCACTCCAGCCAAACCGATGGACAAGAATTTTAAAGAGATTCTTGATACCCTACAGGAGCACTTAAACCCAACACCGCCGCTGATAGAGGAACGATTCAAATTCTTCAGGAGGAATCAGCACAAGAATGAAAGTAACGCTGATTACCTCACCGAATTACGAAAGCTGTCAAAGCACTGCCAATTCTGGGCAGGACTGGCAGATTCTCTACGAGACAAATTCGTCTGCGGTCTCCTAAGCGAAGGAACACAGAAAAGACTACTTTCTGAGAAAGATTTAACACTGGACCAGGCTTTCAGTGTGGCTGTATCATACGAAGCAGCAGCAAGAGGAGCTGCAGAGATACAGCAAAAGCCACAGGACTTCGGCACCCATGAAATGACACGGGGTTTCGAGAGATGTTATCGCTGCGGCAGATCCACCCATGACCAGAAGGACTGCTGGTTCAAGGACAAAGCATGCAGGCAATGCGGAAAGATGGGACACATTGCACGTGTATGCAGATCTGGAAAGAAATCCGCTGACAGTAAAAAGGTCAATAAGGAAAAGTACAGAAAGGTACAAATGATGACGGACAGTAGCTCCGAAGACCAGAAGAGCGATAGCGACTCCGGAAACAAGAGACTAAGCTGTTTCAAATTACATAATGTAATTGCCAAAGAAGATTACCAGACCATTTGGGTTACCCTCACGATAGCGGGGTCCCCAGTCAAAATGGAGTTAGATACAGGATCAGCTCTGACCATCATAAGTCGACGGGATTACGAGCGGCTATTTCCGCATATACCTTTGAAAGACACATCCATTATCTTGAAAACACATACGGGGCAGAAAGTATACCCCAAAGGGAAAATAAGGGTGCCTGTTGTATACAGCGGCAAGGAAATACAGAAGTTGTATTTATACGTTCTGCCAGATGGTGGTCCACCGTTGTTGGGACGTGAATGGATCAGAAAGATACGTTTAGACCGGCACTCCATTCAGGCACTGACGGTGACCAGTAAGAAAAAAAACGATGATGACGTCATAGCTGGACAATTAAAAGAAATCTTGGCTAACGCCAAAGAAGTGTTTCAACAGGAACTAGGAACCCTGAAAGGCGCCACCGCCTCAATAAAAGTGGGAGATGCGGCAATTCCCAAGTTTTTTAAGGCAAGGCCGGTGCCATACGCAATTCGTCCAGCAGTCGAGGCAGAGCTGGAGAATTTGGAAAAAGCAGGCGTGTTATCCAAGGTAGATTGGAGCGAGTGGGCAACACCTATCGTCCTGGTCATGAAGAAAACATTGAATAATGATAAATCTGAAGAACAGAGAAAAGTTCGCATCTGTGGGGACTTCAAGGTGACTGTAAACCCGGTTCTTCACACGGTACGTGGATAGAAGATATTTTCGCCTCACTATCCGGAGGGAAACGTTTCACCAAAATTGACTTAGCACAGGCATATCTACAGATGGAGGTTGAGGAGGCCTCTAAAAAGTATCTCACGATAAACACACACAAAGGCCTCGACCAGTACAATCGACTGGTTTTTGGAGTGGCATCAGCTCCGGCTATTTGGCAAAGAGCTATGGAGCAAGTCCTGCAAGGGATTCCGGGGACTCAATGCTACCTAGACGACATCCTTGTAACAGGAGAAAACGACAACGAGCACCTTGCCAACTTGGAGCAGGTGCTCGCGAGGCTGAGAGAACGGGGCCTACGAGCAAATTGCCCCAAGTGCGAATTTTTCCAGAAACAAATATCATATTGTGGCCATGTCATTAACGAAGAAGGGTTGCATAAGTCACCTGAAAAAATTGAAGCGGTCGTAAAAGCCCCCGCGCCTGAAAATGTCTCTCAATTAAGGTCGTTTCTGGGATTAGTAAATTACTATCATAAATTTTTACCAAACTTGTCGACGGTTCTGCACCCGCTTAACGCACTGCTACAAACTGGAGTAGTTTGGAAATGGAGCGAAGACTGTAAACGTGCCTTCCATAAATGCAAAGGCTTGATCACTCGGAGCAGCGGGAGCAGCGGAGGAGGAGCCCGGTATAAAAACCGGCGACCAGCGAGGCCTGAGAGCACTCGGAGCAGCGGAGGAGGAGCCCGGTATAAAAACCGGCGACCAGCGAGGCCCGAGAGCACTCGGAGCAGCGGAGGAGGAGCCCGGTATAAAAACCGGCGACCAGCGAGGCCCGAGAGCACTCGGAGCAGCGGAGGAGGAGCCCGGTATAAAAACCGGCGCGAGTACCGAGGCTTACCAACTCAGCAGCGGGGAGAGAGGTAAAAAGAAATCAGTGTGTGACGTCATCAGGGAGCAGGTAAGTGATTGGTTGGTGAGTATTTCTCTTTTTTAAACTTTAACTCTGTAGTTTATAGTTACTAGGGTCTTTTCTGGTGTAGCAGGTACTGTTGGTAGACTATACAAGCGCCTTAGAGATATCTTTAATTGGTGATAGTAAGTTAATTTAAATTAATTAAAGGGTAAGTCATGCCAGGAGAGCCCAGCCCCGTGATGTGCTCCTCCTGCTCCATGTGGGAATTCAGGGATACTGCCCCTGGTGACTACGTGTGCAGGAAATGCATCCATCTGCAGCTACTAGCAGACCGCATTGAGGAGCTGGAGCTGCGGGTGGATGGGTTGTGGAGCATTCACGATGCTGAGAAGTTCGTGGATAACACGTTTAGTGAGTTGGTCACACCGCAGGGAAGGGCTGCACAGGAAGAAAGGAAAGGGGTGACCATCAGGCGGAGCAATAGAAGTAGGCAGGTAGTGCAGAAAACCCCTGTGACCATTCCCCCCTCAAACAAGTATCCCGCTTTGGATACTGTTGAGGGGGATGACTCACCAGGGGAAGGCGGCAGCAGCCAGCTTCCTGGCACTGGGGGTGCTCCTGCTGCCCAGGAAGGGAGGAAAAAGAGTGGGAGAGCAATAGTGGTAGGGGATTCGATACTAAGGGGAACAGATAGGCGTTTCTGTGGCCGTAGACGTGAATCCAGGATGGTTTGTTGCCTCCCTGGTGCCAGGGTCAAGGATGTCACTGAGCGGCTGCAGGGCATTCTGGAGGGGGAGGGTGAACAGCCAGAGGTCGTGGTCCACATTGGTACCAACGACATAGGTAAAAAGAGGGATGAGGTCCTGCAGCAAGAATTTAGGGAGCTAGGGGCAAGATTAAGGAGCAGGACCTCAAAGGTTGTAATCTCTGGATTACTCCCGGTGCCACGTGCTAGTGAGTATAGGAATAGGAGGATAGAACAGATGAATGCGTGGCTAAAGGGATGGTGCAGGGGGGAGGGCTTTAGTTTCCTGGATCACTGGGTCTGCTTCTGGGACAGGTGGGACTTGTACAAGTCGGACGGTTTACACCTGAACCAGAGGGGAACCAATATCCTTGCGGGGAGGTTTGCTAGCACTGCTGGGGGGGGTTTAAACTAACTCGGCAGGGGGATGGGATACAGAGTGGAGCTATAGTAGGGGGTGATGTCCAGCCAAATACGGAGGAAAAAACAAGTCAGCAGGGAAGGCAGAGCAAAGATGTGAAGGCAAAAGAGAATATGGCAGGGCTGGAAGGCATTTATTTTAATGCAAGGAGTCTTGCAAATAAGGTGGATGAACTGAAGTTGTTGTTGAACACATGGGAGTACGATATTGTTGCTATCACGGAGACATGGTTGAGGGAGGGTCAGGACTGGCAGCTGAATATTCCGGGGTATAGAATCTTCAGGCGAGACAGAGGGGGGTGTAAAAGGGGAGGGGGTGTTGCAATATTAATTAAGGAGTCAATTACTGCTGTAAGGAGGGATGATATATTAGCGGGTTCCTCGAATGAGGCCATATGGGTAGAACTTAAAAACAAAAAGGGGGCAAGCACTTTGCTGGGAGTGTACTATAGGCCCCCAAACAGTCAGGGGGAGATAGAGGAACAGATATGTAGGCAAATCTCAGAAAAGTGTGAAAATAATAGGGTAATAATAGTGGGGGATTTCAACTTCCCCAATATAAATTGGGATAGTCAGAGTGTCAAAGGCTTAGAGGGTGCAGAATTCTTAAAGTGCATCCAGGAGAGCTTTTTGAGCCAACATGTAGAAAGTCCTACAAGAGAGGGGGCGGTACTGGACCTAATTCTAGGGAATGTAGCCGGGCAGGTGGTGGAAGTGTCTGTAGGAGAGCATTTTGGCGAGAGTGACCATAATTCGGTGAGATTTAAGGTGGTCATGGAAAAAGACAAAGACGGCCCGGAAATAAGGATTCTAAATTGGGGGAAGGCCGATTTTAATAAGATAAGGCAGGATCTGGCCAAAGTGGACTGGGAGCAGCTACTTACAGGAAAATCCACATCAAAACAGTGGGAGGCTTTCAGAAGGGAAATAGAGAGAGTACAACACCAACATGTTCCTGTAAAGGTCAAGGGTGGGACCAAAAAGCAAAGGGAACCTTGGATGACAAGGGATAGACAAAAATGCATTAGGAAAAAAAGGGGGGCTTTTGGCAGTTACAAAAGACGGAGGAAGCCCTAGAGGAGTATAAAAGGTGCAGGGGCATACTTAAAAAGGAAATTAGGAGGGCGAGGGGGGGCCATGAAACAACACTGGCGAGCAAAATAAAGGAAAATCCTAAGATGTTTTATAAGTATATTAAGGGCAAGAGGATAACCAGGGAAAGGGTAGGGCCCATTAGGGACCAAAGTGGCAAGCTGTGTGTAGAGCCAGATGAAGTAGGTGGGGTTTTAAATGAATTTTTTGCCTCTGTGTTCACTATGGAGAAAGACGATGTAGACATAGAAGTCGGGCAAGGGGACTGTGACACACTTGAACATATTAGCATCGAGAGGGAGGAGGTACTAGCGGTTTTAGCAGGCCAAAAAGTGGATAAATCCCCAGGCCCGGACGAGATGTATCCCAGGCTGTTGTGTGAGGCAAAGGAGGAGATTGCAGGGGCTCTGACACAAATTTTCAGAACCTCTCTGGCCACAGGGCATGTACCAGAGGACTGGAGAACAGCTAACGTAGTACCATTATTCAAGAAGGGTAGCAGGGATAAACCAGGGAATTACAGGCCAGTGAGCCTAACATCTGTGGTAGGGAAATTATTGGAAAAAATTCTGAGGGACAAAATTAATCTCCACTTGGAGAGGCAAGGATTAATCGGGGATAGTCAGCATGGCTTTGTGAAGGGTAAATCATGTCTGACCAATCTGATTGAATTTTTCGAGGGGGTGACTAGGTGTGTGGATGAGGGAAATGCTGTGGATGTGGTTTACATGGACTTCAGTAAAGCATTTGACAAAGTCCCGCATAGGAGACTGGTCAAGAAGGTAAGAGCCCATGGGATCCAGGGGGCCTTGGCGCGTTGGATCCTAAACTGGCTGAGTGGCAGGAGGCAGAGGGTGATGGTCGAAGGTTGCTTTTGTGACTGGAAGCCTGTGTCCAGTGAGGTACCTCAGGGATCGGTGCTGGGTCCCTTGCTGTTTGTGATCTACATTAATGATTTGGATGCGAATGTAAAGGGTATGATCAGTAAGTTCGCGGATGACACGAAAATTGGTGGGGTGGTAAATTGCGAGGAGGAAAGCCTCCGGCTACAGGACGATATTAACGGGTTGGTCAGATGGGCGGAAAAGTGGCAAATGGAATTTAACCCGGAAAAGTGCGAGGTGATGCATTTTAGACGGACAAATAAGGCAAGGGAATACACAATGAGTGGTAGGACCCTAGGAAGTACAGAGGGTCAGAGGGACCTTGGTGTACATGTACATAGATCCCTGAAGGCAGCGGAACAGGTAGATAAGGTGGTTAAAAAGGCATATGGGATACTTGCCTTCATTAGCCGAGGCATAGAATATAAGAGCAGGGAGGTTATGATGGAGCTGTACAAAACGCTGGTGAGGCCACAGCTGGAGTACTGTGTGCAGTTCTGGTCGCCTCACTATAGGAAGGATGTGATTGCTTTGGAGTGGGTGCAGAGAAGATTCACCAGGATGTTACCTGGGATGGAGCGCCTCAGCTATGAAGAAAGACTAAACAGGCTGGGGTTGTTTTCCTTGGAGCAAAGGAGGCTGAGGGGGGACCTGATTGAGGTGTACAAAATGATGAGGGGCATAGATAGGGTAGATAAAGAGGAACTTTTCCCCTTAGTAGGGGGGTCAATAACAAGGGGGCATAGATTCAGGGTAAGGGGCAGGAGATTTAGGGGGATTTGAGGAGGAACTTTTTCACCCAGAGGGTGGTTGGAAGCTGGAACTCACTGCCTGAAAGGGTGGTAGAGGCAGGAACCCTCACAACATTCAAGAAGCATTTGGATGGGCACTTGAAATGCCATTGCGTACAAGGCTATGGACCAAATGCTGGAAAATGGGGTTAGACTGGACAGGGATTGATGGACGGCGCAGACACGATGGGCCGAAGGGCCTCTTTCTGCGCTGTAAAACTCTGACTCTATGACGTCCTGGGAAGTGTTGGCCCATTACAACCCATCACTGCCAATCAGACTGGCGTGCGATGCATCCCCTTACGGCGTGGGAGCGGTATTATCGCATAGATTCCCTGATGGCTCGGAGCGGCCGATAGCTTTTGCGTCACGCTCATTGAACTCAGCTGAGCGCAACTGTGCCCAGATCGACAGGGAGGCACTCAGCCTGGTGTGGGGGGTGAAGAAATTCAACCATTACCTACACGGACAAAAATTTACCTTGTTAACTGACCATCAACCCCTCGTCTCCATATTCAACCCTAAAAAGGGCGTTCCCGTTATGACAGCGCAAAGGCTACAGAGGTGGTCCCTTTTCCTAGGGGCACACCAATATGACATAGAATACAAAGGAACAAAACAGCATGGGAATGCTGACGGGTTATCGCGCCCACCGTTGCCAATGGTGGAAGAGGCGCCTACAGTGGACCTAGTGGAGATGTTCCACTCGACCATAGTGGCATGTCTACCGGTGACAAATTCTACCATTGAAAAGGAATCGCGAAATGACCCGACTCTCTCTCGAGTCTACGATTTAACGGTGAAGGGATGGTCAGCACATGGCGAACCACTGTTGCCAGCATTCTCGCAAAGAAGCGAACAGCTGTCAGTGTGCCGAGGAACCTTGATGTGTGGATCCAGAGTGGTGATTCCACCCAAACTCCAGGATAAAGTGCTAAAGGAGCTTCACGAGTGGCATCTGGGTGGAGTGAAAATGAAGAACTTAGCCAGAGCGTTTGTGTGGTGGCCAGGTATCGATGGAGACATCGAAGAAATGACCAAGAGCTGCCTAGGATGCCAGAAGGTCCAAAACGCCCCACCACAAGCCCCTCTACATCCATGGGAGTGGCCCTCATCTCCATGGCAAAGGGTACACATCGACTTTGCTGGTCCATTTATGGACTCAATGTTCTTAATCGCGGATGATGCACACTCCAAGTGGCTGGAGGTAATAAAGATGTCCTCCACCACCACGGAAAAAACCATCACAGTATTAAGGACCATATTCGCCAGGAATGGGCTGCCTTAACAGATCTGTTCTGATAATGGCCCACAATTTGTATCCGAAGAATTCAGGAAGTTCTTAAAAAAAAAACAATGGGGTTAAGCACTACACGTCCGCCCCATACCATCCCGCCACCAATGGATTGGCTGAAAGGTTTGTCCAGACCTTCAAGAAGGCCATAAAGGCCATGGGTAATGAAGACATAAATCTACAACATAAGGTAGATAACTCCTTGTTTGCGTACAGGAATGCAACACGTGGTTACAAACCAACCCCCCGCCATGATGTTTTTCAATAGAAGCCTCCAATGACATCGACTGGCATATCAACTGGCAAAAAAAAGCACCAGACCGGAAGATTGGGGGCAGTACAGGATACAGCAAAAGAGGACAAAGGGATTAATCAGGAAGGGGAAAATAGAATACGAAAGTAAACTTGCAGCAAACATAAAGACAGACTGCAAAAGCTTTTATCGGTATATCAGGAGGAAAAGACTGGTAAAATCCCAAGTCGGTCCCTTGCAGTCCGATTCGGGAGAATATATAATGGAGAATAAGGAAATGGCAGACCAATTAAACTCATACTTTGGTTCTGTATTCACAAAGGAGGACACAAATAACCTCCCAGGAATATCGGCAAACATAGGAACTAATGAGAGGGAGGAGCTGACAGAAATTAGTATCTCTAGGGATATGGTGTTGGGTAAGTTGAGGGGACTGAAGGCCGACAAATCCCCGGGGCCTGATAAACTACATCCTAGGGTACTTAAGGAGGTGGCCCTGGAGATAGCAGATGCTCTAAGGGTCATCTTCCGGAACTCCATTGACTCGGGAACAGTACCCGTGGATTGGAGGGTAGCTAATGTTACCCCAATATTTAAAAAGGGGGGTAGAGAGAAAGCAGGGAATTATAGACCAGTAAGCCTTACATCGGTTGTGGGCAAAATGCTAGAGTCCATTATTAAGGATAAAATAGCGGAGCACTTGACAAATGGGGAAAGGATCGGACAGAGTCAACATGGATTTACAAAGGGTAAATCGTGTTTGACTAATCTGCTGGAATTTTTTGAGGAAGTAACTGGTAAAATAGATGGGGGAGAGCCAGTGGATGTGGTGTACCTTGACTTCCAGAAAGCCTTCGATAAGGTCCCACACAAAAGATTATCATGCAAAATTAAGGCTCATGGGATTGGGGGCAAAGTATTAACGTGGATAGAGAACTGGCTGGCGGATAGAAAACAGAGAGTTGGAATAAACGGCTCGTTTTCGGAGTGGCAGGCAGTGACCAGCGGGGTGCCGCAAGGATCTGTCCTGGGACCCCAGCTGTTCACAATATATATAAATGATCTGGATCAGGGAATTGGATGCAATATTTCCAAATTCGCTGATGACACTAAACTAGGAGGAGGGGTGGGCTCTGATGAGGATGTCAGGAGGCTACAGTGCGATTTGGACAGGTTGGGGGAATGGGCGGATACGTGGCAGATGCACTATAATGTGGATAAATGCGAGGTTATCCACTTTGGGGGTAAAAACAGGAGGGTAGATTATTATCTAAATGGCAATAGATTGGGAGATGGGGAAGTGCAGAGGGACCTGGGTGTTCTTGTGCACCAGTCACTGAAGGAGAGCATGCAGGTGCAACAGGCGATTAAGAAGGCAAATGGTATGTTGGCCTTCATATCAAGGGGGTTCGAGTATAGGAATAGGGATACCTTACTACAGCTGTACAAGGTGCTGGTGAGACCGCATCTGGAGTATTGTGTACAGTTTTGGTCGCCCCATCTGCGGAAGGATGTTCTTGCCATGGAAAGAGTGCAGCGGCGATTCACCAGGCTGATACCTGGAATGGCGGGAATGACCTACGAGGAGAGATTGAATAGTTTGGGCTTGTACTCACTGGAGTTTAGAAGATTGAGAGGGGATCTCATCGAAACATATAAAATTATGGCAGGCCTGGACAGGCTGAATTCAGAGAGAATGTTTCCAATGGCAGGGGAGCACAGAACCAGGGGCCACAGTCTAAAAATAGCGGGCAAATCATTTAAAACAGAGATGAGGAAGAATTTCTTCACTCAAAGAGTGGTGAGCCTGTGGAATTCCCTGCCACAGAGGGCTGTGAAGGCTAATTCAACAAATATTTTCAAGAGAGAATTGGATATATTTCTGAAGGCTAAGGGGATTAAGGGTTACCGAGAAAAGGCGGGGACGGGGTACTGAACTGGTAAGATCAGCTATGATCTCAGACGAAGATCAGCCATGATCTCATTGAATGGCGGAGCAGGCTCGAAGGGCCGAATGGCCTACTCCTGTTCCTATCTTTCTATGATTCTATGAATACGCATCCACAGTGCTATTCTACATCAACAGCTGCGTCGAGGTCGTCACGACCCACAAAAATGTCAGGTCATACCCCAACCAGAAACCCTGGATGAACGGAGAGGTCCGCTCACTGTTGAAAGCACGCGACGCAGCATTTAAATCTGGCGACGCGACGGCTTACAGAGCAGCTAGGACCAACCTAAAAAAGGGTATCAGGACTGCCAAATGGAAACAGACACTGCGGATAGAGGATCACTTCCACAACAACTCGGACCCCTGGCGTATGTGGCAAGGCATCCAGGCCATCGCTGACAACAAGGGCAAAAACACCAGTCCCCCGGTCAGCGACGCCTCCCTTCCGTAGGAGCTTAACAACTTCTACGCTCGCTTCGACAGGGACAACAAGGAGCCGGCTACCAAAGCCTTGCCACCCCCGGAAGACCAGGTGCTCACTCTGTCGACCTCCGACGTAAGGGGCGCTTTACGCAGAGTGAACACACGAAAGGCTACTGGACCGGATAGCATCCCTGGACGGGTACTCAAGGAATGTGCTGATCAGCTGGCTGATGTCTTCACCGCCATCTTCAACCTGTCATTGGCCCAGGCAGTAGTCCCTACATGCTTCAAGACCGCCACCATCATTCCTGTGCCTAAACAAGCGGCTGTGACGTGTCTGAACGACTATCGACCTGTCGCACTCACACCCATCATAATGAAGTGTTTCGAGAGACTGGTCTTAGCCCACATCAAAGCCAGTGTTCCTGCCTCCCTTGACCAACACCAGTTTGCCTATCGGGCAAACAGATCAACGGAGGATGCAATCACTACTGCTCTACACTCGGCACTGAATCACCTAGATGGTAAGGAGACCTACATCAGAATGTTGTTCATAGACTACAGCTCAGCATTCAACACTATTGTCCCTAACAAGCTGGCCACCAAACTCCAAACTCTTGGCCTGAACACTTCCCTCTGCAACTGGACCCTGGACTTCCTAACAAACAGACCCCAGTCTGTCAAATTAGGCAACCACACCTCCCCCCCCCCCCCCCCCCCCCCCCCCCCCCCCCCCCCCCCCCCCCGACCCTGAACACGGGGGCCCCACAAGGATGTGTGCTGAGCCCCCTCCTCGACTCCCTCTTCACCCACGACTGTGTGGCTGTTAATGGTTCCAACACCATCATCAAGTTTGCAGATGACACCACGGTAGTAGGCCAGATCACCAACAACGATGAGTCAGCCTACAGGGAGGAGGTCCAGCATCTCGTGAAGTGGTGCGCCGACAACAACCTGGCCCTTAACACCAAGAAAACAAAGGAAATAATCGTGGACTTCAGGAAGTCCAAAGGCGGAAGTCACACCCCCATCCACATCAACGGGGCGGAGGTGGAAAGGGTGGCCAGCTTTAAGTTCCTCGGAGTCCACATCACGGAAGACCTCTCCTGGTCCCTCAACACCTCCTCTCTGGTGAAGAAGGCCCAGCAGCGCCTATATTTCTTGAGGAGGCTGAAGGGATGTAATCTGTCACCCCCGATCCTCTCTAACTTCTACCGCTGCACTATAGAGAGCATCCTGACAAACTGTATCACGGTATGGTACGGCAGCTGTAGCTCCCATGACCGGAAAGCCCTGCAGCGGGTAGTCAAAACTGCCCAACGCATTACCGGCACCCGGCTACCGACCATAGAACATATATATCAGAAACGCTGCCTACGGAGGTCACGGTCCATCATCAAAGACCCTACCCACCCCAGCCACAGTCTGTTCGCCCTCCTACCATCTGGAAGACGCTACAGATGCATTCGCACCCGTACGACCAGATTTAGGAACAGCTTCTTTCCCAGGGCTGTCATCCTACTGAACTCCACAAATAAACACTAAAACCTGCACATCTGCCGATGCACTTTATTATGGTCATATTTATGCTAATATATATGTACAAATGTATGTTGAAATGTTTAAGTGTCCTAATCCAAATTGTATACTCTCGGGAGCCGCAAGCCTACATTTCGTTGTACTGCACTTGTGCACTAACAATGACAATAAAAGTTGATTTGATTGATTTGATTTGATTTGATGCCGGCTGGATTTGGTCAAGCCAAACGTCAGACGGGACGTAGAGAATCGGCAATTTCAAAGCATGAATGAAAGGCCAACTAGAACCTTCCAGATAGGTCAACCAGTTTTGGCCCGGGACTAACGTACCGAGAAATGGCAGCCTGGAACTATTTGCACATGACGAGGACCGCTGATGTATACTGTGGACATTGGAGAAAGCATAATAAGGCGCCATACTGACCAGATCATAGTCATCCGAAAAAGGACAACCTACACCACAACTCTATATGCCTAGTGATGAAGCAGAGATACCCATAGTATCTACCTCCGATCCGGTGATACTGGAACCAGATGAACCCGACACTGGCATTGAAGCCGAATCGACCTTGCCAAAAGAACCTATTACACCACCGAGGCGTTATCCGGACCGAGTCAGGAAGCCTCCAGAGAGACTGAATTTGTAACTGATTAACTGCAGCAAATGTGTATATTATTGTTCTTGTAAAAATGTTATTTAATGATTACTTAAAATGTTATGTACTATTTATCTAAAAGGGGAGGAATTGTAGTGTATGTACCTTTAAGAGGAACTATGTTTTTGAAGCCCCTGTATACTGTAGTACCAGTAGTGACCACTCGGGTATATAAGCCTGTATAGTGTCTTGTGTAGTTAGTTCACCTCCAGACTTTGTTCAGTAAACACTTGTTAAATCAACTCCTGCATTCCGTGTCTCCATTAATACACTGATCTAACAAAAGGAATGGATATTTGTTGTAAATTATGTATTAATTCTTTAAATGCTAGCCATTGCTTCTGTACCGTCATACCTTTTAATGCAGTTTCCCAATCTACCTTCGCCAACTCACCCCTCATACCTATGTAGTTTGCTTTGTTTAGATTTAAGACCCTAGTTTCGGATTTAACTAACTTACATTCAAACTCAATATAAAAATCTATCATTTTATGGTCACTCTTCCTGGAAGGCCCCTTTACTATAAGGTTATTAATTAACCCTTTCTCATTACACAATACTAATCTAAAACTGCCAGTTCCCTAGTTGGTTCCTCAACATACTGATCTAGAAAACTATTTTGCATACATTCCATGAATTTGTCCTGCATGCTATAACTGCAAATTTGGTTTGCCCAGTCTATGTAGATTAAAGGCCCCCATGATTACTGACCAATTTAGTCCCGCACCCCAGCTTTTTCTTGCATCTGCTTGAGTTCTGATTTCCCAATCGCATTGGACTTCTGTGTCCTGCCTTTGTTATCATCGTTCTCAGTTATTTCTTTGTTCATAGTCATAGTTAAAGAACACAATTAAGATTTAACTGAGAACTTCGATTTCTTGATAACCTGATCTCCCTATTTCTTGATGAAAAGTAACTTTGGCTGTGTTTGTGAATTGAGGTTGGTTGTGGATCAGGGAATGGAATGGGGAACCGAACATTGAAAATGTGACATGTTTAAAAAAAAAAGTAATAGGCTGGAATTTGTGGTTGTAATGACTGCAGAACTGTCAGTGTTCACTGTCGTTACTCTGTGAAACTGATAGCAACTTCTGGTGTCCATACATGTGCAGTTAAATGCGGAACTCTGAAAGTTGCTGTCAGTGATACCCTGCTCCTCCGCAGGTGCTCTGTTGCAGTGTTCACAGATGGAATCAATTTGAAATCACTTGATTTGATGTGAACTTTTTAAGCACTATTCTCGCTGTAAAAACCCTTGGAAAAAGTTAAGCCTTGTTTAATGATGTGTAACTGAGTTTTTAATGGCGTACTAAGTCATAATTACTGCCGAACAACCTTCCTGTCCCTGGAGAACTAATTTTATATTGTGGAGTGTCATTTTCTCCATTCGATGATAATTCCATAGATTGCTAAAAAAAATTTTTAAATATGTTTGTTTTTCAGCTTCTACCTTAATCCCATATGTATGTCCCAATCTTTATTTTGCTTTCTGTAAAATTATTAAAACGTGAATTATTAAAAGCTGCTTTAGACTTCCTGGTTTGCTGTCTGAGAATATTCTTCAATATGATTGGCTGCTTGGCATGCTTGCTGATGTCACTTGCTGAATGCAATAGATCCTCTGTAGATGGCGCCAGATGGAAAGTCACATCGGAAAACGGGAAAGTGATGCCACAGAGCTCACTAAATCTTGTTGGGCATCTTTATTCGAGATCAGCGGCAAGCGGTGTCACTTTGACGCTGACCGCAAAATCCAGGCCCACGTTTTCCCTAATGTTCTTTCAACTAAAATCTAGGCAGCTGGTTTCTAGCTCTCAACTGTGTAACTTAGATTGTACTTTCTAATCCATCTGTAGAAACAACAATCTCAGGGGATTAATTATTCTACTGGGACCTGGTGCTGAATCCAGCCTAGTTTGTTGGGATGAAAGTGTCTTCTGGCTTTATGTGAAATGAGTTTGAATATTCTGAACCCAATTCCCCATGGCTGTAGGTCCACCGTGTAGAAATGGTCAAAATCTGACCTGCTAACAGAGTGGCTAGTATGGGAAAACTGATGATTGTTGGGTTAAAACATCTTGATGGGGCGAAGTGGAGGAGGCTTTATTCTGGCTGCATTACTCTGCCTGTGTTATACCTATTCTGTGTGTGCTTAATGTTGACATTAGGTGTTGTTTTTTGTTCCAAGAAGTAATATCTTATTACACATACATTAGAAGATGCAACATTCTAGTATATTCGCACTTGGTAACAGTAGCTATTGGTGTACATTAGAGGTTTTATTAGTTTTATAAGTGATCAGGCCCTGGAAGAAGTGTTTCTTCAGCCCTGGAAAGTCCCGAGATGAAAATTGAAAAGATTCCATTCAGTATGATATTGATAAGTTAATATTGATGATTGAATTAATTTTTGTGCAAATCTAAAAATGAAGCATTTGTATTCTTGTTTTTTGACAGATCAACGATGATGTACTTAAGCGAATTGCATCAAAGAACCGAAACACAATCCAAATGAATGTTTCCGATTGTCGAAATATCTCCGATACAGGAGTGAGTTCCATAGCATCGCAGAGCCCAGGACTGCAGAAATATGTAGCATATCGATGCAAACAGCTCAGTGACATTTCTCTCATTGCAATTGCTTGCCATTGCCCTTTCCTGCAGAAAGTACACGTGGGAAACCAGGATAAGCTTACAGATGAATCCTTAAAACAGGTCTTCACTTCATTACTTTTTAATATTGTGTTTCAAGTTTTAATTCTGCAGCTTTTTGCATTCACTTGAACCAGTATTTGCTGTGATCATATTTCAATCATGGTCAGGTATGTTAGAGGGAGAGGAGAGATGAGAGGCATTGGTAGCTTTAGCCTTGAAGTTGTCATCAGAGCTGTTCAGTATGTGAAGTGATCCTTCTCGTGCCATATTTACCATGTCTGCCTGGAACTGCACCAGTTCATCCCAGCTAATGTGGTGAACCTCGTTCCTTAGAAGCAGGGTAATTTTACACCCAGAAATGTTATGTTTTCCCCCTCAGGCCAGGTATGTTGGTGTTGGAGAATACATTCCATAATTGCTGTTCAGCATTGGCATTTAACTCAGAGTAAAATTTGCGTACTCTGTTCTGAAAATGCGTCTTAACTCCAGCTTTGAAAAGCATCAACATAACAGTTTTGTATTTATATAGCATCTTTAATGTAGAAAGAAAATCCCACCATGCTTAACATGGATATGAGGAAAATAGATAACGTGCCAAAGGAGAGATCCAGAGGGGTGTTCAAAAGCTTGGTTGAAGAGTTGAGGTTTAAAGTCGGTCTTAAAGGATGAGAAGGAAGTGGAGAAATTTTTCGCAACTTAATTTTTGTATATTACTATCTTGTACGCAGTTAGTACAAATAAAGAGACGAAGCAATATAGCAACATTTTGGAAATGAAAGATAAATGGAGGCAGTTGCAAATTGATGAGCAAAAATAGCCACACAAGTTAGTAATGGGAGGGGGTGGGGATATGGGCAGATAAATCTGGGGTCAATAGATGTAGATCAACCTGGTCTTGAGTACAAAATAAATCCAGGAGGTGGTGCGAGCAGGTCAAAAAGAATTCTCCAGATTGGACGGAAGAAAAGACTGGTTTTACGAAGCATGGAGTACATTGTGCAACAGAACAAAGAGAACAAAGCATTTTTTTGGTGTCCACAAATGATTAATGTTTGGAATATAATGTACAAAATGTTACATTTTGTTCTAAAGTGATAAAACTGTCAAATCGTATAGGAAATACCGGAGGATCCTTTATCAGCTTGCAGAGTAGTCTTCCTTAATAAGGAAATTCATTAACTAAATGACTCAAAGACTTGTTGCATATTCTTTTGTAACTTTAGACCTTTCACAAAAGTCCAACTTCCAGAAGTTTATCAATGCAATTTTAATTTACCATGTTTTTTAATTTGGGGATTGTAATTTTAACTCTTAAATTCCTGAGAGAGTTGCCTGTGCTCAGTCGGTGAATGCAGGAAGGACCCAGGTTTGATCGTTCATCTAAGAACATAAGAACATAAGAAATAGGAGCAGGAGTAGGCCAATTGGCCCCTCGAGCCTGCTCCGCCATTCAATAAGATCATGGCTGATCTGATCCTAACCGCCAATCCACTATGACAGGACTATCTCCTGAATCTAACAGCATTAGACACACGAAAACAGGAGCAGGATCAGGCTACACGGCCCCTGGGCCCGCTCCGCTACCCACAGGGCCATGACTTATCCGAACCTAGACTCATGTCCAAATTCCTGCCCGCTCCCCGTAACCCTTAATTCCCTTTTCTACTAGGAAACTGTCTATTTCTGTTTTAAATTTATGTAATGATGTAGCTTCGACAGCTTTTTGGGGCAGCATATTCCATGGACCTACCACCCTCTGAGTGAAGTAGTTCCTCCTCATCTCAGTTTTGAAAGAGCAGCCCCTTATTCTAAGACTATGCCCCCTAGTTCTAGTTTCACCCATCATCTGGAACATCCTCCCTGCATCCACCCGATCCAAGCCCTTCACAATCTTATATGTTTCAATAAGATCGCCTCTCATTCTTCTGAACTCCAATGAGTAGAGTCCCAATCTACTCAACCTCTCCTCATATGTCCATCCCCTCATCCCCGGGATTAATCGAGTGAACCTTCTTTGTACTGACTCGAGAGCAAGTATGTCCTTTCTTAAGTATGGACACCAAAACTGTATGCAGTATTCCAGGTGCGGTCTCACCAATACCTTGTACAACTGAAGCAATACCTCCCTATTTTTATATTCTATCCCCCTAGCAATGAAAGCCAACATTCCATTGGCCTTCTTAATCACTTGCTGCACCTGCATACTAACCTTTTGAGTTTCGTGCACCAGGACCCCCAGATCCCTTTGTACTTCAGTACTTTCAAGTTTCTTGCCATTAAGATAATAACTTGCTCTACGATTTTTCCTGCCAAAGTGCATAACCTCACACTTTCCAGTATTGTATTCCATCTGCCAAATCTCTGCCCACTTACTTAGCCTGTCTATGTCCCCTTGCAGGTTTTTTATGTCCTCCTCACTCACTACTTTCCCTCCCATCTTAGTATCATCTGCAAACTTTGATGTGTTACACTCGGTCCCCTCCTCCAAATCGTTAATATAGATTGTAAAGAGTTGGGGACCCAGCACTGACCCCTGCGGAACACCACTGGTTACTGATTGCCAGTCTGAATATGAACCATTTATCCCAACTCTCTGCCTTCTGTTAGATAGCCAATCCTCTATCCATGCCAGAATATTACCCCCAATCCCGTGATTTTTTATCTTAAGCAATAATCTTTTGTGTGGCACCTTGTCAAATGCCTTTTGGAAGTCTAAATACACTACGTCCACTGGTTCACCTTTATCCACCCTATATGTTACTTCCTCAGAGAACTCCAGCAAATTTGTCAAACATGACTTCCCCTTCATAAAACCATGCTGACTTTGTCTTATTAAATTATGATTATCCAAATGTCCTGTTACTGTCTCCTTAATAATGGACTCCAAAATTTTACCTACCACAGATGTTAGGCTAACCGGTCTATAGTTTCCAGCCTTCTGTCTACTGCCCTTTTTAAATAAGGGTGCTACATTAGCAGTTTTCCAGTCTGCCGGGACCTTTGCTGAGTCCAGGGAGTTTTGGAAGATTATTACCAATGCATCCACAATCCCTACCGCCACTTCCCTCAAAACCCTGGGATGTAAGCCATCAGGTCCAGGTGATTTATCCGCCTTGAGTCCCATTATTTTACCAAGTACTACTTCCTTAGTGATTTTAATTGTATTTAGCTCCTCCCCCCCTATAGCCCCCTGCTTGTCAAGTGTTGGGATATTCTTGGTGTCCTCTACTGTAAAGACTGATGTAAAATATTCATTCAGTGTTTTTGCCATCTCCATATTTCCCACCATTAATTTCCCGGTCTCATCCTCTAAGGGACCAACATTTACTTTAGCCACCCTTTTTCTTTTTATATAACTATAAAAACTTTTACTATCTGTCTTTATATTTTTTGCTAATTTACTTTCATAATGTATCTTCCCTTTCTTAATCAATCTTTTTGTTATTTTTTGCTGTCTTTTAAAGTTTTCCCAATCCTCTATCCTCCCACTAGATTTGGCTACCTTATATGCCCTTGTTTTTAGTCGAATACTATCCTTAATTTCTTTACTTAGCCACGGATGGCTGTCTTTTCTTTTACACCCTTTTTTTCTCAGTGGAATATACTTTTTTTGGAATTTGTAAAATAACTCCTTAAATGTATGCTCCATTAGGGAGGTGTCCTCAACCAGGGTGGGACTGGTATCATTCACTACATTTGATTTCACTGACTTCAATTTCAACTTGCATTTGTATTGCATCTTTAATGTTGAAACGTGTGTAAAGGTGGTTTAGAGATGTGACAAAAATGAATGCAGAACTAAAGGAGAGATTCAGGGAGGGTGGTCAAAGAGTTGGGTTTTCAAGGGGGCCTGAAAGGTGAGGGAAGGTGGATGGATTTAGGGAGGACTGAGAGCTGACTGAGCTTTGTGAAAGCATGGTTGTCAATGGTAGGGTAGAAGGAGGATAAAGTCAGAGAAACAGTGTGGCTCATGGGACTGGTGGAAGTTATGGAGATAGGAAGGGGCAATGCCCTGGCACAATTTAAAAGCAAGCAAAGAATTTTAAATTTGTGCCATTAGGTAATGTAGATCATGGGTGAGCATGAATTAGTACATGATATGGTGAGCCAAGTAGACTTTTGGATTTGGATGAGCAGCAGCTTATTGGGGGGTCGTGGATGCAAGGAGAGCATTGAAGTAATTGAGTCTCAAGCTGAGGAAGGCATGTACGTGTCAATCCATGGCAGACTGGCTAAGGTAGGGTTGGAGACGGGTCATATTACGGAGGTCGAAGTTGGCGATCTTGGTGATAGAGAGGAGATGGGGTTTCGAAACTCAGTTCGGGGTTAAACAGCATTGTCGATTGCCTATATTAAAAATTAATGGCATCAGCAACTCGTGTTTTGGAGATGTTAGTGCATGTTAGCTTGCAGTTTCATATTGTTGCGAAGCTTTCTGGGGACAGCAAGCTATTGAATATGTAAATCAGGTGTCCAAAGCAATTGAAACCAATCAAATGCTGGAAATCTGTGGGGTGAAAGGTGCTAAATAACTGCAAGTCCTTTCCTTTATATGAATCCACACAAAGCAGTGTGGTGAATGCTGGTCACTTTGCCATTGAACTCCATGTTAAAATAAAAGTGCATTGAAAGAGCAGAGGAAGATTTATAGCACCACTAAATCTGGTTTTACAACAATTAATATTAAAGCTGATATTTACCATTAGAAAATTTATTTAGACAGAAAGCACTGTAATTCAGCATGTACAGTGACTGTTTACTAACTTCACTACAGGCTTTAATATTGTACTGAGAGATTGATTATGGCAGGTGCAGAAATCACTTGGTGTTAATGGGAAATATGTCCATCTGCTTTATGAACACATTCTGGCTACAATACGCATTGACAGCCATCTTTTGCAATTGGTTTGACTTCAAAGTTTTTGTACAAGACTTTTGTGGCATGAATGTGAAGACTGTGGCCCAGAAATTCGGATTGGCGGCTTCCCGCGAGCGCAAGCCTCCAACCTGCACTTACCTAGCGCGACGGCCGTTGAGCTGTGGGATTCCGATCCTGGGCCTGCTCCAACTGCCGGCGCGCAGTGCTTGCATATCCCAGGGGCGCAGTTAGTTCAAAGCGTCCCCTAGGATCACGTGGACCATGGAGAGCCAATGGTAGCAGGGAAATGCCCATTCATAAAATTGACAGGAATAGCTGTCAAAACTATAAATACGATAAGCCCCAAAACATCACTAAAACTTCAAATAATTTTTTTTTTAAATCACATTTTTAAAATAACTAAATTACATAAAATAACTATTTTAAAGAATAATTTAAATTTTTGAAAAAATTAATTACATTTTCTAACGGGGCTAAAAATAAACTTACCTTTCTTTAAAGTATGTAAAAAATAATAAACCTGTGGGGAAAAAAAGTTTTAATTTTAATTAATTCACCACTTAGCTTGTTAAAAGCAGGCCAACAAGCAAAACAGAGGGGAGTGACACCTCTGAGGAGGAAGAGGTGCACATACTGACGGTTGCAGGTGGTTCAAATGGCTACTGGGTATCACCACTGGTGGAGGGACAATCAGTGCGGATGGAGGTGGACACAGGCGCGGCTGTGTCCCTTGTTTCAGACACTCTACAACAAAATGCTAAAGCATCTTACCCTTCAGCCAACCAACATTGTGCTAAAGGCGTATACCGGCGAACCTGTGGCCATGAGAGGCGCCATTGAGGTGACCGTTAAATTGAACGGACAGACTGCGAAACTGCCACTATGTGGTAAAGGGAAATTACCCATCGCTACTGGGGCGTGCGTGGCTAGAGAAAATCACGCTGGACTGGCCTGCAGTCTGCATGATGTCAAAAGGGGAGTCCGGTCTGACTGCAGTGTTAAACAAACATGCAGAACTCTTCAATGGGGAACTTGGGAGCATGAAAAAGATCAGCGTGAGACTGGACATTAAACCTGACAGCAAGCCGAAGTTTCACAAAGCCCGACCTGTACCTATGCAATTAGGCCAAAGGTTGAGGCTAACTTGGAGACCTCAGTGGAGAATGGAGTCCTGGAGCCTGTGAGCGTGAGCAAATGGGCCACACCCATTGTTCCTGAAAAAGGATGGATCTGTTCGAATCTGCGGGGATTTTAAAGTGACTATTAACCCGGTGCTCTCTGCGGAACAGTACCCTCTTCCCCTCATTAATGATCTTTTTACGGGCCTGGCCGGAGGGCAAAAGTTCAGCAAAATAGACTCATGCCAGGCTTATCTACAAATGCATGTTGATGACAAATCAAAGGAGCTGCTGACAATTGTAACACACAAGGGCTATACAGGTACTGCCGTCCTCCGTTTGGAATTACGTCGGCCCCTGCTCTATTCCAAAGGGCAATGGATCAGATTGAGTGGACTGCCAGGAGTCCAGTGCTACCTGGACGACATCCTTGTCACTGGGACAAATGAGGAGGATCATCTTCTGAACTTGGATGCGACACTACAACGACTGAAAGAGTACGGACTCAGTTCGTAAAGACAAATGTGAATTCTTTCAGTCTTCAGTTGAGTACCTGGGGCATGTGATTGACGCTACTGGCCTGCATAAGGCGCCGTCCAAGGTCAAGGCGATCGTGGAGGCCCCAGCACCCCAGAATGTGAGCCAGTTACGTTCATTTCTGGGGCTACTTAACTGCTATGGGAAGTTTATTCCAGACTTAGCAACATTGCTGAAGCCGTAACACCAGTTGCTATGTCAAGGCAAAACATGGAAATGGACTGAACTGTGCAACGAAGCTTTCGCCCAAGCAAAGAAAGCATTGCTGAAATCGGAGGTCCTGACACACTTCGACCCAAAGCTACCCATGCAGCTAGCATGTGATGCGTCACCATATGGTGTGGGAGCAGTCATATCCCACATCATGCCTTCTGGTGAAGAGAAACCTATCGCCTTCGCATCATGCACCTTGAACAAGGCCGAGAGTAACTATGCACAGATTGAGCGTGAGGCCTTGGGAATTGTTTTTCGAATTTGAAAATTTCATCAGTACCTGTTTGGGAGAAGGTTCACACTCCCGACGGACCACCGTCCATTGACTTCAATCTTCGGGCCCCACACCGGAATTCCGTCTCTTGCTGCAAGCAGGATGCAAAGGTGGGCTTTACTGTTGTCAGGACACACATAAGACATCAAATATCGCAAATCAGACTTGCACAGCAATGCAGACGGTCTCTCGAGGCTACCCTTGCCTGTTACTCCCCCAGAGCCTCGTCAGATAGACATCTTCTACTTTAGACAAGTGGAGGGAGCACCTGTCACGGCAGTTCAGGTGCGAAGATACACCCGCAACGATCCAGTCCTGTCTGAGGTAATGGACGATGTCATTCGAGGGAGAGCTATAGGAGATTCTCCTAGTTTGAAACCTTAAGTTGCAAAAAGAAATGAGCTCTCCGTCCAGGCAGGTTGTCTTCTTTGGGGACGCCGTGTCATCATTCTGCCACCTCTGAGGGAACCTATACTGCAACAACTTCATACAGGCCACAGTGGGATGGTTCGGATGAAGGAAATGGCAAGAAGCTACTGCTGGTGGCCAGGTCTCGATGGAAATATTGAGGAGAAAGCCAAAACATGTTCCTCATGTCAAAGGGTCCGGAATGTTCCACAGCTGGCAACCTTACACCCCTGGGATTGACCTGCAGAAGTGTGGCAGCGAGTACATGTGGACTTTGCCGGTCCTTTCGAAGAGATGATGTTTATGGTGTTTGTGGACGCTCGTAGCAAGTGGCCAGAGGTCGCTGTGATGAGGTCTACCACGGCAGAGAAAACAATTGAGAAACTTGGTGAGATGTTCAGCCGTTATGGCTCACCGGAACAACTCGTAAGTGACAACGGTCCACAATTTCTATCACAGGAGTTTGCAACCTTCCTGCATGTGAATGGTGTCCAACACATCAGGTCTGCGCCCTATCATCCCTCTACTAACGGCTTGGCAGAAAGGTTCGTGCAAAGTTTGAAGCACGCCTTGAAGGCATCGCAAGGTCAGGGCTCCATCCACCAACGTCTGAACAGCTTCCTGTTGTCCTACAGGAACGAGCCGCATGTCACAACCAAAACTTCCCCCGCTTCGCTCATGATGAAGAGGCAGTTGCGGACAATTATTGACTTACTCAAACCTCTAAGGGCAGAACAGGTTGTCCATTGTCAACAACAAGCTCAAGTTGAAAAGAGAGAGAAAAGAGCCAAGGAGAGACGGTTTCATCCGGGAGAGCACGTCCTAGCTCGAAACTACAACACTGGACCGAAATGGGTTCCTGCTACGGTGATCGTGCAGACAGGCCCTGTGTCTTACACGGTTGAGACTGCCGAGGACGTCGTCTGGAGAAGACACACAGATCAACTGTTGCTAGGAGCAGAGACAGCCACAGAGGCTCCAACGGCTGGTTGGCCTGAACTGTTTACGGATGATACCGCAAACCAGCATCCTTTGCCACAGTGCTCATCTCCAACACAGGAAGTCAGAGACTGTTCCACCTGTGCAAACTCCTGACTTTCGACTGACACAGGCACCTTCTCCATCCAGGCCTGTGTCAATGCCTACTGCTGTGGAAGCCAGTGATGACCGCCAGTATCCTGTCAGGGAGCGGCGGCCTCCAAGACGCTTGGATCTGTAGGCTTAGTGACTTACCCACAAGACTGGGGCAGAATAAACCCCAGGGTAAAGTCAGGGTTTGAGGCAGTCTACCTCTACCCTTGGTTAGTGAGTGCATTGAAAGTAAATTATTTATTGAGGAACAATGTGGACTTTTCTTTTAATGTGTGTAACTCCTGGAGACTTACCCTCCCGGAGAAACCTGCAAAAAAAACGTAAGTTCCATGCGCACGCGCTGCCTCTCCGGCGTACGTGTTCGACCTCTGAACCCCTTCCTTTAAGGGAATGGAAATTTCGGTTTCCCGCGCATACGCAGTGTATGCACGAAACTGGCACTTCCGTTGGGCTTACGGGGGAGTACCCCGTGTGTACTCACCCGTGGAGAGCCGAATTTCTGGGCCTATATTTCTGGAAAGATATCGCAAGCATGAGATGGTTTAGTATAAATTCCAACATCAGAAGGAACTTATTCTCCATCTTTTCTTTGTTGATATTGATTTGATTGACAGCTCAAATATAGACTACAAAAACTGGCAATAGCCCTATGAACAGTGAAGGAACCACAAGCAAAACGTATAAGGACAACCAGTTTTAGCCAATAAATTGAAGAAATTATATTGTCCCATTGGGTTAGGAACGTATTAAAGGATTGATCTATTTGGGGCCACACAATGACTTTGGTAATCCGATTGGATTAGAGATGGACAGATGCACTGAAGCACTAGACAACATTCACAACAAGTCTTCATATTTTCATTGCTTTGGACAGAGATTTATAAAGTGCATCTATATTGGAGAAACAGCTCCCAGTCCCAAAGCTGTAAAACAACATTTATATTGCAGGTCATGAGGGCAAACTAAAGGCTTGCCTGTTTAAGACGATAATGTTACTATGACTCGTCATTATCTATCTTTCACATCATAGGAGAATGGTTTAGCTTGATAAGTTCTTGGGAAACCATGTGTTGTCATGACACCGTTGATGGTCTGTCCTGTTTGTGGCCTCCGGGGATGGGGTTTAAATGGATTACTGCTCTCGGCATATATTACTGCATATGGCAATTGAGATATCCACTAAAGTAGCTTTTCCTGAACAGTTCGATAACACCCACCTGCTACAAAATGGACTTGCATTTGGTTGTTGCTGGGCTGAATTTGACTTGTACATCAAGAGCAGTAGTGCAGTATGAGGGAACCCTAATTTCAGGGTAGAAGAGGAGGCATTTTAAATGCTTTAATAAAACCAGAGAGTGATTCCAGCATATACTTGTCGCTTCCTCATTTGGAGTAATCTTCTATTCAAATAACAGATCAGTGTTTCTTATAGGCAAGGTAGAAATTAGTGGGGTTAAACTGGTCTCGCGTGTGTATCTTTAATATTTCTTTTAAAGTTTGTATGGCTCTTGTAGAAACTGTCATGCAAATATAAATAAAGTAGTTTTACAGCAGTGAGACTGACCGCTGTTTCTCCAATATAAATGCAGTTATAAATTTCGATGAAGAGTTGAAAATATGCATGACGCTGAGCCCAGTTTTTTTTCTATTTTCTAATTTTTTCCATTCTTGCCAGTTTTTTCCCTTCTACCTTTTTCTGGAGGTGTGAAGCCTATGTTGGAGTACAGTTCCCTGGTACTGGTGACCCTCGGGTAGCACCTCTGACCATTATTCACATGTGAGCCATGACAATTAATGTAGGCAGACTGTTAGACCACATTGGATGATGTCGCAACCAAACCTACTTCTGTTTTCTCTTGATGTCCATACGTGCAAAGTTCCAGTAATGGGCTATTTTTTTTACAGTTCAACTCATGAATTATAGCGTCTCCACCAGTGTGCTTGAGATCAGCTAACTCGGCACACACAGCTGATCAAACCTGGGACCTTTATGGTCCAGCTGAGTTACTCGCTAACTAAACTTGCTGATCCATTGGGAACACCCCTCTAAACTTTGGTTTATATGTCTTGAAAAATCCAGCCTTTCTGTGTGGCTTGATCAGAAAACCAGATTTGTCACTCGGAGGTGCATTTTCTTATATATGTCAAGTTAAATCATTTTTCTTTTGCTGAATTAATTGGTATATAATAGTTTAGTAAAATAATTTGCCTTTACCTTTGCTCACAAAGGGAATTATAGCTCTTGGTTTGACATTGGGGGAGATTTTAACACACTTCACCTGGCGGAGAAGGGTGGTAAAGCAGTTAAAATCGCGGTGGTTGACTTACTGGCCTGTTCCAAGTCCATTGTGATTTGAAGTCTGGCCTTCTGCTGGGTGGCTTGGGCGCCTGCCTGAATCAGCGGAGAGTCTTGTTAAGCTATGTTAATCAGGTCTTAGTTGGTTCAGGTGGAGCTGGAGTGATGCTCCGGGCTCCCCTTTAATCCACCTGCCTTCCACCCCCAAGCGGCATGATTTTTTTACATTTCATTAATTAAATGCTGCAAAAAAACTGAGTTCACTTTTGCCCCCATAAATTATAAAGTAGCTACACAGGAAACTTTGTGATATCCGGCACAGACGGGACCGGCGTGTTGCCGATCTGTCAAAACTGCCGGACATACAAAGTTAAAGTTGAAGCATACGGAGGTTTTCATCTCCGTATCTGACAACAAACACTGTTGCTTAGCAACAGCTTCTAAAGACTCGACTGCAGCTGCAAGCGTCTCTAGCTGAAGCTGTTGCTATAGCTACAGACCTTGCAATGCCTGACTGGGGGGAAAAAAAAAGAACGAGAACTAAAAAAACTTATAGAAAACGGCTCCTGATTTTTGCCGTTAGATTGAGTATTCCAGACATACAACCTCCGGATAAATCAAAGTTTCCTGTATCTTGCATCACCCCTGGACTTCTGTTGATGCTTCTGAGTGTATAAATAACAGTTTAGTTGGTTTCTGACACTGTAATTACATGGATTTATTTATATACAAGAGCCAAACTCCTCAGCTCGTAACTTGGTCATCATCTGGCAAGGGGTAGGACAGTGGTAGCTTTCTGGTGTAGCAGGAATCGTGACCAATTCTGTCTCTTTTTTTCCCCCTCTACCTTTCCTGAACATGTTATAACCAGGTTAAGTTTCCAGCTTACTTCATGTTTTATTCCTATCATTTCCTTGACATTGCCACCTCAACTAAATTGAAAATTGACACTGGACAGTCCACCCGTGTAGAACCATGATTTCTGCTATTCCAGAAAACCACCACGATCCTGCTACCCCTTGCCAGAAGAAGGCTATTGTGATTCATAGTTATTTGCTGATCAGTTTGGCTGCTACATGGGATAATCAAGGATAGGCAGCCCAGATTTTAAAAAAAGGCAAGTTATGTTTGATTTTTATTACAAAAAGTAACTGATTGCATAGATGAGGAGAGGCAGTAAATGTAGTGTACACAGATTTCCAGAAGGTGTTTGATGAAGTGCCACACAGATTTTTTACAAAATTTCAGGCATATGGTGTAACAAATGTTGCAGCATTTGTAGAAATAAAAAGTAAATGCTGCAGATGCTGTAAATCTGAAACAAAATCAGCAAAAGCTGTAAACGGTCAGTCAGCTTCTGTGGTGAGAACCCCAGTCGACATTCTGGGATTGTTTCGAAGAAGGGTCCGAGCTCTGAATGTAAAGTGACTGTTCTCTCCACAGATACTGGCTGACCTGTGCGTTTCCAGCATAGACAGAAAGTTGGATGATGGTTCAGAAACGATGGCTTCGTGTTAATGGGTATTTCTTGGATTGGGGAAGGGATGGAAATTATGTATGTAGGGCTTGTGCTTCTTTTCTTGATTATATGCAGATGATGTGGACGTGGGCATGTGAAGCACATCAAAATTTGGTGATAACACAAGGAGACTTGCAAAAGACAGGAGGTCATAGGTAGATTAGTGGGATGGGCAGACATTGTCACTGAGTAAGGAGAGAGGTTAGCAGCAATGTCTTTACATAAGAAGCTGGTGGAGTATGGAATTAATTAGTGCAGGTAGTAGTTGAGGCAGAGACGATTCCATATTTTCAAACAGTGGATAAACCTTTTGAAGCAAAGGACGATACTGGGCTTTGGGGAGGGAGCAAGTCACTGGAATTAGTTTTGTCAAGAATTGGCACAGATATGATGGGCTCCTGTACTGTAAATGTCTATGTTTCTAAGTGACAATGGAAGAACTAATTGAATAATGTTCAAAGTAAATAAAAAAGGTGGAAGAAACACGAAGTTGCAAAGCTAAATGCAAAGAACAACAAAGTGACATGGCGTTTAAAATAGAAGTGCAATGGAAATGAAGAAACAATTGAGTAAGTAAAACAAAACAAGAAAAAGGGAACCAGTTTAATGAAAGCACGAAGAGTGGAGGGATGTGTTTGGAGAATTGATATTAATTAAAGAAAAAGTTAGACCAGGCCCTGTAAAGGAACTTCATGATTGATTGGGCTGGATGACCTTTTCTCATTTCTTCTTTCCCAGTCGGGAGTCCCAATGTGGCAAAAGCTTTTTTTTAAATGAGAATAAAATGAAACACATAGGAATGCAGTTTCATCTATTTTTACATTTGAATTGAAACTGTGCCAGATTGTTTGTTTGAGGTCTGTACTTTTATTAATTTCTCGAAGTTTTGAATTGCAAATTTGTTAAGAAAAGATCAGGAAATTAGTTGAACTGTAGGAATTTGCCATTGAGACTGAGTGGGTCTGAAGCAGACGGAAAGGGAGGAAAGTTCACGACCAGCTGGCCCAACAACCTGTCTATCCTGGCATGGTGTAACTTCTGTGTACCATCACCCCCATTTTTTCCTCCTCCCACCAATCTTCTGGGAGAGGTGAAACCCTCTGGCCCATTTTGGAAAAATACTTTTTTTTTAAATGTCTGACTCCCAAAGGTGAAGAAATAAGCAGCAGGAGACCAGGTAACTGGGTGACACAACCTTCAACAACCCACCTTCCTTCATTATGTAGATATGTTAGTCATTTTCAGGAACTCATCCAGCACCCTTTTGAATTTGCAAGACCAGACAGGTAAGTCTTGCTGACTGTTTGTTTTATTTGGGATTCAAGTTGCTTATACAAGCGTGAGGCAATCAAGCTGCGAGACACCAACAAATTGAGAAGGCAGCTCACTTCGGCCTGATCTGGAGTTCAGTGTAAATGTAGTTGGCTTGATACTATTTTATTTTAGTTTCGAAGTCCTTTGAAACCATATGTTGTGGTAGGGCAGGGAAACTTGCGTTATGGGGAACTTGCACAATTTGGGAGTATCAGAAAAATGAGAATCCAGGAGAACCGCAGGTACAATGAAGGTCTCCAGGTCAACTCCCTTAAACTCTAAGCTACTGAACTTGAGAAACAGAGAAATTTAACATACGAGAGGAGAAAGAGATCATAGGGTGCACTTTGCAGGAGGTGGTCACGACACAGCTGTACAAGAATAGCAAGGCAGAGGAGGGACAATGGATGACCATTGGCTGGGTGGGCGGGGTGGTGGTGGGGAAAAGAGGAGGACTGAAGTAGGGATAGTGTGGAAAACTTGTAGGCATCTGAAGTTGTCTGATCGGTTTTGCAGTGCTACTGGATATTTAAACCTATCCTGCAGGTGAGGACAGCAATTTGAGAAGGAAATTGTGAGCAATGCCAGAGTACAGTGGACCAGTGCTTAAGCAAGGGGGAAGAGTCAAGTGCATGAACACAGTCTTAGTGGGAGATCGGATAGTGAGAGGAATAGACAGTCATTGATGTAACAGTAAACATGGCCCTGAGTGGTATGTTGCTCTTTTGGCATCAGTTGAAGGGGCAGAAGGAAGTGATCGTAGAAGCTCTTGGAAATACAGGGGATAAGTTGGAAGTGGTGGCTCAAGTCATAATCAGTGACGTATATAAATACAAGTTGTTGTTGTCAGAGGAACGGGATTCAGATCCTGCAAAGAGAATTCCAGAAGTTAAGCAGATGAAGTGGCAGGACTGGTAGTATGTGCCTGCTTATGTAGGAACAGCCACATTAGGGCAGTCAGTGCATGACTAGGACATGATGTTGGAGGGGCGTGTCCACTTATTGGGTTCTGGGGCAGGAGTGAGCTGTATCTATGGAATGGCCTACACTTGAACAGAACTGGGACCAATATCATCTTGGACGCACAGAGTGGTTGGGGTGGGGGTTGGGCAAGAGAATGCAGTAGGCTGCTTGGAAGGGTAAAAAAACTACAGGTGTATAGACAAGGCGCTATAAAGGTTGAAATAGGTTAAATATGACAAGGTAGTCAAGAATCAGGAAGAAAAAGGCAAAAAAGAACAATATTGCAAAACCGAGGGAAACTAAATTAAATTTTATGTTAATACAGTGTACAAGAAACAAAATTTGTGAATTGGTCATTGAGTACATTTTTTTAGAAAAGGCTTAAGACTACTAATTGTAACATGTTGCAGCTGGGTCAGTAAAATATACCCAAGTATAAAACTTTCAGGATGGATAGGGAAGGAAGAAAAGGAGGTGGTTTAGCAGTATTAATTATAAACAAAATCATAGCACCACAGCATAAAGATTTAAATAGAGACGTGGCCCCAACAAAATCCATTTTGGACTGAGGTGAGAAATAGCAACACAGTTGATGCCAGAGATGCTGCATGAAAGAACACCAGACAGTGTGAAGGGAATGGAGGGTGACATTTATAGGCAACCCAGAGAGGAGTGCAGTTATAATAGAGTTGTAATTGTAAAAGATTTTAATTATCCCTGGAATAACGAACATCTTTGCAGCGAGAATGGGGAGGTTATTTTGCAGTGTGTTCAGGGCTGTTTCCACAATCAATATGTTTCTACTCCAACAAGGATTGAAGCAGTAATTGACCTGGTCTGGGTAATGAGATGGAGCAAGTTGGTGACATCAATGTAGGGGAACATTTGGGAAACAGTGGCTATAATAGAATTATGTTCAGTTTAAAAATAGAAAGGGAAAAATAAGTTGAGGACAAGGGTACTTGACTGGGAAAAAACTACAGCAAGATAAAAAGGTATCTTGCCCACATTAAATGGAAGGAAATATTGGCAAACAAAACTGCAGATCATGAATGGCAAATATTTCAACAGGAGGTGTAGGGTACAAGTAAGGAAAAAAGGTGTTGCATAGAAAGCTGGGAGCCTGTGGATTATTACGGAGATGTGATCACATCTGAAACTGAAGAAACATTTCACGCTTACAGGGTAGAGAATAAAAATGAAAGTCAGGATAGATATGAAGATTATGCAGCAAAGCTATAACGAGGGAGATTAGAAAGGCTAAGAGGCAACATAAGGGAAAATTATAACAAAGGGCAATAAAATGGGTGCTTGTAGTCACAATTAGTAAAAGGATTACCACCCACTGCCCTTCCTCAGCTGATGAATCAGTACTCCTCCATGTTGAATACCACTTTGAAGAAGCACTGAGGGTAGCAAGGGCACAGAATGTACTCTGGGTGGGGGCTTATTGTCCATCACGAGTTGCGCTACGACTGACCAAGCTGGCCGAGTCCTGAAGGTCATATCTGTCAGACTGCGCTTGCAGCAGGTGGTGTGAGAACCAACACGAGTGGGGGAAAAACCTACTTGACCTCGTCCTCTACCTGTTGCAGATGCATTTGTGACAGTATTAGTTGGAGTGACCACCGCACAACCCTTTTGGAGACGAAGTCACATCTTCACACTGGACATCCTCCATCGTGTTGTGTGCAACTACGGCCGTGCTAAATGGGATAGATTCAGAACAGATCTAGCAGTTCAAAACTGGGCATCCATTAGGTGCTGTGGGCCAGCAGCAGCAACAGAATTGTATTTCACCACAATCTGCAACCTCGTGGCCTGGCATATTTGTCACTCTACCATTAGCCTCAAGCCAGGGGACCAACCCTGGTTCAATGAGGAGTGTAGAAGAGTATACCAGGAACAGCACCAGACATACTTAAAAATGAGGTGCCAATTTGATGAAGCTACAACACAGGACTACATGCATGCTTAACAGCGGAACCTGCGTGCTCTAGACACAGCTAAGCGATCCCACAACCAACGGATCGGATCAAAGTTCTGCAGTCCTGCCACGTCCAGTCGTGAATGGTGGTGAATAATTCAACAACTAACGGGAGGAGGAGGCCACATCCACATCCCCCATCCTCCATGGTGGTGGAGCAAAAGACAAGACTGAAATGTTTGCAACCATCTTCAGCCAGAAGTGCTGAGTGGGTGATCCATCTCTGCTTCTTCCTGAGATCCCCACCATCACAGAAGCCAGTTTTCAGCCAACTGGACTCCGCGTGATATCAAACAGCTGAGCAGACAGGATACAGCAAAAGGCTATGGGCCCTGACAACATCCTGGCTGTAGTGCTGAAAACTGGTGTTCCAGAACTAGTCACGCCTCCAGCCAAGCTGTTCCAGTACAGCTACAACACTGGCATCTACCTGACAAAGTGGAAAATTGCCTGGGTATGTCCTGTCCACAAAAAGCAGGAGAAATCCAATCTGGCCAATGACTGCCCTATCGATCTACTCTCAATCATCAGCAAAGTGATGGAAGGTGTTGTCGACAGTGCTATCAAGTCGCATTTAGTCACCAATAACCTCCTCAGCGTTGGTCATTTCGGATTCCGCCAGGACCACTCTGCTCCAGACCTCATTACAGCCTTGGTCCAAACATGGACAAAAGAGCTGAATTCCAGAGGTGAGGTGAGAGTGACTGCCCTTGACATCAAGGCAGCATTTGACTGAGTGTGGCATCAAGGAGCCATAGTAAAATTTGAAGTCAATGGGAATCGGGGAAAAGTTCTCCATTGGCTAGAGTCATACCTAGCACAAATGAAGATGGTTGTGGTTGCTGGAGGCCAATTATCTCAGCCACAGGACATCACTGCAGGAGTCCTTCAGGGCAGTGTCCTAGTCCCAACCATCTTCAGCTGCTTCATCAATGACCTTCTATCATGAAGTCAGAAGTGTGGGTGTTTGCTGATGATTGCACAGTGTAGTTCCATTTGCAATTTATCAAATAATGATGCAGTCTGTGCCCACATGCAGCAAGACCTGGACAGCAGTCAGGCTTGGGCTGATGTGTGGCACGAACGTTACTTGCCACTTAAGTGCCAGGCAATGACCATCTCCAACAAGAAAAAGTCCAACCAACCCCCCTTAGACATTCAAAGGCATTACCATTGCTGAATTCCCCCACCAACATCCTGGGGGGGTCACAATTGACCGGAAACTTAACTGGACCAGTAACATAAATACAGTGGCTGCAAGAGAAGGTCAGAGGCTGGGTGTTCTGCAGTGAATGTCTCACCTTCTGATTACCCAAAGCCTTTCCACCATCTACAAGGCAGAAGTCAGGAGTGTGATGGAATACTATCCACTTACCTGGATGAGTGCAGCTCCAACAACACTCAAGAAGCTTGACACCATCCAGGATAAAGCAGCCTGCTTGATTGGCACCCCATCCACCGCCTTCAACATTCACTCCCTCCACCACCAGCGCACTGTGGCTGTAGTGTGTACCATCTGCAAGATACACTGCAACAACTCACCAAAGCTTATTCGACAGCACCTTGCAAGCCTACGACCTCTGCCGCCTAGAAGGACAAGGGCAGCTCTGTGGGAGTACCTTCACCACACGGACTGTGGTTGTTCAAGAAGGTGGCTCACCACCACCTTCTCGAGCAATTAGGGATGGGCAATAAATGCTGACCTTGCCAGGGTCGCCCACACCCCATAAGCGAATAAAAAGAAAGGCTCATGGGATTACCATCACCTGTAAGTTTCCCTCTAAGTCACACACCATCCTGACTTGGAAATATACTGCCATATCTTCATGTCTCTGGGTCAAAATCCTGGAACTCCCTCCCTACTGTGGGAGTACCTTCACCATACAGACTGCAGCGGTTCAAGGTGGTTCACCACCACCTTCTCTGGCAATTAGGGATGGGCAATAACTGCTGTCCTTGCTGGCGACGCCCACATCCTGTGAATGAATAAATAAAATCAAGGTAACGTTAAGACGACTAAGGAGACTAGCTTGTGTTAGCGAGGGAGTGAATGGCAGAAGTATTAAATAAGTTTTCAGAGAAGGTGATGTTGAAATTGTAGAACCAGCACAACAGTTCGTTAGAAGTTATTATTCACCAAGTGACGTTAATCAAGAAGTTAGTCAAACTTAAGATAGATAAATCATGGTGACCTGATGGTTTACATACCAGGGTCTTCAGGAAAGCGAGGGAATTGAGGAAAGAAATGGCAGACTATAAATTTGGATGGGAAATTTTTGGCAGAGTATTGGATGTTGGGAAATCGGACTGTTGTCTCCAAAAATAGAGATGGCGATAAGCTAGGAGATGGTTAGCAAGTTACTCACATTTCAGTTATTGATGAACCACTGGCACTTTATAATATAGTGGTCTGTGTTAGGTCTACTTTAGTTACTACTTATGTAAATGATCTGAACTTAAGAATTGAAAGGACAAAAATGAAATTTGTTGATGGCACTAAATTGTAACGTTGTGGTTAGGATTGTAAAAGATAGCAGTCGGACATTGATGGACTTCCAGGATAAGATGCAGTTCAGTTTAGACACTGTATTCAATTATTGTAAATATATATACTTTGGTGGGAATTTTTACTCACCGATGATTGAAGCAGTGGCTCCGGTAACACGCAGGAAACCCGGAAGTCTGGGGTTTCCTCGCACGCTGTGGAGATTTAACTTCACAGTGGCGTCTTTTGTCTTTGACAGGTTCTCTGCCTGGAAGTCAGCCTGATTGACAGGTTTGGCTTCCAGTTGGGTGGGCAGCAATACGGATGAAGCCACAGGACCGGGTTGGTCCGATCCCTGACTTGGGGGTCCAATCCCTGATCCCAATGGGGGGTTCGATCCCCGAACCCGGTGGGGTGTGGGGGCGGGATCTGATTCCAAGGAGGGTCTGATCTCTGATGTGAGGGGAGGGGTCATTTGTGTGGGGTGGTCTGATGGTGTTTGGGGGTGCCGGGAGGAAGCACTACGGCCGACAGGCACAATATAAACTTTAATTTACATAGAGATTTTGGTAACCAAATTAGTAACCATACTGTGGAGGAGGAATTCCTAGAGTGTATTCAGGATGGTTTCCTGGACCAATATGTCGAGGAACCAACTAGAGATCAGGCCATCTTAGACTGGGTATTATGTAATGAGAGAGGATTAATTCGCAATCTTGTTGTGCAAGGCCCCTTGGGGAGGAGCGATCATAATATGATAGAATTCTTCATTAAGATGGAGAGTGAAGTAGTTGACTCAGACTAGGGTCTGGAATTTAAATAAAGGAAACTACAATGGCATGAGGCGTGCGTTGGCTGGGATGGATTGGGTGGATAGGCAATGGCAAACATTTAAAGATCACATGGATGAACTACAGAATTTGTTCATCCGTTTGGCATAAAAATAAAACCAAAAAGGTGACTCGACCGTGTAGTGTCCGTGTGTAGATAAAGACACTGAAGACAGGAGTTGGTTCATAGGTATTTACTAAGCAAGTCTGGGGGGGGGTTCTAAAGGATATACACAATACACAGGCTTGTATAGCCCAAGTGGCAATTACCGGCATTACGCACACCTGGGGCTCTTAAAGGCACATACACCACAATTGCTCTTACAGGCACATACACCACAATTCCTCCCCTTCCAGCTAACTAGTACATCATATTTTAAGTAATTATTAATTACATGTTATATGCAAAATAATATACATTGCTGTATTAATTAATTATAAGTTAGTCTCTCAGGAGGCTTCCTGACTCGGTCCGGATAACGCCTCGGGGGTGTAGTAGTTTCTGGTGGTGTAGTAGGTTCTTCTGGCAAGGCTGATTCGGCTTGAAGGCCAGTGCCGGGTTCATCGGGTTCCAGTATCACCGGATCGGAGGTAGATATGGGTATCTCTACTTCGTCGTTAGATGTATAGCGTGGTGGTGTAGGTTGTCCCTTTTCGGATGACTTGATGATTTGGTCAGCATGGCGCCTTATTATGCTTTCTCCGATGTCCACGGTATACATCAGTGGTCCTAGTCGTGTGCAGATAGTTCCAGGCTGCCATTTCTCGGTACGGTAGTCCCGGGCCAAAACCGGTTGGCCTATTTGGAAGGCCCCAGTTGACCTTTCATTCATGCCCTGAAACTGCCGGTTCTCCACGTCCCTTCGGATGTTGGGCTTGACCAAATCCAGCCGGCATCTTAGGTTTCTATTGTAGAACATCATGGCGGGAGTTTGGTTGGTAACCATATGTGTTGCATTCCTATATGCAAATAAGAAGTTATCCACCTTGTGCTGAAGTTTTATGTCTTCATTACCCATGGCCTTTATGGCCTTCTTAAAGGTCTGGACAAACCTTTCAGCCAATCCATTGGTGGCAGGATGGTATGGGGCGGACGTGTAGTGCTTTACCCCATTGTTCTTTAAGAACTTTCTGAATTCTTCGGACACAAATTGCGGTCCATTATCAGAACATATCTGTTCCGGCAGCCCATTCCTGGCAAATATGGTCCTTAATACTGTGATGGTTTTTTCCGTGGTGGTGGAGGACATCTTTATTACCTCTGGCCACTTGGAGTGTGCATCAACTGCGATTAAGAACATTGAGTCCATAAATGGACCAGCAAAGTCGATGTGCACCCTTTGCCAGGGAGATGAGGGCCACTCCCATGGATGTAGAGGGGCCTGTGGCGGAGCATTTTGGACCTTCTGGCATCCTAGGCAGCTCTTGGTCATGTCTTCGATGTCTCCATTGATACCTGGCCACCATACAAATGCCCTAGCTAGGTTCTTCATTTTCACTCCACCCAGATGCCCCTCGTGAAGCTCCTTTAGCACTTTATCCTGGAGTTTGGGTGGAATCACCACTCTGGATCCACACATCAAGGTTCCTCGGCACACTGACAGCTGTTCGCTTCTTTGCGAGAATGCTGGCAACAGTGGTTCGCCATGTGCTGGCCATCCCTTCATTGTTAAATCGTAGACCTGTGAGAGAGTAGGGTCATTTCTGGTCTCCCTTTCAATGGCAGAATTTGTCACCGGTAGACATTCCACTATGGTAGAGTGGAATATCTCTACTGGGTCTACTGTAGGTGCCTCTTCTATCGTTGGCAACGGCAGGCGCGATAAACCGTCAGCATTCCCATGCTGTTTTGACCCTTTGTATTCAATGTTGTATTGGTGTGCCCCTAGAAAAAGGGACCACCTCTGTAGTCTTTGTGCTGTCATAATGGGGACACCTTTCTTAGGGTTGAATATGGAGATGAGGGGTTGATGGTCAGTCAGCAAGGTAAATTTTTGTCCGTGTAGGTAATGGTTGAATTTCTTAACTCCCCATACCAGGCTGAGTGCTTCCCTGTCTATCTGGGAATAGTTACGCTCAGCTGAGTTCAATGAGCGTGACGCAAAAGCTATCGGCCGTTCCGAGCCATCAGGGAATCTATGGGACAATACCGCTCCTATGCCGTAAGGGGATGCATCGCACGCCAGTCTGATTGGTAGTGATGGGTTGTAATGAGCCAAAACTTTCTCGGATGTCATTAAGTCTTTACATTTATGGAAGGCACGTTTACAGTCTTCGTTCCATTTCCAAATCACTCCTGTCTGTAGAAGATCATTAAGAGGGTGTAGAATAGTTGATAAGTTCGGTAAAAATTTATGATAGTAATTTATTAATCCCAGGAATGACCTCAATTGTGAAACATTTTCAGGTGCTGGGGCTTTTATAACAGCTTCAATTTTTTCAGGTGACTTATGCAACCCTTCCTTATTAATTATGTGGCCACAATATGATATCTGATTTTGGAAAAATTCGCACTTGGGGCGATTTGCTCGTAGTCCCCGTTCTTTCAGCCTAGTGAGCACCTGCTCCAAATTGGCAAGGTGCTCGTTGTCGTTTTCTCCTGTTACAAGGATGTCGTCTAGGTAGCATTGAGTCCCCGGAATCCCTTGCAGGACTTGCTCCATAGCTCTTTGCCAGATAGCTGGAGCTGATGCTACTCCGAAAACCAGTCGATTGTACTGGTACAGGCCTTTGTGTGTGTTTATTGTGAGATACTTTTTAGAGGTCTCCTCAACCTCCATCTGTAGATATGCCTGTGCCAAGTCAATTTTTGTGAAACGTTTTCCTCCGGATAGTGAGGCGAAAATATCTTCTATCCTCGGAAGAGGATACTGTACCTTGTGAAGGACCGGGTTTACAGTCACCTTAAAGTCCCCACAGATGCGAATTTTTCTCTGTTCTTCAGAGTTATTTTTCAATTTTTTTCATGACTGGAACGATGGGTGTTGCCCATTCGCTCCAATCTATTTTGGATAATACGCCTGCCTTTTCCAAATTTTCCAGCTCTGCCTCGACTGCCGGACGTATTGCGTATGGCACCGGTCTTGCCTTAAAAATTTTTGGAATTGCTGCATCTTCCACTTTTATTGAGGCGGTGATGCCTTTCAAGGTTCCTAGTTTCTCTTGAAACACTTCTTTGGCGTTGGCCAAGATGTCTTTTAATCGTTCAGGTATGATGTCATCATTGTTTTTTTCCTTACTGGTCACCGTCGGTGCCTGAATGGAGTGCCAGTCTAAACGTATCTTCCTTATCCATTCACATCCCAACAACGGTGGACCACCATCTTGTAGAATGTATAAATACAACTTTTGTATTTCTTTGCCGTTGTATACCACAGGCACCTTTTATTTTTCCTTTGGGGTATACTTTCTGCCCCGTATATGTTTTTAAGATAATGGATGTGTCTTTTAGAGGTATATGCGAAAATAGCCTCTCGTAATCTCGTCGATTTATTACGGTTAGAGCTGATCCTGTATCTAGCTCCATTTTAACTGGGGACCCTGCTATTATGAGGGTAACCCAGATGGTCTGGTAATCTTCATTGGCAATTACATTATGTAATTTGAGAGAGCTTAGTCTCTTGTTCCCGGAGTCGCTATCGCTCTTCTGGTCTTTGGAGCTACTGTCCGTCATCATTTGTACCTTTCTGTGCTTTTCCTTATTGATTCTTTTCCCGTTAGTGGATTTTTTATTTTCAGATCGGCATACACGTGGAATGTGTCCCATCTTTCCGCATCGCCTGCATGCTTTTTCTTTGAACCAGCAATCCCTCTGGTCATGGTTGGATCTGCCGCAGCGATAACATCTCTTGAAACCCCGTGTCATTTCATGGGTGCCGAAGTCCTGTGGCCTTTGCTGTATCTTTGCCGCTCCTTTTGCACTGAAAGCCTTGTCCAGTGTTAAATCTTTTCCAGAAGATACCTTTTTTTGTGTTTCTACACTTAGGGGATCGCAGATGAATTTGTCTTGCAGAGAATCTGCCAGTCCTGCCTCGAATTGGCAGTGTAGGGTATCAACAATCTCCTCAAAATTCTTGTCCATCGGTTCGGCTGGAGTGATTAAGTTGCGTAACAGCTTGTATGTTTCTGCGCCCATTAGATCCAGAAGCACTGAAGCTTTTTTTTCATCTATTCCATTTGCGGTGCAAAACACCTCCACTCTTTCTACATATGTGGTCCAATTCTCTATCTTGTTATCAAAAACATCAATATTGCCAAAGTTAGGCTCTGTTTCGTTATCAAAAGCATCAATATTGCCAGACTTAGGCATTTCAAAAAAAAAAATATGGCGCTTCCCGCGCTCTTTTTTTCTCTCTGTAGCAACGATATGGCGCTTCCTGCACTTTCCCGCCGCTGCTACCGATAACAACGCTGTTTTACTGTGGTTTCCATTTATTCACTGTTGGAGACTTGTTCCCGACGGAGGTCTAAACGCTGACCTGCTTGCCGCGCCGGCCGTCTCCCGAGTGCACCCTCCCAGTCCGTTATTGCTTGCCTCCGATTTCGCTGCCTGTCTCAGCTGTAGAGCCCGACGCTGGAGCCCCAGCCTGACGCCCAGGAAGGATTAGCGCAGTACCTACCACCAGCTTGGCCAGCTGGTGAAACCACAGTTTCTCTTACTTCCTTGAGTCTTCTGGACGCTGGAGGAATCGATGTCCTTGAGGTGCTGCCGAATTGCAGGGAAGTACGTTTCCACTTCATCGCCACTGTAGTGTCCGTGTGTAGATAAAGACACTGAAGACAGGAGTTGGTTCATAGGTATTTACTAAGCAATTCTGGGGGGGGTTCTAAAGGATATATGCAATACACAGGCTTATATAGCCCAAGTGGCAATTACCGGCATTACGCACACCTGGGGCTCTTAAAGGCACATACACCACAATTGCTCTTACAGGCACATACACCACAAACCGTGGCTAACAAGGGAAATTAGGGATAGCATAAGATCCGAGGAGAGGACATATAAATTGGCCAGAAAAAGCAGCAAACCTGAGGATTGGGAGCAGTTTAGGATTCAGCAAAGGAGGACAAAGGGATTCATTAAGAGGGGGAAAATAGAGTAAGCTTGCAGGGAACATTACATACCTATAGAAGCTTGTTGTCCGAATCAGGGGAATTTATAATGGTGAACAAAGAAATGGCAGACCAATTAAATACATACTTTGGTTTTGCCTTCACAAAGAAGGACACAAATAACCTCCCAGAGATGTTGGGAACATAGGGTCTAATGAGAGGGAGGAACTGAATGAAATCAGTATTTGTAGGGAAATGGTGTTAGGGAAATGGACGGGATTGAAGGCTGATAAATCCCCAGGGCCTGATAATCTACATACTAGGGTACTTAAGGAAGTGGCCCTAGAAATAGTAGATGCATTGCTGGTCATCTTCCAAAATTCTATAGACTCTGGAACAGTAACCATGGATTGGAGGGTAGCTAATGTAACCCCACTACTTAAAAAAGGTGGAAGAGAGAAAATGGGGAATTATTGACCGGTAAGCCTGACATCGGTAGTGGGAAAAATGCTAGAGTCCATTATAAAAGATGTAATAGCAAAGCACTTGGAAAATAGCAACAGGATCGGACAAAGTCAACATGGATTTACAAAAGGTAAATCGTGCTTGACTAATCTACTGGAATTTTTTGAGGATGTGACTGGTAGAATAAATAAGGGAGAACCAGTGGATATGTTGTATTTGGACTTTCAGAAGGTTTTCGATAAGGTCCTGCATAAGAGATTAGCATGCAAAGATTGGGGGTAAGGTACTGACTTGGATAGAGAACTGGTTGGCAGACAAGAAGCCAAGAGTTGGAATAAACTAGTCTTTTTCCGAGTGGCAGGCAGTGACTAGTGGGGTACTGTAGGGATTGGTGCTAGGACCCCAGCTATTCACTATATATTCATGATCTAGACGAGGGAACTAGATGTAATATCTCCAGTTTGCAGACGACACAAAGCTGGGTGGGCATGTGTGCTGTGAGGGGGATGCAGAGAAACTCGAGTATGATTTGGACAGATTGGGTGATTGGGCAGATGCAGTATAATGTGGATAAATGCGAGGTTATCCACTTTGGTGGCAAAAACAGGAAGGCAGATTATTATCTGAACGGCAATAGATTGGGAAAAGGGGAAGTGCAACGAGACCTGGGTGTCCTTGTGCACCAGTCGCTGAAGGTAAGCATGCAGGTGCAGCAGGCGGTTAAGAAGGCAAATGGTATGTTGGCCTTCATAGCGAGAGGATTCGAGTACAGGAGCAAGGATATCTTGCTGCAGTTGTACAGGGCCTTGGTGAGACCACACCTTGCATATTGTGTGCAGTTTTGGTCACCTTATCTGAGGAAGGATGTTCTTGCCATGGAGGGAGTGCAGCGAAGATTCAGCAGACTGATACCTGGGATGGCAGGAATGACGTATGACGAGAGATTGGGTCGATTAAGCTTATATTCGCTAGAGTTTAGAAGAATGAGAGGGGATCTCATTGAAACTTATAAAATTCTAACAGGACTAGACAGACTAGATGCAGGAGGGATGTTCCCGATGGTTCTGGACTCCCCCGCCAGAGGTCACAGTCTAAGGATAAGGGGTAAGCCATTTAGGACTGAGATGCGGAGGAATTTCTTCACCCAGAGAGTGGTGAACCTGTGGAATTCTCTACCACAGAAGGCAGTTGAGGCCAATTCATTAACTATATTCAAGGAGTTGTTCGATATATTTCTTAAGGCTAAAGGGATATGGGGAGAAAGCAGGGACAGGGTCCTGAGTTTGGCTGATCAACCATGTTCTCATTAAATGGCAGAGCAGGCTCGAGGGGCTGAATGGCCTACTCCTGCTCCTGTCTTCTATGTTTCTATAACCTGCAGCAGGTTAAATCCGAGGCTTCTGGCCTACTTAACATTTAAAATGCCAACCCTGGGAGCGGGTTGGTTTCCCGCCTCATGTAAAACCTGGAAGTTGGTGGGTTTGAGTCGGCTTCCCGACATGCCTCGAATTTTTGGCCATTTAAACTGCCATGCGCTCTCGCATGTTAAAACTCCCTCTCCCCTCCATATTGCTGTTAACTACTTCCTTGGCCTCTGAGTTTAAGGATTGTGGGTTTGAGCTTGACTCAAGAATTTGTATCTAACTAATTAATGCATGTGTTTGAAGGTGCAGCTGAAATTACAATGTGATAGGAATCCTAAGATGTAAATCTATTATATAGAAGTATATCTTGAATGGTGTAAGCAGGAGACAATAGTTACTTCACATATTTGGTTGTAATATCAAGACTTTCATGTGCTTTTCAAGGCAATGGGTTGACTTGAGTTAGTTAAGCTAAGGGAAGACAAAGCGTCAGGACCTGATGGGATATATCCTGAGATCCTGAGGGATGCTGAGCGTTTGAGGACTGGAGAGTGGCCAATATAATACCCATTTTTAAAAAGGACCTCCGAGCTAATCTGGGTAATTTCTTAACATCTGTGGCTGAGAAAATTTTTAGAGTCTTTAATTAAGGATGAAGTTACCACATAATCTAGATAAAGAGAAAATAGTTAGAAGCACGGATTTCAGAATTGACTGTGTTTGATAAACCTTTTCGAATTCTTTAAGGAGTTAACAGAAATGGTAGATAGGGGAATTGCAGTTGATGTAGTGTACATGGACTTTCAGAAAGCCTTTGACAAGGTACCACATGGGAGATTATTAATAAAGATTAAGGGGTATTCAATTAGGGGGAAGATATCAAACTGCATTAGGAATTAAAGGTTGTTCTTCAGAGTGGCTGGAAGTGGGTAGCGGTTTCACACAGGGTTCAGTTCTGTGGCCACTGCTGTTCGCTGTGTTATTGAGTTCACTGTTGGATATCATCCTAGTGGAAGCGTTGTTGAAATTTGCAGATGATACCAAAATAGGACGGAGAGTTAATTCTTTACAACACCAAGGAAATATAACGGTGCGTGAACATTTATCCAATCGCGATCATAACATGATCGAGTTAAACGTAGCATTTGAAAGGGAGAAATGTGAAACAGCTAAGATTCTAGGTTTAGGTAAGGCCTACTTTAACAGGATGAGGCAGAGGCTGTCCACAGTAAACTGGGCAAATCTGTTAATGGGTAAAATGACTGAAGGTCAGTGGGAGATGTTCCAAAAAGAATTTAATGTGGAACAGGACCAGTTTATACCCCTGAGGGGCAAGAGCTCTATTTGCCAAAAAAACCAGCCATGGACGACTAAAGAAATTAGGGACAGCGTAAAACTAGAAGAAAAAGCCTGCAAAAATGCAAAAAATAGCACAGATCCTGACTAATGGGAAAGACGCACAGAATAACAAAGGGTCACAAAACAGACAGTAAGAGCTACAAAACGGGATTGTGAAAAGAAACTTGCAAGGAATATCAAAATTAACACGGGGAATTTTTACAGTTACTTGAGGAGAAAGAGGTTAGTCAGGAGCAGTGTTGTCCCCTCGAAAACTGAAAGCTGTGATATTGTCAATGATAATGAAATGGTGGACATGTATAATTACTTTGCGTCAGTATTTACAGCAGATGATAGCCTGCCAGAAATCTCAAGGAAATTAATATTGAATCGGGGACAGGGACTCAAAATTAATTTAAGGAAAATAATGGCACTAAAGAGTGACAAAGCCCCAGGCTATCACAAATTAGGGTTGTATTCACTAGAATTTAAAAGGTTAAGGGGTGATCTGATCCAAGTTTTCACAATATTAAGAGGAACAGAGGGTAGATAGAGAGAAACTATTTCTGCTGGTTGGGGATTGTAGGATGAGGGGGCATACTTTAAAAATTAGAGCCAGACCTTTTAGGAGTGAAATTAGTTAATATTTCTACACACACAGGGTGGTAGAAGTTTGGAACTCTTCCACAAACAGCAATTAATGCTAGATCAATTATTAATTTTAAATCTGAGATTGATAACTTTTTGTTAACCAAAGGTATGTCGGGCTATGGGCCAAAGGAGAGTATATGGAGTTAGGTGGTAGATCAGCAAAGATCTCATTGAATGGCAGAACAGGCTCAAGGGGCTGAATGAATGGCCTATTCCTGTTCCTATGTTCCGAAAGCTGATAAAATGGCGGCATGGGCCAAAAAGTGGCAGATGGAATTTCATGTCAGTAAGTGAGATGATACATTTTGACAAACAGCTGTAATTATACTCTGAATGGAAGTAGGCTCGGTGCTGTGAAAGAACAAAGACCTTGATGGTACAGGTTCACATGACATTAAAAGCAGCACCTTCGGTTGATGAAGGCTTACAAAAAGCTAATGGAAAAATAATTGAATTTATTATGAGGTATAGAATCTAAAATCCAAAAGGGGTAATGATGAGCCTATATAAATAAGACCTCGGTTAGCGTAGTATTGGGCTCCACATTACAATGTGAGGGCTTGAGAGAGGGTACAATACAGATTCACTGGGATTCTGCCTGGTATGAGGAAATAGAAATGGGGGGTGGGGGGGGGGGGAAAGTTGAAAAATTTGGTCTTTTCTGGTAGAAGAATGCATTCTAAAATGTGAGTATGATAGCGTAGTACTCCTGTTACTGGACTAGTAATCCAGAGAACCATGTCAGTTTGAGAACTTGAATGCAGTTTATATAAAAAAAAACCTGGAGATATATTGGCCCAGAAATTCGGGTTGGGAGCTTCCCGCGGGTATAAGCCCCCGACCTGCACTTACCGACCGCCTGCTCCAACTGCCGGCGCGCAGTGCTCACTTATCCCAGGGGTGCAGTTAGTTCGAAGCGTCCCCTGGGATCATGTGGGCCATGGGGAGCCAATCTGAGCAGGGAATGCTCCATTCATAAGTTTGACAGGAAGAGCTGTCAAAACTTATAAATACGATGGGCCCCAAAACATCACTAAATCTGCAAAAAAAAAATTAAAATCACATTTTTTAAATAAACTATAAATTACATGAAATAACTATTTTAAACAATTTAAATTTTTGAAAAAAATGATTTTATTTTCTAATGGGGCTAAAAATAAACTTACCTTAAAATATTTAAAAATAAACCTGTGGAAAAAATGTTTTAATTTTAATTAAGTCACCACTTGTAAAAAGCAGGCCTTACGTCTGTTTTTTAAATGTGTAAATTCTGGAGACTTACGCTCCCGGGAAAACCTGCAAAAAAAAAAAAAACCTAACTTTGATGCGCACGCGCAGCCTCTCCTGTGCACGCGTTTGAACTCTGAACCCCTTCTTTCAGGGGAACGAAAGTGCCAGTTTCCAGCGCATGTGCAGTGCATGTATGAAACCGGCACTTCCATTGGGCCTACGGGTGAGTACCCCGTGCGTATTCACCAGTGGAGACCCGAATTTCTGGGCCAATATTTTTTTAAAAAGTGGTACCAGTGAAAGTGACCATAAAGCTGTCGGATTGTTGTAAAAACACAACTGGTTCACTCCTATTCTTTTGTGAAAGGAAACCTGCCATCCTGGTCTAGTCTGAATGTGACCTCAGTCCCATACCACCGTGGTTGACTCTTAATTGACCTCTGAAGTGACCTAGCAAGCCATTCAGTTGCATCAAACCAACAGGAATGAAATCAGATGGAGTACTGGGCTGCAACCTCGGCATCGAATCAGGACACAACCAAGGCACCCCCAGCCTCGTTGATCCTGTGGAAACTTCCTCATTAACTTCTGGAGACTGGTTCCGAAGTTGGGAGTGCTGCCATGCAGATGAGGCGAGTAACAGCCTTACATAGTCATATTCATAAAAACACAACTAACAGCCAATGTCCCAGATTCTTCCATCACCATCCCTGGTTATGTCCTATACACTGGCAGGACAGACCTAACAAAGGTGGTATACAGTGTGTGAGTGGGGGTTGGGGGGGCGAGTGAGGCCCTGGGATTCCTCAACGATGTCTTTGGATCCCATGAAGTCTGATGGCTTCAGGTCAAATATGGGCATAGAATCCTCCTGCTGATTACCACCTACTGCTCTCCCTCAGCGAATAAATCCATACTCCTCCATGTTGAGCACCACTTGCAGGTAGCAAAGTAGACTGTAGTTGAAGGGTTAAGGACGAGGGACCATAAATATACAATTAAGTATTTGGATGAGGTTATTAGAGTTTTGTCTGAATTTTAATGTAATATGCACAATAGTATGTGTGAGTAATTTTGTTCACCAATTTCTATCTCTTTACCCCCATTCCAATTTTATACCCTCATCTCTCAAGGTGGTGACTTTTTCTGGGGTGTCATCTTGCAGGAGTCAGTGACGTCTAGAATCTTGTCCTTGGCTGCAGTTATACTGCCACTTTCATATTGATGTACAACAGTTTCTGGTGATCATTGATTGACAAGAAAGTGATGAAATATGTGTGCATATGTATGTATGTCATTGGATGTTGATCAGGAACTCTGTTCCCCAAAGCCTTTGTCTCCACCCAAGCCTCATGGGGCACTCATCGCTACCCCACGATTTATTGTGCATTACCGCTATTGAAGTTCATTGTGAATGTATAAGATGTGGGGGAAGGGGGAAATCCATAGTGTTGTTACTCTCTTGTTTGAAATGTAATATTGAAATAACAACAACAAAAAAAGTCTCATCAGTTGACTTAATCCTCATTTTCACATCCGTTTTGTCCCAAGTGTCCAAGCTTGTCTTTGCGGGCCTCATAAGCAGGCATTATAAGAGTATCAAAGCAGCATATAAAATTTAAATCTGCGTCTGATTAATTTGCATTTATCTTAAGCTGCTGATACGAATAGATCTAGGTGTTCAGAATTATAATTTATACATTAATGAGGCATTCGTGCTAAAACAACCCTGATCGCCATTGGCCTCTCTTCACTCACCATCTGCAGAAATGTGCACTTTCTTGCAGGAGTTGTTGGACAGGGAACTATAGCTGTCTTTTTTCTCCAACACAAGGCAGGGCACTGAGGCCAATTATAGTGCAGTGTCTGCTGCTATGGCTGAAATCGGTTCACTCCATAGGAAAACAAATCAAATCTAGGACCTTCATAGTCTCTGTATCTGAGTCCAAATAGGCAGTACAGTTATGCAATGATTGAAGGAGCTAAATATCACAGCCTTATTTCAGCTCATTCAGAAGATCGTTTCATTTACTTTGACATTAACACATTCCATTTGTTCAAAAGCATAAGAAAGCTGAGATACAGTATTCAGCGTTTTGATACACTTATCTAAGACTTGAAACCTAAATGCCATCGCCACATTATAAAGCTGCATTAATAAAAAAAAGTCAAGAGTGGCTGTTTTTCAATTATTAAAACAATATTACTCTAGGAGGAAAGAAAAATAAATATTCAGAAAGATAAACATTTATGAATTTATTGAAATGTTGCTGTTCAAGATCATGTTGGCTTTATGGGTTATGGACTTACATTTTATTCAATGGAGAACATTTGGACTGAATGATTGATATATCTAACAGTGATGATAGATAATTTTGTTAATAGAAGAAAGCATGCTGATGAAGCAGCATAAGTTCATTTATGGGAGCACTGTATTCTAATGATTTTTGTTGCACTTGAAACCTTTTTTAAATCAATACTTCCATCAATAAATTATTTGCACTTGCAGTTTAAAAGTGCAGGGTTTGATTATTTTTCTCCCAAGATGTCTTTGTGCAAATTTGACAAACTTATGTTCCTAGTCTACCAACGTAATGAAGAGTTACTGGGTATTTTAAACAAACCATAATTTTTGTTTTGAGTATGAAAACAATTTTGAGAGAATTAAATCTCAAGTACTGCCGTTTTCTTCTCAGTCACTTGACTTTGAATGTGAATCTATGATTGGATTTGTGATAAACAAATGTACTTTGCTCTGATTTACCACGTGTTGTATTGCAGATCTGCTAATGTTTTCATCGTTAGTTATATGCAAAAATAATTGAGATCGTGGAGTAGATCAGAATAATGTTTGTTTATGTACTCTTTTACCTTAAAAATACCTGAGAGTCCGATATATAAACTGTACCACAACAGGATTTTATGACCAGTGAACCTGGTGGTGTCACTGCCAATTTCCTAGCCTGATACCATCCACAACAGTTAGATGTGAGAGTTGCATGCCACTGCAACCAACATACAGGAAACCTTCGATTAACCGGCCACTAAATAACTGGAACGCTCTAAACACCGGCAAAATTCAGGAGTCGGTTCAGATATTTTTTTTTACTTTTAGTTCTTTTACTCCATTTGTGGCTGTGCAAGCGTGTAGCTGAAGCTGTTGCTAAGCTACAGAGACGCTTGCAACTTGTGCCGATTGTTTTGAAGCTGTAAGCAACAGGGTTTGTTGCTTTATACGGAGCTCTGAGCTCCGTATCTTTTACAATAGCGTTCGGTTATCCAGCATTGTTGATGGACCGGCACCAGGTCGGTCCCGTCCGTGCCGGATACCAGAAAGTTTCCTGTACCAGGTATCATGTCAGTGCCAACAGGATATAGCCAAATTCACTGAGAATTGATTTAACATACAAGTAATTACATTAAATTTCACTTGGGCAGTGTTGATGCAAGAACATTTCAGGTACAAAGGCAAACTGAGCTGGACAAAATATTGGGCCAAAAATTGCTGTCGGAGGGGAGTATGCCTCCCACCCACGAAAGAATTACTAACCTACCTGCTGGTGGCAAGGATGTGAAAACTTGCAGTCTTGGGCCTTGAAGCGGAGGGCAGTGTAATGGCCCACGGATCCCAGGCATGCAGGCGGTGCGGAACTGTACCTGGGATCATAGGGGCCTGGTCCTCCAATCACAAAGCAAAATTCCATTTTAATCATTTCCAAAGGGAATCTCCTAATGAGATGTAATGGAATCTAGAAATCTAATCCAATTACAATTTACAGAATTGGAATTTTATTAGTTATTTATTTTCATTCCACCAACCTCACTAAAAATTAAATTTTTTGATACTTTTAGACATTAAAACTGTAATCCGGGACAATATTTGCAGAAACTCATTTCATACAGTGTATGTGTATAATTTATGATCTGAACATGTTTAATTAATGCCTTTGATATCCCCTTACGCTGATGCAAACAAGCCCAGAGACTGTTTGCATCAACCATAACACTTCCATGCGCAGTTGCTGGCCAGTTGGTTGGCAAATCGGCCAACTCTGCGCCAGCGATTGCTTTTTTTGTGGCCCGCGTGGATGGCCTGTCGATGCGTACGTTGACAGACCGCAAGTTTTGGATTTTGCGCATGCGCAAGAGTACACTGCCAGACCGACCTGCAAAATCCGGGCCATTGATTACATTTAGAAGTCTGGAGATAATTTATCACCATATTTCCCCAAGTAGTTTTAGGAGTTGACTGAAATTAATCAGAGTTGATGGGCATTGTGAACTTTTCTGAATTTCATTTGTGTGTTTCTTCCACAAAGAGCAGCATTTTTGTTTGGTTGTCTGGTACTACCTCCCAAGGTGAAGTATCAACATTCTATGCTAAGATCTCAGGGGTCATTTTGATTTTGGCCGAAGTGTGAAACGGGCAATATTGATGAGCAGCCCATTATACATGCCTCCCGATTTTCTTTTCCATTGACTTCAGTGGTTGAAGAGCACACGCACTTGCTAGCTAATCCTTTCCCAGTTGTTTTGAGGCCAATTGTGGTATCCCTGTCATTACCCTGGCTGAGATTATCTATATCCGCATAGACTGCGGTCGAATCTGTGATTTTTGTGGATCTATATTGTTCAGCTCCAAACTGGAAACACACTTTCCAATGTGTCCACTGGGGTAGCCAAAAATATTTATTTCTTTATTGTGTTTTTTATAACTTGTATGTAATTTATTTCCTCTCTTCTTTATAACTTCTGAAAACAAATGCAACAAATTAAAAAAATAAAAAATTTTTTTTGCTGTCCTCTCCTGAGATCTGCTTTCCCACGCTGGTACATAGTGATTCATAGTCTCTCTGCAGTGACTCTTATTACCAGTTCTCAAAAGACATGTTTCTGGACTGTAATTTTAATTCTCATTTGTGAGATAAATGAGTTCAGGATCTGCACGTAGGTCAAAAGTGGCTCTACAACTCGGGAATCAGGTCGGGCTTATCGATAATGGAAGAAGAGACAGTTTCTTAACTTCACAACAGGCAGGTTGCTTGTATTGATAAATTATGTTCCATCTTTACTTGCATAGTGTTTTTACCAAATAGTTGCTTGCTTCATAAATTTGGAAACTCCAACTTAATGTCATGGTACTCAAAGCTCTAATGTAACTGCACTATTAGTCAGCTGTAATGCATTCTCTGAAAGAAGAAAGCAAACTTTTTTTAAAAAGGCTGCAAAAGAAAAATGAAGCAGTGTAATTCATGCCTTTTCCCTGCAGTGCTTTATATCTCTATTATTTCTGATGAGCAGGGTTCTTCTGGAGGTGAGAAAATTGAGTTTTAGTAGTATACACTTATTTCCAGAGCTGGTCATCTCCTGCTGAACATGAGGATACATTTTTGAAAAGGTTAAATAAGGACAATTGAAACACAAAATGAGCCCGTTTGTCGAGGGGCACAGTGTGACAAACTTTTTTTATAAAGTGTGTGGCTAGAGATGGTTTTTAAAAGAAATTCCTCTCCTACTGGTAAGAAGAAATGCAAGCTAAGGAGATTAGACAATGTTAAGTGTGTTGAAGGAGGGGATTTGGCAGCAATAAAATGTTATCACGGATATCCTGCTAATTCCAGTGTTTTGGTCTTGACTTTCAGTTTACATCATTTCTCTCCAGCACTGTATTGTCAGAATTGTTAATTATTGACAAGTTATTTTGTATTTTCTGTTTGTACAAGGACCAGAATGACTAACTGCAGTGACCCTCCCCTGATTTTTCCAGAAGCTAGAATTACTGCAATTATTGTACAAAAAGGAAAATATTGCTGGAAATATGGGGGGAAAAAAACAGAACATGCTAGAAATACTCATCAGGTCAAGTGGCATCTTTCTCATACACCTGAAACATGAACTCCTCTGTTCTCTCCAAAGGGTCCACAGCCAAAAAATCTAAATCTTTCTTCTCTCCACAGATGTTGCCTGACCTACTGAGTGTTCAGTATTTTCTGAAGTGAATCAAATTCTTCTCTCTAACATTTTAATGGGGCTGTTAACCTGTTGATTTTAACTGGGTGAATGTCTCTTTTCAAATGGTGGAGGGGGCAATTTGTAGGTGCATTGGCCGGAGTAAACCTTTATCCCCTTTCTACCTCTCCCTTCACTTGCCATTAAGAGACTTAGCAGTTTTCACGGTTCACTCAAACTAATGCAGTGCTTAGAACTAAAAGCAGCAGAAATGGGCAATGGCAAATGTAATCACCATTGTCCTTGGCCTGTTGGTGACTTCAACCCATTATTTCACATGGTTAATAACTGTGATTTACATGCAACTACTATACCTAGTTATTCAGTAGACTTATATTTTTGATTTGATTCTTTTAGGTATGACTTAAATCAGTTAATGCAGTTTTTAGATTTATGGACCAACCAATCTTTTTTAAATGATTTAGCTTTGCATTTTTTTTTAGCTGTGTATATATTTAAGTTTTCCAACACCGTAGCCACTGCACTTAAAAGGAGTTCATTCTGTGAAGTGCTTTGAGATGTTTCTTCGTGATTAGGTACAATCTAAGTGCAAGTGCATTTACTCTGTCTCAAATAGAACCTCCTTAATTCTACAGTCTTCTGAGTACACCTCAAGGCAAATATTTCTCTATCAAATTTAAGTTTTTTTTTTGCTCAGACAGAATATTTTAAGCATCTCCTTTGAATGTTTCTTTGATTTGACAGCTGCATAAATATATTTTTTTAAGTGCCACTCACTGACTTTTCAGAGCAATGTCAGCAAATTGAAACTATAGAACTTTGGGACCAATTCTGGGGCAGGAGGGACCTGTACAACCTGGGCAGTTTGCACCGGAACAGGGCTGAGACCAATGTCCTCACTGGGATGTTAACGAGTGCTGTTGGGAAGATTTTGAACTAACTTGGCCGGGGAAAGGGAACCAGGACATAGCCAGCAGAAAGGAGAGACAAGATGCATAGAAAACTAGGAGGGGCAAACAGCAACAGAATAAAAAATAGTGCAGAAAGAACAGGAATTTGATAGAGGAAAAAAAGCAATGCCGACTAGCATGCTGCTGAAATGCAGATGTGTTAATGTGAGGAGTGTCACAAATAAGGTTGATGAACTGCAGGCAGAAGGTGCCACATTGGGGTATGATGGTGGCGACAACGGAGATCTGCCTTAAACATAAACGGGAATGGGGACTAAACATTCCTGGCTACAATGTATTCAGGAGCGATAGAGAAGGAAAAAAATCAAGTAGCATTGATCAAGGATAATATTGCAGTTCTACAGGGGGACAATACACCAGAAGGTTAAAAAAACTGAACGTATTTGGAGAGAGTTAATGAACAGAAAAGGAGCTGTTACATTGCTGGGTGTTCACTCGACCCCCATATAGTGAGAAGGAGATTGAGGAGCAAATCTGTAGGCAAATTTCAGAGAAATTTAAAAATAATAGTAGGAGACTTCAATTACCCTAATGTAGACTGGGGAAAAAACAGTGTGAAGGGCAAGGAGGGTGAAGAATTCCTAAAATGTGTACAGGAGAATTTCTTAACCTGTGTGTTTCCAGCCACGAGGAAGGAAGCGGTGCTGGATTTGTTTCTGGGGAATGAAGTAGGGCAAGTGGAGTGTGTTTCAGCGGGAGAACATCTGGGTAATAGTGATCATAATATAATTACATAGAAACATAGAAGATAGGAGCAGGAGTAGGCCATTCGGCCCTTCGAGCCTGCTCCGCCATTCAACGAGATCATGGCTGATCATCCAAACCCTAGCACCCGGTCCCTACACCGACAGCCATCCCACCCAAGCCCTATCCCCGTAACCCCTTAACCCCACGTATTTAATCCCCCCTAACACTAAGGGCCAATTTTTATCATGGCCAATCAACCTAACCCGCACATCTTTGGACTGTGGGAGGAAACCGGAGCACCCGGAGGAAACCCACGCAAACACGGGGAGAATATCTGTGTGGAGTTTGCACATTCACCCGAGGCCGGATTTGAACCCGGGTCCCTGGCGCTGTGAGGCAACAGTGCTAACCACTATGCCACCGTGCCGTAGTTCTGGAAAGGGACAAAGAAAACTAACATACTCGACTGGAAGCGAGACAATTAGTGATTTGGGAAGGGATCGAGCACAGGTGGACTGGAAAAAAAAATTGGCCAGGAAACCAGTAAATGAGCAATGGCAGGCCTTCAAGGCAGAAATAGTTTGGGTACAGACCAAGCGTATTCCCATAAGGAGGAAAGATGGGGCAGCTAAAGCTCCCTGGCTGACAAAGGAAATGGAGTTATAATAAAATACAAAACACAAAATGGAGGTTTATAACAAATGCCAGGTACAGAATACAGAGAGTACAGGGGGAAATTGAAACGGAATAAGAAGGGCAAACAGGATATGAGAGAGGAGTCATGGGTAACATAAAATGGAACCCAAAAATCTTTTAAATACATGGAAAAAGATAGATAGAGGAATGGTAGGGCCGATCAGGAACAATAAAGAAAATCTTCATGTGGAGGCAAAGGGCATGCCTGAGGTACTGAATGAGTACTTCGTATTTATCATCACAGAACAAGAGGATGAAGTTAATGTCAGCGAAGAGGAGTAGAACTATTGGATCGGATAAAAATAGATAGAAAGGAGGTGCTCAATAGGTTGGCATCATTCAAAGTTAACAAGTCACCCACACCAAATGGGATGTATTCTAGGTTGCTGAGGGAATCAAGGGTGGAGATAGCAGAAGCTCTGACCACAATCTTTTAATCCTACTTGGATATGGGAGTGGTGCTAGAGGACAGGAGGATTGCAAATGTTACACACCTGTTCAAAAAAGGAGAGGGGGATAAACCTGGTAATGACAGGCCAATCAGTCTAATGACAGTGGTGGGTATACTACTAGAAACGACTGTCATAGACAAAATAAATTCTCACTTAAAGCATAGTTTAATAAGGGACAGCTGTTGTGTCTGTGTATAATAAGACACAGACTGCAGGAGAATGGTACAACAGGTGTTTACTCAACGTGGCTCACACTGGAACTGATCTGTACAGATTACTACTCAGTGCTATATACAGGTGTGGTCACTGCCGGTACTGCAGTATACATGAGCTGTAAAAGATAGTTTCCCCCTTAAAGGTATATACATTACAATTCCTTCCCTTTTAGATTAACAGTACCATAACACTCATTTAACAATTAAATCTCAAACTAATTACAATTAACACTTTTAACATGCAACATTAACTGAAAATAGTCTATGTATATATTCAGTCTTTGGGGAGGCTTCCTGATCCTTTCTGGATAGCGCCTTTCCCGAGTGCCTTGCTCTTGGTGCGGAGGCGATTCTGGCCCCCTGTCGTCGGTTGGTTCATCGTTTCCGATGCTACTGTTTCTGGGGTAGATGCGACCTGTACGTCGAGTTCATCACCAGGTACGTATGGGCGAGGCATGGGGTTGACTTGTTCCTGTGACTCTAGGATCTGGTCAGCATAGCGTCTCACGATGCTCTCCCCAACGTCCACTGTGTACATTAGTGGGCCCTGCCGTGTGCATATCGTTCCTGGCTGCCATTTTTCTGTTCGGTAGTCGCGGGCCAAGACTGGTTGCCCTACATTGAAGCTCCTTGTTGGCTTCTCATGGATGTGCTGGAATTGCTTACTCTCAACATCTCTTCGTACGTTTGGTCTGAGCAAATCCAGGCGAGATCTTAACCTTCGGTTAAAGAACATCATGGCTGGGGCCTGGTTGGTGACTGCATGTGTCGCATTCCGGTAGGCGAACAGGAAATTGTCCACCTTGTGCTGCAGCGGAATGTTGTCATTGTACATAGCCTTTATTGCCTTCTTAAAGGTTTGTATGAACCTCTCAGCCAATCCATTTGTGGCTGGATGATACGGGGCGGATGTGTAATGCCTTACCCCATTCTTTTTCAAGAACCTCCGGAACTCTTCGGACACAAACTGTGGTCCGTTGTCGGAGCAAATCTGTTCTGGCAAGCCATTCCTGGCAAAAATGGTCCGTGGGACTGCAATAGTTTTCTCCGTGGTGGTGGAGGACATTTTGATGACCTCGGGCCATTTCGAGTGCGCATCCACGGCTATTAAAAACATTGAGTCCATGAATGGACCAGCAAAATCAATATGCACCCGTTGCCATGGAGATGAGGGCCACTCCCATGGGTGTAGAGGGGCCTGTGGTGGTGCATTTTGGACTTTCTGGCATCCTGAGCAGCTCTTGGTCAGGTCCTCGATTTGTTTATCGATTCCCGGCCACCACACATAAGCCCTGGCTGGGCTTTTCATTTTTACCCCTTCCAGATGACCCTCATGAAGCTCATTGAGCATTCTATCCCTTAACTTGGGTGCAATTACCACTCGGGATTCACACATCAAGGTCCCCCGGCACACTCTCAGCTGTTCTCTCCTTGTCGAGAATGCTGGCAACAGTGAGTCGCCATGTGCTGGCCATCCCTTCACCATCAAATCATATACCCGAGACAGTGTCGGGTCATTTCGGGTTTCCTTTTCGATACAAGTGTTAGTTACCGGTAGGTATTCAACTATAGCCGAATGGAATATTTCGACAGGATCCACTGCTGGTGCTTCCTCCGCAGTAGGCAGTGGCAGGCGTGATAGCCCATCAGCATTTCCATGCTGTTTCGTGCCCTTATATTCAATCTCATGGTGCGCCCCTAGAAAAAGTGACCATCTTTGTAGTCGTTGCGCAGTCATCGCCGGAACGCCCTTCTTCGGATTAAAAATGGAGACAAGAGGCTGGTGATCAGTCAGCAAGGTGAATTTCTGCCCGTGCAGATAGTGATTGAACTTTTTCACTCCCCACACTAGGCTGAGGGCCTCCCTGTCAATCTGGGCGTAGTTATGCTCGGCTGAGGTTAGTGATCGTGATGCAAAGGCTATTGGCCTCTCTGAGCCGTCCGAGAATTTGTGCGACAGCACCGCTCCAATGCCGTAGGGTGACTCATCACATGCCCACCGAATTGGTAATGCCGGGTTGTAATGGGCCAATACCTCTTTCGATGTGATTAGTGTTTTGCTCTTCTGGAAAGCTCGTCTACATTCGTCACTCCACTTCCATGGCACCCCAGTTTGCAGTAGGGTGTTCAGTGGGTGTAGTATTGTAGACAAATTTGGCAAGAACTTATGGTAGTAGTTTACCAGCCCGAGGAACGACCTCAGTTGTGACACATTTTCCGGTGCTGGAGCCTTGACTACTGCCTCACTCTTCTCTGGGGACTTATGTAACCCCTCTATCGATAACGTGGCCACAATACGAGATCTGTTTTCTAAAAAACTCGCATTTGGGGCGGTTAGCTCGGAGCCCATATTCCTGCAATCTAGTGAGCACCTGCTCCAGGTACTGCCACTTTTGCTGCATTTAACTGACCAATTGGCACACGGGGTAGTCAGTCAACCTTTGTTCGACAAACTGAGAAAGCCCAGCTAGTTAATTTCCTTGAAAGCATTAACACACAGGAATTTACTACTAACTTTCTTAGTCATTGAGTGAAACTGGTTCATATAACTTCAATATTTCAGATCTCATTAATTTAGCCATTACACAAACAATGCCAGTCATCTGGAAGAGAAATAGTTTTGGGATGGTATCCCTTGAAAAGTCTGGCACAGTACAATTGTCTTAATGTCATTCTTCAAAATCAAATCCACTTTTATTGTCATTGTTAGTGCACAAGTGCAGTACAACGAAATGTAGGCTTGCGGCTCCCGAGAGTGTACATTTGGATTAAGACATTTAAACATTCAACATACATTTGGCTTGTAGTATATTAACATAAACATAACCATAATAAAGTGCATTGGCAGATGTGCAGGCTTTAGAGTTTATTTGTGGAGTTCAGTAGGATGACAGCCCTGGGAAAGAAGCTGTTCCTAAATCTGGTCGTACGGGTGCGAATGCATCTGTAGCGTCTCCCAGATGGCAGGAGGGCGAACAGACTGTGGCTGGGGTGGGTAGGGTCTTTGATGATGGACCGTGACCTCCGTAGACAGCGTTTCTGGTCTATGTGCTCTATGGTCGGTAGCCGGCCTTCAGCTCACTTTGTATCAGAAGCTCTGGAAAAGTCTTCTCCTTATGTGACTCAGTGTCAAATTTTGTTTGCTAATGCTCCTGTGGAGTGCTTTGGGTCATTTCACTACGTTTAAGGCGCTATATAAATACAAGTTGCTGTCGTTGGTGTTCTGATGAAAAATATGATCTGCAGCTGAGAGCAAGAGAGAAGTTTCTTTTTTCTGTTTTATGGGTCTTTTTCACATAATTTTCATGTCTCCAGTTACTTGTTATAATGTCTTTGTAAATTTTCAGTTTCTATTCAGATTTCCACTTAGCTTCACTTTACCATTGAGCACCTCCATTTGGTTCTTGAGAGGGCCAACCATGCAGGGATTTCTTTCTCTTCAGTTTTGGATACCTTCTTGGCATTGAAGGAAGTATCCTGTCTAAAAGCTCACAATATGTTGTGGAAATGATACGTCCACTGTTTCCAGGTTAATAAATACAATCCTCTGGGACTGCTTTTTCTCAATCTTGATTGCTTTTTTTTTATTGAGGGCTCGCATGAGATTTGTTAAAATACAATACATGCTGACAGCAGGAAATTGGAGCGTTCATTCGTATCCAGATTCATAAAAGACAATTAGAAAAAACAAACAATTTGTTTGGTCAGCTTTGCCTAATTGGCGTTTGTATCTATTTTTCGTGCATACTTAAGTCAGTTCCAACATAGTCTATGACGTCTGTTGTCCTAAAAGTAAGCTATTTAAGACTGTTCTAGAGCTTGCTCTGATTTGTGTGTCCCTGGGCTAGTAAGTTTCATGTGCTGGTGATGGAGCTAAATTCCATGGTTTTATGGCAGTTGAAAGAGCACAATTGAAATTTATGCTGAAAGGTAAACATTCAGAAAAATGCAGGACATACGAAGCAGACCAGGCAGCATCATGGAGAAAGGAATAAAGTTTTTTCTTTTTCTGCAGATGCTTCCTTACCACAGTGTTGGCAGCATTTTTTTTTGTTTCAGGTTCCAGCATCAGCAGTATTTTATTTTTTGTTTTATGCTGAAAGGAAAATTGTGAGATCCATTACCATATAAAATTACACCAATAAATGTTTCTCTTCGTTAATGTGTTCTGGTTACCATTAAAATTGATTGATAAAGTTGTCATAAAATGAAAGAAACAGAAAGACACGAATACTTAATTTAATAAAGAGGTATGAGCTGTATGTTAGCAAGAACAGACAGGCCAGGCGTATGTATTGTCATTTGGGCAGTTCAGAGATCGTTCCTGTATTACCCATGTAAAACTCCATGAAATTGGGCATGTCCAGTGATGGAAGTTATGATTCAAGGAAAAAATACCAAATTGGCCGGTGCTTATGTAATTTTTAAGGCTGTAACAATGCTGTTTAATTTGTGTTAATTTTCTTAATGGTAAAAGCTTTATTATGTGCATTTAAAATAAAATGTAAAGTGCAGGTTAATACCTTTTCAACAGCAACTTGCATTTATATACCTTTTTAATGTAGAAGAAACATCCCAAGACGCTTGACAGTGCTGTGATCAGACAGAAATGGATGCTGCGCCAAAAAGGGAGGGTAACCAAAAGTTGGTCAGAGATGAGTTTTGAGTCAAGTCTTAAAGAGGAGAGTGAGGTACAGAGGCGGACAGGATTAGGGATGAAATTGGAGAGTGTGAGGTACAGAGAAGAGTAGTGTCCATGAGTGCTACGTGTTCTAAATTTCTCTAATCTTAGTAAAACTATTCTCTCTCACTTTTTGTTTTGCAGCTGGGAGAGAAATGTCCAGATGTCTTGGATATCCATTTTGGTCAGTGTTACAAGATCACAGATGAAGGCATGATGGCATTGGCACAGGGCTGCCCAAGGCTGCAGAGAATTTACATGCAAGAAAACAAACTGGTATGTTAAAATTTAAAGAGAGGCTGAGTACCATATCAACACTTCAGCTGTCAAATTTATTCTGGAGAATTGCTTTCAAATCTAGTACTTTAACTGATGATCAATACTTTGATACAGTATTTTTGTTTAAAAAGTATTTTTTTATCTTGGGTAACAATGATTGTGGTCATGACACAGATTTTATTAATGTGCAACCTACAGAAAACTGGAGTTCTAGTTTTAGCAACAAGATATTATTTGAGGTCAAAGTTTCTGATTTTGTCAAAAGGGATTTGTATAACCTATATTTTGTATACATAATTGTATCTCTGCTTACAGTTCACATCCATTGGTAGTTAATTAATAATTAGCTGTTTGATGAGATAACAGATGACCATTTAGTGCTCCATTTGATTTAAAAGTAACAACATGAAGTAATGTCATATTTCACTGGTTGAATTTTCTAAGTGAGATGAAAACTTGTGCCAGCTTGAATGAGACGTGCCTGCCTCTGGGCATTGGATGTGTTGTCCATAGACCCATTAAATCATTTCTGTCAAGCTTGTGAAGTAGGGCTTTTCTCTGAACTTTTTTTAAGATGTTCTTCTTAAAAACTTACTTTGCTATGAACCAAACATTTAAAAAATCACTTTGTCAGATCAGTTGCTTATTGTTTAGTTTTTACATCGCCTTCACATCTAAAACACTGATCTGCTTCTGTACTGCTTAATTTGCTAGAAGTCTGTATGTGTGAAGTTGCACAGATTATTGCATTATGAAGGGATCAGGTCCAGGAGCTTGAACTTGATGACGCATAATTTCTAGACGAGCAGCTTTCTCGGGGTCACGTACAAACGGAGAAATAATTTGGGCGTTGTACAAATCTTGAAACTTAAGGGTGGTCTTATTGCAGTCAGAACAGGAAATGGAATCTCAGTTTTATCATCAGAAATGTATCCTCAAGCTGTTTATTTACTTTCAAATTTTATAATGACTGACTTTTTGCCATTGCTTAATGATTCTTTTGATAATTAGGAGGCTAACTGCTCAGTAACCAATTATCAGTCTAATTGTGCAATTTAAATTTCCATTTAAGCATTGACTAATTTCAGTTAATGAAAAGCAGAAGCAATCTGAAGTTTGTATATAGTTTAATAAGTTAAAACTGGAACTGTATTGCAGACAGTAAATAATCTGACATTATACAGGTTGGATGAACACTATTGTTTACGCTGTACATTTTTTAATAGAAATTATGGTGGCATTATATAGTATTTATGAAGGATGGCACTGACTGCTTCAATTTACACAGCAGTGAGGAAAACCTGGTGTGGCGGTGGGGGGCGGGTGGAAATAATAGTAATAAGGTGTTCAGAACAAAGTCACTTGGAGGTGATGGCAGTCTTTCTCGTGTGTGGGGGAAACCTGAATATTATACTGATGCCCGTCAGGAACATGAAGAATAATAGATAATCGGGAGTGTGATATTGATTTTTACTTCACCAGTGAGTTATGTGGGTCCTTCTTTCAAGGAAAATAAAGTCATATCACACTTTCTATTTTTTGTATTATATGTGTGACATTTATCTCAAAATCAATTTTTAATCGTTCTGCTGTAGCAGCAGAAGAAATATATGGTGAAGGTACTATCACTCCAACATCTGTTTGTGAACAATTGCTTGCACAAGTAAAAAATGCTTTATTCTGGTACATCTGAACCTGATTAAGCCTTTTTCTACACCTGAGGATTTGTCGTTCCTGAACAAAATCAGAGTTACCTCTGGCCAAACATGATCCCACTGAGTTGAAAAAGGATCAACTGTCTTTATAAAATTAATTCTTGGGCGTCGCTGGTAAAGCCGGCATTTAATGCCCATCCCTACTAATCACTATCCAAAAAAGAGCCACCAAATTTTGGAATCACCTACAAATGAGCAACCCCCAATGCTATCACTACGACGCCCTGAAATGCCAAGAGCTGACCATAAAGAAGAATACCCTCAGTCAACTAGTCCTGGGACTCAATAAAGTAACTAATAACAATACTAACAATAACCAGCCCCAGGACAGTGACAGGGTAACACAAAGAATTCGACCCAACACAATCGTCGCTAAGCAAAAGGAAAAATATCTGTCATATTGGGCAGAAACAACAAAAACCCAAAGCAAACTCAATTGCTACTTGGCCCTAAACAGACAATACAACATAGCTGATTACCTGACCATGGTAAAGGATAACAAACTAAGAAGAACCTTGACAAGGTACAGACTTAGCGAACATAGCCTAGCGATCGAAAAAGGCAGACACAGGCAGACCAGGCTGCCAAGAGAAGACAGGATATGCTCTCACTGCAGTCAGGGAGTAGTTGAGACAGAGATGCACTTCCTCACAGCCTGTGGAAAATATCAGGGCATCAGAGAGAATTTCTATCAAAAATTCTCACAAATATGCCCTGAATTCAGAAATCTGACTGACAACCAAAAACTCCCATTCCTACTGGGGGAGGAGAGAAGCTGTGTAACACTGGCGGCACACTATGTTACAGCTTGCCATGAACCGAGGGACAACCAGTAAACTAAGACAAGAGTATATATAAACAAGGCGAAAATATATTTATAAACTCAGGGATATACCTGTTTATACACTATGAATGGAACCGCGTTTATGTGTTCAACCATAAATGTATTTTGATGCTTTGGCAACATAAGATGTACCTTATCATGCCAATAAAGCGATTTGTATTGTATTGGTGGTCGGTCTTCACCTTGACCGGCTGGTTGCTGTTTAAAACAGCTGATTCCATCAGCACACCAGATTTGACCAGATTTTGATACATTAACTTAATGCTGCGCTTCAATCATAAACTGGAGGCTGGAACCTCTGTATACTTGTGTTCTTGTATAGTGATGGCTCATTTAAATTGTGATAATTAATCAGGTTGAAGGCAAATCCAGTAAATAGCAGTATTTTGAGTAAGATGTTTTTCATTCTTTGGTAAATTCTAGCAAACTACCACTGCATTGTTAAACCTTCTGATTTTAGGGTTCAACTTGATTTAATTCTGATAATTGCCCACAAAAAATGAATTCTAAAATAAGGTTTAAACTTGATTTTAAACCCAGAAATACCACTATTGTCATATTGCAATTCCGGTGTCACACACATAACTACTTTCCCTGTTTGGCATGGAACACTTCACCTTTTCTCTGCACCAACAGTCAGCATCGATGTAGAGCAACATCTTCAGTTGCCTGTCTCACGTTGAGACGACTGGACAAAGATTCAGCAAGGAGGAGACACTGATGCAGTTAATGATGAATGCCGATTCCTTTTAGCATTTCAGTTTGTGCAGGCAGTTGTAAACATTCTGTGAACTATTTTATTTGTTCCTTAAAAAATGTTTTTGCTGATTAAAGCGGAAGTTTTCTGATCACCGCATTATGCTATATTTTGATCCAAGGTAAAATATTTTTGCTCGCAAGTGATTTACTATTTTTGACCCAGATTCAGGGAAAAAAAAATTAGAAGTATATGTCTGTAATTATTGTTTTTACCTTTTCAACTCCCCAACTCTATTTAAAAACGAGCAAGAGGAATGTGTTTGCATGTTGTTAATTTGGGGTACAAAGCCAGACAAATTCATCAGAAATCAGTTCTGGCAATGAATACACTTAATCAGACCCTACTTATTTTTAAATTTAAGCCATTTTTAGATGAGGTTTTTAAAAAAAATAGAAGTATTGAATGATGAATGGGATGTTTCTTTTCCAGCAGTAGTGGTGCTGCCATCTTGTGTTGTTTCAGAGGATTCGGTTGAGTTGTTTGATGAATTATACTCGAATTATGAAATGCCTTATTAATATGGTTTAGAAGTTTCTATCCGTAATAATGTATTTGGGTTAAAAACTTTAACGGCAGCTTCCCTTACGGACTAGTGAGCTTATTGTAGGAGTACCTTTTATATGCTGACCAGGAAGGCTCCTGGCCTGTGCAGAGTTAACAGACTTCAGGTTCGGAGGTGTTTTAGGCATTACAAATGCAGGGCAGGAAATTCTTCAGGTTCCTAATCCCGATTGCTGTCCAGAGATGCTGGATAAGATGGGGCTCAGCTGTGATGAGCCCTGCAGTCATATAGCCTGCAGACACTCGCTATCAAGGATAATACATGAACAATAACCACTTTGCTTATGTACCAGAGGGTGATCAGTGCCAGTGGAATGATACTCCAGCTAGGAGTCAATGCCTTTGAGAGAGGAGAGGGGGGTTAAAATAAAATAAAAAAAGGCGTTGTTTAAACTATCTCTTTGTATTTATTCAGGTAAAAAGGGCTTTTTTTTCCCCAATGTGTGGTACATTACTTAAGAGGACGATATACCAAGTGTTCAGTTTCGGTTTTGAATTTATTTGCGTCAGTTGTATATATTAAGTATTGTATGCAAAACATCAGACGCAAAAGAAAATTCTTTATTGTGGGACTTCTCTCCTTGAGTTGCATATTCTCTTTTATTGCATGTGTTTCCAGCTTTTGAAGTTAGTTTTCTTTCCTTTTAGGTGATCATTTATATGTTACATCACTTCCCAGTATGTATGAGATCACAAGGACAAACTAATCCCAGATTTCTGCCAGTGTCTATTTAATCAATATTCTGTAGTCTTCTAGGTGTATCTCATTCTCCATTTCTTCTCCCCTCTCCTTCAGTAAGTAGCACTTGACTCAGCTTAGCACCTCCTATCTCTCATCCACTGCCCAAATAAGATTAGGATATCAACAGGTGGAAAATGAGAAGCACACACTTGTTTTATTACTTGATGACAACATTTGGTAATGCATACCAACAATTTGTGCCACTGGGTGATAGTGGCTGTTAAATTAGTGAGAATTAAATGACTGGAGAATAGCACGTTTAGTTCAATTTTCTGAATACGAAGGACGAACATGAGAATAAATGTTAAGTTGCAGCAGTGCCTGAACACTTGGATCCCACGCAGAAAGAGCACAAATCTTAAATTTTACACTGGTGTGTAGTTGCTTTTAGAGCTGAGGCAATGGCTTATATTTTCCGACCCCCACGGGTGTGTACGAGTTGTGTACACACCCGTAGGCGCCTCGCAAGTGCTGGTTTCAGGCATGCGGAGCGCATGCACGGAGCACCGGCACTTCTGACCTATCAAGAATCCTCTTGACAGATCCTCTGCTTGCCCGGGAGAAGGGCCTCTGCAGGCAGGGGGTTCTGCTTTCTGCAGAACCACCGCCCGCTGAAAACCTTTAAAAATATTACGCCTGGTAAGGCCTGCTTTTACCAGCAGAAGAGTTTAAAAAAGTAAAAAAATATATATTTTTCCACTCATAATTTAAAAATACTTTTCAAAAAGGTAAGTTTATTTTTAGCTCCATAAAAAACTTTAATTTTTTTGTTTAAAATATTAAATTTAACGTAATTTTAACTAATTTGAAAAACGTGATTTAAAAAAATTTGTTTACTGTTGGTGTGTTTTTTGAGTGATCCGCATTCATACTTTTGACAGGTCTAAGCTTAGAGACCTGTCAAAAGTGTGCAGGGGGATTCCCTTCTTCCATTGATTCCCCATGGCCCACCTGATCCCAGGGATGCTTGCTTACTGCCTGCACCCCTGGGATACCTGGGCCTCTGCGCGCACGCACCAGGAGAAGCCCAGGAGCGGAAATGTCCGGACCTCTGGAGCCCTCCGGTAAGGGCATAGATTTTTTCCAGATCGGAGACACCCGCACGCAGGAAGCCTCCGATCAGAAAATACGGGCCGATATATGAGAAGCTCTGTGTTGCATTTTATTTGTTGCCTGATCTGAGGGGGACTGGCAGTCTGGTAGATGTCGGTTGGAAAACACTTCTTGGCTGGTATCTCTGACCTTGCGGAATCAGAATAAAATAAAACCCAAAATAACAAATTTGTATATAACGGTCACCATCACTTTAAGCTGCCCACATTTAAATTGAGCACATAGCGTTTATCAGTTTCCATTACTATGACTGTCAATTACAAAGTCACTGTTCAAAGTGTTATTCCGGGCAGAAATAGGTGTTCAGTAAGTAGCTCGCACCTCGGTAAACTGTACTTCAAAGTAGAGTACATGCCAGCACAACCAAGCAGTTCAGGTACAGTAATCCAACAAGCTTTTATCATAGCCAATTTTTATCTTTGGTATTTGAAAATAACCCCCCCGGCTTCAATTCTCTACTGCTAACCATCTTATTAAACCCCTCTCCGGTGTCTCCTCCACACTCGCCTCCAACAAGTGCGAGGAGCTCACTGACTTCTTTGTCTCTAAAATTGAAACCATCTGATCAGCTGCCTCTGCCACTTCCCTTCCTTCCCCTAACCAGGACAAACTTCCTCGAAGGTTCCCTCCTGCCCTAGTTCTGAACTCGCATATTTCTCCTCGGATACTGTCCCCCTCTCCTTCAAATCTGCTGTCCTCACCCCTCTGAAAAAACCAACCCTTGACCCTCCGTCCTTGCAAACTACCGCCCCATCTTCAACCTCGATTTCCTCTCAAGTCCTTGAACGTGTTGTCGTCTCCCAAATCCGCGCCCATCTTTCCCAGAACTCCATGTTTGAATCACTCCAATCCAGTTTCTTCCCCGCCACAGTACCGAGAACGGCTCTCATCAAAGTCACAAATGACATCCTTTGTGACTGTGACAAAGGTAAACTATCCCTCTTCGTCCTTCTTGACCATGTCTGCAGCCTTTGACATGGTTGACTGCTCCATCCTCCTCCAACGCCTCTCCACCATCGTCCAGCTGGGTGGGACTTGGGACTGCACTTGCCTGGTTCCATTCTTATCTATCTTATCATAGCCAGAAAATCACCTGTAATGGCTTCTCTTCCTGCTCCCGCATCGTTGCCTCTGGTACCCCCCAAGGATCTATCCTTGGCCCCCACCCCCTATTTCTCCTCTGCATGCTGCCCCTTGGCGACATCATCTGAAAACACAGCATCAATTTCCACATGTACGCTGACGACACCCAGCTCTAACTCACCACTACTCCTCCACGGTCTCAATTGTCAGACTGCTTGTCCGACATCTAGTACTGGATGAGCAGAAATTTTCTCCAACTAAATATTGAGACGACCAAAGCTGTTGTCTTCGGTCCCTGCCCCAACTCTATTCCCTAGCCACCGACTCCATCCCTCTCCCTAGCATCTGTCTGAGGCTGAACCTCACTGTTTGCAACCTTGGTGTCATAGTTGAACCTGAAATGAGCTTCTGACCACACATCCACGGCATAACTAAGACCGCCTATTTCTACCTCCTTAACGTCGCCCATCTCCACCCTTGCCTCAGCTCATCTGCTGCTGAAACTCTCCTCCATGCTTTTGTTACCTCTGGACTTGATTATTCCAACACACTCCTGGCTGGCCTCCCACATTTTACCCTATGTAAACTTGAGGTCATCCCACACTCTGCCTGTTTCCTAACTCGCACCAAGTCCTGTTCACCCATCACCTCTGTGCTCACTGACCTACATTGGCTCCTGGTTAAGCAACGCCTTGAATTTAAAATGATCATCCTTGCTTTCAAATCCCTCCATGGCCTCACCACTTCCTATCTCTGTAATCTCCTCCAGCCCCACAACCGCTCCCCCCCCCCCCCCCCCGCCGAGATATCTGCGCTCTTCAAATTCTGCCCTCTTGAGCATCCTTGATTTTAATTGCTTAACCATTGGTGGCTGTGCCTTCAGCTGCAAAGGCCCTAAGCTCTGCAATTCCCTCCCTAAATCTTTCCTCCTCTCTACCTTTCTTTCCTCCTTTAAGATGCTCCTTAAAACCTATGTCTTTGACCAAGCTTTTGTCCTAATATCTCCTTATGTGGCTCGGTGTCAAATTTTTGTCTTGTAACACTCCTGTGAAGCGCCTTGGGATGTTTTATTACATTAAAGGCACTATATAAATAAAAGTTGTTGTTACACCTACCCCTGCCAAGCTTCAGTGGAGTTCAAGGTCCTCTGCCTCTGCTGTTCTTGTGCAGGCAATCATTGTGAGAGTAGGTTACAGCTAACAAGCACTGCAATGTCTTTTCTTTGCAGAGTACCAATGTCACTATGCACTGGTTCTCTAGAAGGAATTTGTTTTGTCCATTTCAAGATTTAACTAGTGTCAAGTTTTTGATGATGTAAATGGTCTAACGCATACATCGAATAATAGAATGGTTACAGCACAGAAGGAGGCCATTCGGCCCGTCGAGCCCATGCCGGCTCTCTGCAAGAGCACTTCAGCTAGTCCCACTCCCCCGCCCTTTCCCCGTAGCCCTGCAACATTTTATCCTTCAGGTACTTATCCAACTCCCTTTTGAAAGCCGCGATTGAGTCTGCCTCCACCACCCTTTCAGGCAGTGCATTCCAGATCTTAACCACTCGCTGCGTAAAAAAAGTTTTTCCTTATGTCGTCGATGGTTCTTTTGCCAATCACCGTAAATCTGTGTCCTCTGCTTCTCAACCTTTCCGCCAGTGGGAACAGTTTCTCTCTACAGCGGCCAAATTGCATTAGCACTGTTATTGTTGGAGGCTATTATTATTTTGGATTCATCTCGAGCTGTTTTGTCATGAAGTAAGCTGATTATATAAGCAAATAGGTGGATGTATTTGAGCAAAGGGTTTGCATGAATTTTGTGGTAGATTACTAGTTTTCACTTGAGGTTAGAAGATTTGTGTTTTTCAACAATGAAATTTCAGACAAAGTTTTGTAGAATAGTCGGACATGAAGGATGTGAGGCTATGGAATACACTACACTTGGAGTTAGTAATTCAAGTATAGACAATGTTGACATTTAAGAATAGGTTAGATAGGTGGTTGAAGAAAAAGAACGAACTTACATTTATGTAACACAATTCATTGTCCAAAAGTACTTGCCTTCCACACTTGCCTCTTGGGTTCAAGCCCTATTCCAGAGAGTTGAGCGTGTAATCTAGGCTGACACTTCAGTGCATTATTGAGGGAGCGCTGAACTGTCAGAGGTACATCTATGGGTTGAGGCATTAAAATGAGACGTAGTCTGCCATGCCACATGAATATAAAAGGTCCTAGGGCCATAGCTCTATTTGAAGAAGAGTGAGGGACTTCTCCCAGTGTTCTGGCCAATACTTAACCCTCAACCGACATCACTAAAACAAATGATCTGGTCAATTTCTCATTTTTGTTTGTGGGACCTTGCCATGTGCAAATTGGCTGCTGTGTTTCCGAACATTGCAGCAGTGATTTCAAAAGTACTCGATTGGCTATGAAGTGCTTTGGGACGTCCGGAGGTTGTGAAAGGCATTATATAAATGCAAGTTTTATCTTCCTTTCTTTTTTACATGACTACTGCTAGAAATAGAAATTACTTTTTAAAATGTTCTTGCATAGGATTACATAAGAGACACGGCACAGAAACAGGCCATTCGGCCCAACCAGTCCATGCCGGCGTTTATGCTCCACCCGAGCCGCCTCCCGTCTTTCCTCATCTAAATCTATCAGCATAACCCTCTATTCTCTCTTCCCTCATACTTCTCTAGCCTCCCCTTAAATGCATCGATACTATTCGCTTCAACCACTCCCTGTGGCGGCAAGTTCCACATTCTCACCACTCTTTGGGTAAAGAAGTTTTTTCTGAATTCTCTATTGGATCTCTTGGTGACTATCTTATATTGATGGCCTCTAGGTATGCTCTTCCCCACAAGTGGAAACATTCTCTCTATTCAATCCATCAAAAACTTTCATAATTTTAAAGACCTCTATTAGATCACCCCTCAGCCTTTTTCCAAGAGAAAAGAGACCCAGCCTGTTCATCCTTTCCTGATATGTATACCCTCGCATTTCTGGCATCACCCATGTAATTTTTCTCTGCACCCTCTCCAGTGCCTCAATATTCTTTTTATAATATGACAACCAGAACTGTATGCAGTACTCCAAGTGTGGTCTAACCAATGTTCGATACAGGTTTAACATAACTTCCCTACTTTTAAGTTCTATCCCTCTAGAAATAAACCCTAGTGCTTGGTTTGCTTTTACATAAGAAATAGGAGTAGGAGTAGGCCAATCGGCCCCTCGAGCCTGCTCCACCATTCAATAAGATCATGGCTGATCTGATCCTAGCCTCAAATCTTCTATCACTCTCCATCCCACCCGAACACGTGATCTCCCGGGAGAGGCGAAAAACCAGATAAAAAACCCAATGGCCAATTTGGGAGAAAAAATCTGGGAAATTCCTCCCCGACCCATCTAGGCAATCGAAACTCTTCCAGGAGATCACTCTGTCCCTATATTTTCTACAGTACTTACCTTCTGTAAAGGCGATCTCCACCCCAGCCAGGAACAGGAATAAAACCATCTCCTGAAATCTAACACGGAATTAGAACACACGAAGTAGGAGCAGAACCAGGCTGCATGGCGCCTGGGCCCACTCCACTACCCACAGGGCCATGACCATTCCGAACCTAGACTCTTGTCCAATTTCCTGCCCGCTCCCCGTAACCCTTAATTCCCTTTACTTCCAGGAAACTATTTCCATTTTAAATTTATTTAATGATGTAGCTTCCACAGCTTTCTGGGGCAGCAAATTCCACAAACCTACCATCCTCTGAGTGAAGAAGTTTCTCCTCATCTCAGTTTTGAAAGAGTTATGGCCTTTTTTATGGCCTTGCTAACCTGTGTCGCAACTTTCAGTGATTTGTGTATTTGTACTCCTAGATCCCTTTTGTTCCTCTACTCCACCCTAGACTCACACCCTCCAAGTGATAAGTGACCTCCCTATTCTTCCTACCAAAATGTAATACCTCACATTTATCTGTGTTGAACTTCATTTGCCAATTCTATGCGCATTCTGCAAGTTTATTAATGTCCTCCTGTAAGTTGTTGCAGTCCTCCTCAGTATTAACTATCTCTCCCCAACCCCCCCCCGCCCCCAATGTGGTGTCATCTGCAAATTTAGAAATTGTGTTTTTGATTCCCAAGTCTAAATTGTTAATGTAAATTGTGAACAGCAGTGGACCCAGCACTGATCCTTGTGGAACTCCACTACCCACCTTCTGCCACTTCTTTGAATGGTAAAGATATATCTCCATTTTTAAGCTTTTTCTATTGGTTAAGTCAGTTTAAGAAAAGTTGGTTTCTTGGAGCATGCAACAGTTAAATAACATGCTGTTTTCATGAGAAAAATTGACTTGGCAGTTAAACAATATTTCTGTCCACTGGAAATTTTGGATATGGATGAGTGATTTTGATCTTGGGTTATCTGAAAGCTGATGTTCGTCAGTGGATAATGTCGCAGTTGGAAGACTTCAGTCACCATTTGTGTTTTTTATTCTGATATTGAAGCAGAAAAACACATGTACCAGAAGAGGGAGCATAAGTATCAGCAAAGTTTAACTAACCTACCACTGGCAGTCTTTAGAAGCCAAGGACACGATGGCTTAAAATTCAGTGTATTGCTGACTTTGAGTTAATATTACAATGTGTATTATACTCTTGGAAGAATATTTAATTAAAGTAATGATTCATGACTTCAATTAGCTTAACAACCACTTTAAATGTGCAATTACAAAATTTAAATATGTTATGTTATGTCATATGTCTCACTTATGCAGAATGTACACTTTATCCTACTTTTTCAATTTGTTTTCCACATGTACAGTGAACTTCGATATAATTTGAACCTGGATGACGAGCCCAAATTTTGGGTATTGATGGAGTTGAAAGATTAAGATCATTACTGATACTTTGATTAAGTCCAATCCACAGTATTGTATAATGGGCTTCCCATGAAGATTCTCTTTGCACTCCCATCTCCTTTGTTTAGTTGACCCCTTAGTGTGGCACACATTTCCATCGTGGTTTTCTGCCGTCAAGTGGGACTACTTCCACCTTCTGGCTGACTTTGGAAAAAACGCAAATTGGAAAAACCCAAGCTGGAAAAAATAAATTGTATTTTTCAATTTGCCTCAATTTCCATCTGCTTGGTTTCCTTTCCTACATTATTGTGCACTCCATTGCCTGACCTGTGTGTGTGTGTGTGTCCCTTTGCCTTTTGTGATGTATTTAGGCAATGAGAGGTGGTAGGGGGTGGGATTCAAAGTTCCACCATGCATCGATGCGCAGAGTTCCCTTATCGTTGTGCTCAGTGGCCCATTATGAGGTGCCACTGGCAGTGTTGTTTGAACTGTGTAATTTGTATCAGCCGAGGCCCACTTCGTAGCACTCTCGCCTCTGTCAGAAGGTTGTCGGTTCAAGTCCCACTCCAGAGAATTGAGCACAAAATCTTGGCTGACACTCCAGTGCAGTACAGAGGGAGTGCTACATTGTCGGAGGTCCCGTCTTTCGGATGAGACGTTAAACCGAGGGCCATGTTTGCTCTCTGAGGTAGATGTAAAAGATCCCATGGCACTATTTCGAAGAGCAAGGGAGTGATCCCTGGTGTTACTGGCCAATATTTATACCTTAATCAGCAACATTGAAAACAGATTATCTGGTCATTATCACATTGCTGTTTGTGGGAGCTTGCTGAGCGTAAATTGGCTGCCACGTTTCATCTATTACAACAGTGACTACAGATTGTGAAGGGGTTGGATTGGGTGGATGCGGGGAGGATGTTCCCGATGATGGGTGAAACTAGAACTAGGGGGCATAGTCTTAGAATAAGGGCCTGCTCTTTCAAAACTGAGATGAGGAGGAACTACTTCACTCAGGGTGGTAGGTCCATGGAATATGCTGCCCCAAAAAGCTGTAGAAGCTACATCATTACATAAATTTAAAACAGAATAGACAGTTTCCTAGAAGTAAAGGGAATTAAGGGTTACGGGGAGCGGGCAGGAATTTGGACATGAGTCTAGGTTCGGATCGGCCATGGCCCTGTGGGTAGCGGAGCGGGCCCAGGGGCCGTGTAGCCTGATCCTGCTCCTATTTCGTGCGTCTAATTCTGTTAGATTCAGGAGATGGTTCTGTGATAGTGGATTGGCGGTTACGATCAGATCAGCCATGATCTTATTGAATGGCGGAGCAGGCTCGAGGGGCCGATTGGCCTACTCCTGCTCCTATTTCTTATGTTCTTATTAGTACTTTGTTGGCTGTAAAGCCCTTTGGGACGTCCTGAGGTCATGAAAGGTGCTAGTTAAATGCAAGTCTATCTTTCTTTCTTGCATGTTGCACTATATAGATACTGGCCTGAGGCCAGTATGTGCTGTATAATGTCACCCAAAAACTGGTTTGAAGGATATTTGCATCTCTTTGAATGATGATGTGAAATATCATGCAAACCCTTGGTATATTATTGCCATCGGCACACTTGAACATATGTGTTACTTTATATGTCTTATAAGTATTTCTCAGCAGTATTAAAAATATGTTCTGCGACAGTAGTATTGGCTATAGTTCTAATGCTGAAGTAATTAAAAACCAAGATCAAAAGCATAAAGAAATAGATATTTCAAACCTTGTTGACTTTGCAAAATGTGGGTAATGGATAAATTTGACAATTAGCTGTTACGTTGAGTATGAATTATTAATTCTAGATTTGCATTTGTTAATGAAATGTGAATGCTTGTTGGTCTAAGATCAAGCCCTGCTGCAAATTGAAAGTTTCCAGCAATTTCTTTTAAATTCAAGGTCAAAGATTATTGCTCCATTGAGAAACACTTGAGAGGACCCAGCAGGTGGTTGCTTGGGTACTCACAAACATAAAAAAAAACCACTGCAGGAGCTGGACCACGTTTAGCTTTAAACATGGTCCTTTTGACCAGGAAATGTTTGTGTTCCCATTCATGATGAATTCTCAAAGGAGATATCTGCCAGGTCTGATTCCGCCGGGCTTGTTGGTTAGAGATTATGGTTTACTAGTTTTGGAAGACTTGGCCAGTGATAAATTATACTCTGTAGTTTAGGAGCCAATTTGTGAGAAGTCACCTTTGAAGATTAAAAATAATAATTTTCATTACTTTGTGGCAGATTTACTCAGTTGCTGTATATTTTAATGCATTTTACAACTAATGGTTTTCTACTGGATAGCACAGAGGGGTAGTTCAAATGGAAATATTAATGTAATTTATATGAATTAAACATTGCATCTGTTCACTCAGATGCATACTTCCTGTGTTTGAAATGCTATGCTTTGATTTGTTAATCTGATAAAGATAGTAAATTGAGAATGCTAGTTAAAAATTATTCTGTATATTTTATTCAATACAAGTTTTGGGTCTGAACCTTTGAGTGCCACAGTCTGATCTTGTATTTTTTGTTTTACATTAGTGGGGTGTTAAATGTTTAGATTTATATGTATTATTATTCATTGGGTCTCAAACTTGTATATACTTAAAGGTGACTAGGTATTATTTTCAGAGGTGTAATTGCACAGTGAGACTGCCGACATCAAACACAGGATGCAATTAATGCAAATTACTTTAGGACATGTTGAGCAAATTGATCAATTTATTTGTTTAAATTAACAAGTGTTTATCATTGGAATTAATTCATTGCAATATTTTGAGGGTAAACCAGTGTTATAGTGCATTAATACAGCTTGGTCTGTATTGCTGAATTTTGCTTTGTGCGTGTTGCAGGATTCAATCTGCTATGCGATGCTTACTTCTTCGACAAAGTTGTAACGAGAAAAGATCGCTGAATATTTTAGGTGTAAAGACCTTCCTTGGAACAATACTGAGGACGGGTCTTGAGCAGCAACCCTAACCTGTTGTTTCTAAGTGCTGGCATACTGCTGTGTTTACTGCATTTTGAGCTTTTAATTCAGATTTCCAGCAATGGCAGTTTTTTTTCTTGGTATTTGTATCCACAATTGCTGCAAAAAAATTAACATTATCTGATGAAAAGGATTACACAGGACAATAAATGTATTGACATTTATTTGTAAAGACAGCCAAATTGGTAAGCAGGAGTATGTTCAGGATTTATTAATTATATACTTACATATTTCTAATCTTTTTAGTTTCAAAAGCATCAAGTTTGTTCGCATTGCAGTTCATTTTCAGTGATTTATAGTTGTAAGCTGTGCCACTTTGTTTGAAAATAAATGAATATTGTTTCACAGTACAAGGGAATTATCTGGGCCACTCGACTAAGTTTAGCAGTTGGTTCTGGCACTAATTATCTCAAGTTATTTCAGAAACTGCATATTTTATACATTTTATAAAATGTATTTGAGTTTTGTAACAGGCTTAAATGACAGGTGACTTTAAATTATATGTGATGAATTTCGTCTCCATTTGTTCTCCAAATGCCATAAAAGGTCAAAAAATCAAAAGCGTAAATCGCAAGAGAAGGCTTAATTTTTTTTAGACTGGATTCATTCCCTTTATACATGAATGCATTAATTTTTTTGAATTGATTTTTTTTTTAATGTTCTTGCTGCATTGTGCCCCTTTCCAGTCGGGTTGCCAGGAGACCAATGGCATTCTGTATCCAAAGTGATTCTCTTTCTCGTTTTCCTGTCTCCTTGTGTGAAAGTGCTTGGATTCTGTTCAGCATCTTCCCACAATACCATGGCTAAGCTCGTGAACTCCTTGTATGGGGAATTGCAATAAGAAACCTGTGCCCTACTCCTTCAGGCACAGCCTGTTGGAGTTACAACACATCACTGATTCCCATCCAGTTATTTTTCTCTTGAGTAGTACACTTTCACTGTTGCGATCGTATAGGGAAAAATCCTTGATAAAATTAAGAGCATTTATAGCCAGAGTTTATGGAATATGAATTAAGGTTGGGAAATCTCTTAGCCGTGACTTCAAAAATTCTCCAGCATTTCTGCTTTCCCAACCGCAACCAAACTCCATGTCACAACATCTTTACTTTATTTACTTTATTTCACTTGCCTTGGCTGCATATGTGTTCTGTCATGTCAAATATTATTTCCCTCTCTGGAAAAAACAACACATGAAGCAATATTCACGCTTTCAATAAACATTGCTTAGAATGTGCTGGAGGCTGTCCTCCCTTTAAATGTTCTACTTGAGAAGAATTAATCACTGGTAGCTGGAGAATAATAAATCAGGAAAAAGCATGACTTACCATTGGGTACAGTGTTCCTCATCCTTGAAATCAGCATTCTTTTCTGCATAACAAATTATCCATACGCTTCCTCTTTGGTCTTTGATTTAGGGCTGACCCTGTGTTTTCATCCTGTGCTGTAGTTGTTTTGTGTTATAAAGAAAGAACTTGTATTTGTATACACCTTTCGTATCCTGCTACAAATAATGGCAGTGGGATTGTAAATATATTGACTGATAAAATCAGGACTACCTCTAAGAACAAAGGCATTATGTAGACAATTGTACTATTGATACTGTATTTATAGATTTTTCTTTTGTAAAGGTGTAAGACAAAACTTGAATAATTCAATGCAATGACATGAAGCAAATAATAAATTCTACTTTCCAACAAAACGGAAGCCAAGTTTATAGTGTGCAAATATGAATCAGCATAACAACGAAGGACAGGTAAATAAAACAGCATGTATTAAGAGTCCCTGGGCTACATACACCCACAGGATGTACACCAATTGCAAAAGAGCATGAAGAGCCTGAGAGGATGCAACAGAAAAGCATAACAAATGTGTAAAGTTTGAGTAAAAATGCAACAGAAGAAACCAAGGAAAGGGAAAAGCTAGAAACATAAGAAACGGAGGTGAAACAACAGCAGGAACTTGCATTTATATAGCACCTTCAACATAGAAAAAATGCTTGTTTAAAGATGCGGATTTAAGGAATGCTTTAAAGGGTGGTGGAAGCAGATTCAATAGTAACTTGCAGAAGTGAATTGGATCTCTACTTTAAAAGGGAAAAATTTGCAGGGTAGGGGGGGAAGGGACGTATGACTAATTGGCAGCTCTTTCAGAGAGCTGGCACAGGTGGGATGGGCTGAATGACCGCCTCCTATGCTATATGATTCTATAAAGGAAAAGAGTGGAGCGACAGAGGGGTTTAGGAAGGGAATTCTAGATCGTGGGGCCTAGGCAGCTGTTGGCATGGCCACGAGTGGTGGAGCTAAGGGAGAGGGGAATGCATAGAGACGGGAGTCTGAAGAATGGTGAGTATGGGGTGGGGGGTTATTGGGCTCAAGGAAGTTCGAGATAGGGAGGGGCGAGGCTGTGAAGTGATTTAAGTACAAAGATCAGAATTTTAAATTTGAGGTATTGGGGGACTGGGAGTTAATTTAGGTCAGCAAGGACAGGGGTGATGAGTAAATAGGACTTGGTGTAGGATCGGCTACATGAGTTTTGGATGAACTATAGATACGGAAGATGAAGAATGCGAGGCCAGCTGCAGAGCATTCAGTTAGCAGAATCTGGAGGGGACCAAGGTACAGATGGGGGTTTTAACAGCAGATGGGTTGAGGCAGTAGCAGAGGCAGGTGTTACGGAGATGGAAGTAGGCAGCCTTTGCGTTAATGATTTTATATGGTCGGAGGCTCAGTTTGGGGTCGAATAGGGTACCGAGATTGTGCAGAGTCTGCTTCTGCTTGAGACCATGGCTGGGAAGAGGGATTAAGAGATGATCGCGTCAGTCTTCTTAATGTTTATCTGGGCTTGTGGCTTATCCAAGACTAAATGTCAGGTGAACAGTTTGACAAAACAGAGGCTTTGGTGGGATTGAGCTGGGTGTTGTTAATGTATATGTGGAAGCTTATTTATGAAATTTAATTTTCTAATTGGATAACGTGCCTAAATTCTTTTTTTTTTAAAGTTTGGTGTATTCTCTATTTAGTATTTTAATATCATGAGCAAATTTGACAAGCCGATGGTAGTTATATACCGAAATAGTTACATAGATTAGTAACAACATAAGTCTAAGCACTGATGCCAGGAGGAATCCACTTAGTGTGCTTTCTCCACCCACCACCCCGCCCATCCCCCAATCTGTACCTCGCAAAGGTACTTGCTATTTTTAAACCAACATGTTTTATCCTGAATTCCTGAGTTTTAGTTTACTTTGATGTATTTTAATGTGGTATTTTGTCTTAAGTGCAGCTTTGTTAAAGGCATTTTGTAAAGTCTTAAATCGACTATATCTTGGGGGCGATGCCACTCAAGTTGCTGTCAAGTTGCATTGCCAGGCAAAATCTTCCCCGCCCGAGTTTATGCTGGCAGTTTATTATTAAATTTATCTCCCGTGGCATTACACGTGAGGAGTCGAGATCAGGTGCAGTATTCAAATCAAGTTAGGTTCCATTGAATTACATGGAAATTACAGCACACAAGCAGGCCATTCGGCCCAACTGGTCTCAGTCGGCGTTTATGCTCCACACGAGCCTCGTCCCACCCGACTTCATCTAACCGTATCCGCATAATCACAATGAGGATCCCTTGAAATTCAGACTATCCAAAACACTCAACTGGAGGAAGGATGTGGGTTGGTCAAATTTCTTAGGTGGTTGTGAGGTTTAAATCTGGCAAATAGTCTTAACCAGGCGACAAAAGCTCACTCAGCGGGTTGGTGAGGGAGGGGGGCAGTTCCGTACCGCAGGTCAGACAGAAACTAGGAGGGTTGCACCAATTTACTCCATTATATGTTTGAGGCCATGAGCTGCCAACAGCTATGCTGAAAGTCACCCAGTGGGCATAGTGGGGAGACTACTTGTGAATTGCGTCAGACTGTACAGCAGGAACTTTTGTTCAGGCTAAAGTTGTTTGATACGTTAACATTGAAATTGCTTATGAGGGCACCTCCTGCAGGTGTAACTGTACGACAGGTATAAATTGACGCTTCGAAAATGGATTTTTACTGCAGACTGAGCCTAACATTGGAGTTATCCGTGCATTTTGAAATGAAATGTTATGAGGCACTAATTGATTGTAAGATATAGTAGATAGTTACTACTTTAGTCTACCCTCAGATTCTATTATTTTACCTGTTACTGATGGGTCAATAAGCCTATAATTGGGTCAGATTGTAACCTTTTTAAAAAAAAATAGGAACCATGTTTGTCCTCTTCCAGTTCTGTGGAATTCACAATTGCTTAATAATTCCTCCATACTGAAAGCCAGTGCCTTACAAACATTCTCTCTGATCATCTTTGAAATATTTAAGTGAGAGATTTTTTGTGTGTGCAAGTATTATTTGATAATTTATCAAGAACGTTTGTTCAAGTGTATACAAGTATAGAAATTGGATAGCAAGTCAGCATTATTCTCTTGTGAATACTTCTAGAACGTCTTCATTTAATGTTCTGACTATTTTATCTTTAAATTCACTGTGACTTTTATCTTGAAGTTCAGCTTTCTAACTGTTCACTCTTAACATAGAAACATAGAAGATAGGAGCAGCAGGAGGCCATTGGGCCCCTCGGGCCTGCTCCGCCATTCAATGAGATCATGGCTGATCACCCAAACTCAGTACCCTGTCCCTGCCTTCTCCCCATATCCCTTGATCCCTTTAGCCTTAAGAAATATATCCAACTCCTTCTTGAATATATTTAATGAATTGGCCTCGACTGCCTTCTGTGGTAGAGAATTCCACAGGTTCACCACTATCTGGGTCAAGAAATTCCTCCTCATCTCTGTCCTAAATGGCTTAACCCTTATCCTTAAGACTGTGACCCCTGGTTCTGGACTCCCCTGCCATTGGGAACATCCTTCCTGCATCTAGTCTGTCTAGTCCTGTTAGAATTTTATAAGTTTCAATGAGATCCCCTCTCATTCTTCTAAACACTAGCGAATACAAGCCCAATTGACCCAATCTCTCTTCATACAACATCCCTGCCATCCCAGGTATCAGTCTGGTGAATCTTCGCTGCACTCCCTCCATGGCAAGAACATCCATCCTCAGATAAGGTGACCAAAACGGCACACAATACTCAAGGTGTGGTCTCACCAAGGCCCTGTACAACTGCAGCAAGACATCCTTGCTCCTTTACTTCAATCCTCTCGCTATGAAGGCCAGCATACCATTTGCCGCCTTAACCGCCTGCTGCACCTGCATGCTTACCTTCAGCGACTGGTGCACAAGGACGCCCAGGTCTCGTTGCACTTCCCCTTCTCCCAATCTATTGCCATTCAGATAATCTGCCTTCCTGTTTTTGTCACCAGAGTGGATAACCTCGCATTATGTTGCATCTGCCATGCTTCTGCCCAATCACCCAACCTGTCCAAATTATACTGGAGTTTCTCGGCATCCTCCTCATAGCACACACGCCCACCCAGCTTTGTGTCGTCTGCAAACTTGGAGATATTACATCTAGTTCCCTTGTCTAGATCATTAATATATATTGTGAATAGCTGGGGTCCTAGGACCGATCCCTGCGGTACCCCACTAGTCACTGCCTGCCACTCGGAAAAAGACCCGTTTATTCCAACTCTTTGCTTTCTGTCTGCCAACCAGTTCTCTATCCAAATCAATACCTTGCCCCTAAACCCATGTGCCTTAACTTTACACGCTAATCTCTTATGTGGGACCTTATCGAAAGCCTTCTGAAAGTCCAAATACACCACATCCACTGGTTCTCTCATCTATTTTACCAGTTACATCCTCAAAAAATTCCAGTAGATTAGTCAAGCACGATTTACCTTTTGTAAATCCATGTTGACTTTGTCCGATTCTGTCACTGTTTTCCAAGTGCTCTACTATTACATCTTTTATAATGGACTCTAGCATTTTCCCCACTACCGATGTCAGGCTTACCGGTCTATAATTTCCCATTTTCTCTCTAGCACCTTTTTTGAATAGTGGGGTAACATTAGCTACCCTCCAATCCATGGTTACTGTTCCAGAGTCTATTGAATTTCAGAAGATAACCAGTAATGCATCTGTAGTGTCCGTGTGTTGATAAAGACACTGAAGACAGGAGTTGGTTCATAGGTATTGGTTCATAGGTATTTACTAAGCAAAGTCTGGGGGGGGTTCTAACGGATATACACAATATACAGGCTTATATAGCCCGAGTGGCAATTACCGGCATTACAGCACACCTGGGACTCTTAAAGGCACATACACCACAATTCCTCTCCTTTTAGTTAACCAGTACATTAATTACATGTTATAAGCAAAATAATATACATTGCTGTAGTTAATTAATTATAAGTTAGTCTCTCAGGAGGCTTCCTGACTCGGTCCGGATAACGCCTCGGGGGTGTAGTAGCTTCTGGTGATGTAGTAGGTTCTTCTGGCAAGGCTGATTCGGCTTGAATGCCAGTGTCGGGTTCCAGTATCACCGGATCGGAGGTAGATATGGGTATCTCTACTTCATCGTTGGATGTATAGAGTTGTGGTGTAGGTTGTCCCTTTTCGGATGACTTTATGATTTGGTCAGCATGGCGCCTTATTATGCTTTCTCCGATGTCCACGGTATACATCAGTGGTCCTAGTCGTGTGCAGACAGTTCCAGGCTGCCATTTCTCGGTACGGTAGTCCCGGGCCAAAACTTGTTGACCTATCTGGAAGGTTCTAGTTGGCCTTTCATTCATGCCTTGAAACTGCCGGTTCTCCACGTCCCTTCTGATGTTGGGCTTGACCAAATCCAGCCGGCATCTTAGGTTTCTATTGAAGAACATCATGGCGGGAGTTTGGTTGGTAACCATATGTGTTGCATTCCTGTATGCAAACAAGAAGTTATCCACCTTGTGCTGTAGATTTATGTCTTCATTACCCATGGCCTTTATGGCCTTCTTGAAGGTCTGGACAAACCTTTCAGCCAATCCATTGGTGGCGGGATGGTATGGGGCGGACGTGTAGTGCTTAACCCCATTGTTTTTTTTAAGAACTTGCTGAATTCTTCGGACACAAATTGCGGTCCATTATCAGAACATATCTGTTCAGGCAGCCCATTCCTGGCAAATATGGTCCTTAATACTGTGATGGTTTTTTCCGTGGTGGTGGAGGACATCTTTATTACCTCCGGCCACTTGGAGTGTTCATCAACCGCGATTAAGAACATTGAGTCCATAAATGGACCAGCAAAGTCGATGTGTACCCTTTGCCAGGGAGATGAGGGCCACTCCCATGGATGTAGAGGGGCTTGTGGTGGAGCGTTTTGGACCTTCTGGCATCCTAGGCAGCTCTTGGTCATTTCTTCGATGTCTCCATCGATACTTGGCCACCATACAAACGCCCGAGCTAGGTTCTTCATTTTCACTCCACCCAGATGCCCCTTGTGAAGCTCCTTTAGCACTTTTTATCCTGGAGTTTGGGTGGAATCACCACTGGATCCACACATCAAGGTTCCTCGGCACACTGACAGCTGTTCTCCTCTTTGCGAGAATGCTGGCCACAGTGGTTCGCCATGTGCTGGCCATCCCTTCACTGTTAAATCGTAGACCCGTGAGAGAGTCGGGTAATTTCTCGTCTCCCTTTCAGTGGCAGAATTTGTCACTGGTAGACATTCCACAATGGTAGAGTGGAACATCTCTACTGGGTCCACTGTAGGTGCCTCTTCTACCGTTGGCAACGGTAGGCGCAATAAACCGTCAGCATTCCCATGCTGTTTTGACCCTTTGTATTCCATGTTGTATTGGTGTGCCCCGAGAAAAAGGGACCACCTCTGTAGCCTTTGCGCTGTCATAATGGGAACACCTTTTTTAGGGTTGAATATGGAGATGAGGGGTTGATGGTCAGTCAACAAGGTAAATTTTTGTCCGTGTAGGTAATGGTTGAATTTCTTCACTCCCCATACCAGGCTAAGTGCTTCCCTGTCGATTTGGGCATAGTTACGCTCAGCTGAGTTGAATGAGCGTGACGCAAAAGCTATCGGCCGTTCTGAGCCATCAGGGAATTTATGGGATAATACTGCTCCTATGCCGTAAGGGGATGCATCGCACGCCAGTCTGATTGGCAGTGATGGGTTGTAATGAGCCAAAACTTCTTTGGATGTGATTAAGTCTTTGCATTTATGGAAGGCACGTTTACAGTCTTCGCTCCATTTCCAAATTACTCCTGTTTGTAGCAGTTCATTAAGAGGGTGTAGAAGAGTTGATAAGTGCGGTAAAAATTTATGATAGTAATTTATTAATCCCAGGAACGACCTTAATTGTGAAACATTTTCAGGTGCTGGGGCTTTTATAACAGCTTCAATTTTTTCAGGTGACTTATGCAACCCTTCCTTATTAATTATGTGGCCACAATATGATATCTGATTTTGGAAAATTTCGCACTTGGGGCGATTCGCTCGTAGGCCCCGTTCTTTCAGCCTAGTGAGCACCTGCTCCAAATTGGCACGGTGCTCGTTGTCGTTTTCTCCTGTTACAAGGATGTCGTCTAGGTAGCATAGTGGTTAGCACTGTTGCCTCACAGCGCCAGGGACCCGGGTTCGAATCCGGCCTCGGGTGACTGGAGTTTGCACATTCTCCCCGTGTTTGCGTGGGTTTCCTCCGGGTGCTCCGGTTTCCTCCCACAGTCCAAAGATGTGCAGGTTAGGTTGATTGGCTATGATAAAATTGACCCTTAGTGTTAGGGGGAATTAAATACGTGGGGTTACGGGGATCGGGTGGGATATGTGTCGGTGCAGGCTCGATGGGCCGAAATGGCCTCTATCTGCACTGTGAGGTTTCTGTGATTTCTGTAGCATTGAGTCCCCGGAATCCCTTGCAGGACTTGCTCCATAGCTCTTTGCCAGATAGCTGGAGCTGATGCTACTCCAAAAACCAGTCGATTGTACTGGTACAGGCCTTTGTGTGTGTTTATCGTGAGATACTTTTTAGAGGCCTCCTCAACCTCCATCTGTAGATATGCTTGTGCCAAGTCAATTTTGGTGAAACATTTCCCTCCGGATAGTGAGGCGAAAATATCTTCTATCCTCGGAAGAGGATACTGTACCGTGTGAAGGACCGGGTTTACAGTCACCTTGAAGTCCCCACAGATGCGAATTTTTCTCTGTTCTTCAGATTTATCTTTATTCAATGCTTTTTTCATGACTGGAAGGATGGGTGTTGCCCATTCGCTCCAATCTATTTTGGGTAATACGCCTGCTTTTTCCAAATTCTCCAGCTCTGCCTCGACTGCTGGACGTATTGCGTATGGCACCAGTCTTGCCTTAAAAAATTTGGGAATTGCTGCATCTTCCACTTTTATTGAGGCGGTGATGCCTTTCAAGGTTCCTAGTTTCTCTTGAAATACTTCTTTGGCGTTGGCCAAGATGTCTTTTAATCGTTCAGGTATGATGTCATCATTGTTTTTTTCCTTACTGGTCACCGTCGGTGCCTGAATGGAGTGCCAGTCTAAACGTATCTTCCTGATCCATTCACGTCCCAACAACGGTGGACCACCATCTTGTAGAATGTATAAATACAACTTTTGTATTTCTTTGCCGTTGTATACAACAGGCACCCTTATTTTTCCTTTGGGGGATACTTTCTGCCCTGTATATGTTTTTAATATAATGGATGTGTCTTTTAGAGGTATATGCGAAAATAGCCTCTCGTAATCCCGTCGATTTATTACGGTTAGAGCTGATCCTGTATCTAGCTCCATTTTAACTGGGGACCCTGCTATTGTGAGGGTAACCCAAATGGTTTGGTAATCATCTTTGGCAAGTACATTATGTAATTTGAGACAGCTTAGTCTCTTGTTTTCGAAGTCGCTATCGCTCTTCTGGTCTTCGGAGCTGCTGTCCGTCATCATTTGTACCTTCCTGTACTTTTCTTTATTGATTTTTTTTTTTTCTGTCAGTGGATTTATTTTGTCCAGATCGGCATACCCGTGCAATGTGTCCAATCTTTCCGCATTGCCTGCATGCTTTGTCCTTGAACCAGCAGTCCCTCTGGTTATGGGTGGATCTGCCGCAGCGATAACATCTTTCGAAACCCTGTGTCATTTCATGGGTGCCGAAGTCCTGTGTCTTTTGTTGTATCTCTGCAGCTCCTTTTGCTGCTGCTTCGTATGATACAGCCATACTGAAAGCTTTGTCCAATGTTAAATCTTTTTCAGAAAGCAGTCTTTTTTGTGTTCCTTCACTTAAGAGACCGCAAACGAATTTGTCTCGAAGATAATCTGATAGTCCTGCCCCGAATTGGCAGTACTTTGATAGCTTTCTTAATTCGGTTAGGTAATCAGCGTTACTTTCATTCTTGTGTTGATTCCTCTTGAAGAACTTGAATCATTCCGCTATCAGCAGCGGTGTTGGGTTTAAGTGCTCCTGCAGGGTATCAACAATTTCTTTAAAATTCTTGTCTTTTGGTTTGGTTGGAGTGATTAAATTTCATAACAGCCCGTATGTCTTCGCGCCCATTAAGTTCAGAAGTACTGAAGCTTTTTTTTCATCTTCTATTGCAATTGCAGTGCAATATACCTCTACTCTTTCCACGTATGTGGTCCAATCCTCTATTTCGCAATCAAAAGCATCAATATTGCCAGACTTAGGCATTTCAGAAAAGATATGGCGCTTCCCGCGCTTTTTTTTCTTTTCTGTAGCAAAGATATGGCGCTTTCCCGCCGCTGCTGCCGATAACAACGCTGTTTACTGCGGTTTCCGTTCTCTTTTTTTAATTTACTGTTGGAGACTCGTTCCTGCCGGAGGTCTGAACGCGGACCTGCTTGCCGTGCCGGCTGTCTCCCGAGTGCTCCCTCCCAGTCCGTTATTGCTTGCCTCCGATTTCGCTGCCTATCTCAGCTGCAGAGCCAGCCGCTGGAGCCCCAGCCTGACGCCCAGGAAGGATTAGCGCAGTACCTGCCACCAGCTTGGCCAGCTGGTGAAACCACAGCTTCTCTCACTTCCTTGAGTCTTCTGGACGCCCGAGGAACCGATGTCCTTGAGGTGCTGCCGAATTGCAGGTAAGTCCGTTTCCACTTTGTCGCCACTGTAGTGTCCGTGTGTTGATAAAGACACTGAAGACAGGAGTTGGTTCATAGGTATTTACTAAGCAAAGTCTGGGGGGGGTTCTAACGGATATACACAATATACAGGCTTATATAGCCTGAGTGGCAATTACCGGCATTACAGCACACCTGCGGCTCTTAAAGGCACATACACCACAGCATCTACTATTTCTAGGGCCACTTCCTTAAGTACCCTAGGATGTAGATTATCAGGCCCTAGGGATTTATCGGCCTTCAATCCCGTCAATTTCCCTAACCCCATTTCCCTACAAATACTGATTTCTTTCAGTTCCTCCCTCTCATTAGACCCTATGTTCCCCGACATCTCTGGGAGGTTATTTGTGTCCTCCTTTGTGAAGACAGAACCAAAGTATGTATTTAATTGGGTTGACATTTCTTTGCTCCCCATTATAAATTCCCCTGATTCTGACTGCAAGGGACCTACGCTTGACTTCACCAATCTTTTTCTCTTCACATATCTATACAAGCTTTTACAGTCAGTTTTTATGTTCCCTGCAGGCTTACTCTCATACTCTTTCCCCCGTCTTAATTAACCCCTTTGTCCTCCTTTGCTGAATCCTAAAGTGCTCCCAATCCTCAGGTTTACTGCTTTTTCTGGCCAATTTATATGTCCTCTCCTTGGATCTTATGCTATCCCTAATTTCCCTTGTTAGCCAAGGTTGAGTCACCTTTTTTGTTTTATTTTTATGCCAAACTGGGATGAACAAATTCTGTAGTTCATCCATGCGATCTTTGAATGTTTGCCATTGCCTATCCACCGTCAACCCTTTGAGCAGCATTCCCCAATCAATCCTACCCAACTCGTGCCTCATACCATCGTCAACTACTTCACCCTCCATCTTAATGAAGAATTCGATCATATTATGATCGCTCCGACCCAAGGGGCCTCGCACAAGATTGCTGATTAACCCTTTCTCATTACATAATACCCAGTCTAAGATGGCCTGATCTCTAGTTGGTTCCTCGACATATTGGTCCAGGAAACTATCCCATATACATTCCAGGAATTCCTCCTCCACAGTATTGTTACTAATTTGGTTAGCCCAATCTATATGTAGATTAAAGTCACCCATGATAACTGCTGTGCCCTTATTGCACGCTTATCTAATTTCCCTTTTAATGCCATCCCCGACCTCCGCATTACTGTTTGGGGGTCTATATACCACTCCCACTAACGTTTTCTGCCCCTTGGTATTTCTCAGTTCTACCCATACAGATTCCACATCATCAGAGCTAATATCCTTCCTTACAATTGTGTTAATCCCCTCTTTAACCAGCAATGCTACCCCACCTCCTTTTCCTTTTTGCCTGTCTTTCCTGAATATTGAATACCCCTGGATGTTGAGTTCCCAGCCTTGGTCACCCTGGAGCCATGTTTCCTTAATCCCAATCATATCATATTCGGTTACCTCTATTTGCGCAGCTAATTCATCCATCTTACTACGAATGCGCCTCGCATTAAGACACAAGGCCTTCAGGCTTGTTTTTTTAACACTCTTAGACCTTTTAGAATTATTATTTACTGTGGCCATGTTTGATTTAAACCCTTGATTTCTCTGACTGCCACCTTTGTTTTTCTCCTTCCTGTCCTTTGCTTCTATCCTTGTTTCCTTTTCCTCTGTCTCCCTGCTCAGGTTCCCAACCCCCTGCCATTTTAGTTTAAACCCTCCCCCAGAGCACTAGCAAACACTCCCCCTAGGACATCGCTCCTGGTCCTGCCCAGGTGCAAACTGTTCAGTTTGTACTGGTCCCACCGCCCCCAGAAACGGTTCCAATGTCCCAGGAATTTGAATCCCTCCCCCTTGCACCATTCCTCTAGCCACGTATTCATCTGAAATATCCTTCTATTTCTACTCTGACTAGCATGTGGCACTGGTAGCAATCCTGAGATTACTACCTTTTTGAGGTCCTATTTTTTAATTTACCTCCTAACTCTCTCTCTCCAGCTGTTAGGACCTCATCCTGTTTTTTACCTATATCGTTGGTACCTATATGCACCACGACAACTGGCTATTCACCCTCCTTTTCCAAAATGTTCTGCAGCTGCTCCGAGACATCCTTGACCCTTGCACCAGGGAGGCAACAAACCATCCTGGAGTCGTCTTTGTGGCTGCAGAAACGCCTATCTATTCCCCTTACAATAGAATCCCCTATTACTATAGCTCTACCCCTCTTTTTACTCCCGTCCTGTGCAGCAGAACCACCCCTGGTGCCAGGAAGTTAGCTGCTGCTGCTTTCCTCTGATAAGCCATCTCCCTCACCAATATCCAAAGCGGCATATCTGTTTGAGAGGGGGATGACCACAGGGGACTCCTGCACTACCTGCCTGCGACTACTACTTTGCCTGGTGATCACCCATTCCCTTTCTGCCTGTGTAACCTTTACCTGCAGTGTGACCAACTGATTAAACGTGATATCCACGATGTCCACAGCATCGCGAATGCTCCAGTATGTATCCATTCGCAGCTCCAGCGCCGCAATACGGTCTGTCAGTAGCTGCAGCTGGATATACTTCCTGCACACATGGTCGTCAGGGACAGGGGAAGTGTCCCTGATTTCCCACATAGTGCAGGAGGAGCACACTATCGGGCTGAGCTCTCCTGCCATGACTTACCCTTTTTAATTAATTTAAATTAAATCAAATCAATCCCACCAATTACAGTATAATTAAATGGTATACTCAAGGGCCCTTGTTTACCAACAGTCCCCGCTACACCACAGAGAGCTTAGAAACTATAAACCACAGAGTTTAAGTTTGGAAAAAGAGAGAAATACTCACCAACCAATCACTAAACTGCTTTCTGGGGACGTCACACTGATTACTTTTTACTTCTCTCTCTCCCGCTCTGAGATTGGTAAGCCTACCGGCTCCGCCGCTTTGGGGCCTACCTGCTGCTGCCGCCTTGGTTTAAATTAGCTCCGCCGCCGCCACTTCACCCTGCTCTGCCGCCGCTGTGGGGCCTACCTGCTGCTGCCGCCTCGGTTTAAATTAGCACCGCCGCTTCACCCTGCTCCACCGCCGCTGTGGGGCCTACCTGCTGTTGCCGCCTCAGTTTTAAGTTAGCGCCGCCGCCGCTTCACCCAGGTCCGCCGCCTCTTGCAGTACTAGAAGACATTTTTGTACTTAACAATTTTAGCTGTACTCATTTCTGTTGGCAGTCCTAATGTTCCTTTAACCTGCTTAAAGAAATTCCTACACTCCTGAGTCTTTCCCTTTTTTCTCCCTGCAGGCTTTCGAAAGTTTTTCTTTTTATTCCCATTTCAATTGACCTATTCATTTATTTTAGAGACTGCTCTTTTGCTTATTAGCTTGTATTTATTTTTCTTGAGTGCATACTTATCTTGCTTACTCAACATCATGTGTTCAGATGTGTTCAATTTTACAGAGACATTTCCAATTAACTTCATTTAGGTTGCCCTTTTTGAAGTTTTTTAAAATTGCATATTTTTGTCTTGGCCTTTGCTCGTGTTCATTGCCAGATAATCTTAAACATAATCATATTTTGGTCACTAGGCAGGTGATTCTTGTTACTGGACTAGATATAAATTATCCTTATGGGAATGCTTGACACATTAAAGTAAAATTAGTGCTAAAATGAGAAAACTTAGAATTAGTGCTCTGAGTGCAAAGATTTGCTTGATTCGACTACGTGTCAGGAGTTCAGGCATGGAAGTCAATGTGCTCAATTCTTGGCCATTAAAATTTACCCAATTGCTCAAAAAGCATTTTGCGCCACATTTTCTAGTCCTGATTCTGTTGCTTCCCTCCTATTGCAGAATTTCCCATTTATAATGATAGAAACCACTTGTTACTCTGTTGTACCATTCTTACTTCATTGGATAATATGTTGTCTTTGACTTTACCACACTGAAAGGGGTCTATGGCAAATCAGATCCCTCTTTTTAAGTTTGCACGCCACCTGCTTGTTGGCTTTAATCTGACTTTCACTGTGTGTCTTTGGGGTAGCAATTAACTTTTGTAAATTTCTAAAATCTCCTGAACACACAAATCTACCTTTCTTCCCTCGTAACTTGCCTGTGTCTCTCGAGCATCCTCTGCTCTTGTATATTGAATTAATTTCCATTTTCTGTGGTGAACCATGGTTCTATAATCCCGATAACAACATAATATCCTGCTGCACAAAATGTCGCTAACTCAAGCATTTCATCTCATTGTAGTCTTTAATTTTTGCTATAGATTATTTAGTCCCTTTAGATATGTTTTCTTTGCTTGGATTTATTTTCTGATTTAATATTCTTGCCATCCTCTCAGCTGTGGTTGTCTACAATCAAAGTTTTGAAAGCGGCCAGCACGCTCTAGATGCTCAAACTTTGTATCAAACATGAAGTTCAGCTGAACAATCTTTTTATTTCAAAATAAATTGTACGAAAAGAGAAGGCAATTCAATTATTTCCTGCTGCTTTTTTCTAGCCTGGAGATAACGTAGACAGTTTGTTGAGGTAAGGAGGAGAGGAGCCAAGTAGCTGCCTAGCTAACATTTCCAATATAAAGTAATAATTAGCCTCTAATTGACTTCACGACCTAAACTTTCCAACGAGGATTACCTGAGCAGTGGCTTTAGAGAGACAGATTAGCAGATGAATGGAAAACCATGCTGCAGTTCCCATATCACTACTGAACAATAGCATGGGATATTAAGATTTTAAATACATACAAACTAGTCCCTCTCCTTCCAATCTTTGATGAAATCAACCTTGATTGTTAGCTCTATGAATAGTTAGTCTCTGTGATCCTGTGCGGTTAAGATGCAGCCCTTCTCCCCTGTACTAACGTAGTTCAGCACAATGATCTATAAATCCAACCCCATTTGACTGACTGACAGCAGCCAGTCATTTGTGCTGAAGGTTCATGTTGCAAATGTCTGCCTCTTATTTAAGGCAGTTGGTTTTGTAATTTCAGAGTTGCTGTTTACACCTATCAGTCAAGTTATGGGCTTTACAATGACTCTAGCTTTTTTTGGATATTTAGCTTTTAATTACTCCCTTCCTCAGTTTTCTTTCCCCATGTCTCGAGAGGCTATCAAAGAGCTGTGACAGGTGAGGAACCAGGTCCCAGACCTCTGACATTGCTGCTCTCAGCATTGCTAATACTGTAGCTGTTTTTTCTTTTTGTCCTTCCTCGCTATGGGTAAGATGTCAGCATTACAGGATCATGCTTGAGTATTCTTTTGCTACAGCTGTGAGCTTTGCAAAATAATCTCATCACTTGCTGGTGTTCTGTAGTTTTTGTAAGAACAGATCTTGGCATTGGACCATGGACACTCATAATTTATAACTGAACAGTAAATGCAGAGAAACTACTTTGGAGCTGTGTTCAGAGAAACTTTGCCCACATTATAACTGTGACGACACAGCCAAAGAAGTACTTTTCAAATGAAGCACTTTGGGAAATACTGGGATCGTGAAAGGTGCTATATACATGCCAGTTCTTTCTTTCTGCCAGTGTCCTGTCTGCAATATTGGTATAAATCATGCAGAATGGATTTGAGACAAACTAGTAAGATAACCGTATGCAATTCCAGTAGGGCATAAATAGCTCCACTTGACAGACTATTTGCTATGTTAAGTTAAAAAGGCAAGATTTAACAGTTGTCACTAATCTTCAGTGTATTGAATTGACAGCTTGGTTTACTGACTCGACTCTGAGCCAGATGGTTGTGGGTTCAAGCCCACCTCCAGGATTTGAGCACGTAATATTGTGCAGTACTGAGTACATGCTGCATTGTTGAACATGCAGCCTGCAGGATGAAATGTTAAACTGAGAGCACAGCTGCTTGTTCAGGTGGATGTAAAATATCATCTGAAGAAGAGTAGGAAGTTTTCCTGGTATCTTGGGTAACATTTATCCCTCAACCAACATCACCAAAACAGATGATCTGGTCATGTACATTATTTGATGTTTGTGGAACCTGGATGTGTGCAAAGTGGCTGCTGTATTTGCCTTCATAACCAGGACTACACTTTGAAAATAATTCATCATCTGTGAAATGCTTTGAGATGCTCTGAGTGTCAAATATATATGCGCGTTAGTTGTTTCTTGCTGGTTACAATAAGAAAAATCAAATTTCAGTCACTATGCATTGAATTTCTGCAGTATGTTGCATGTATCATGCTGTTATTTCATCAGCACAAGTAGCTCCCACCACTACCAGTTGTAGCCATTCGTACGTCATTCTTACATGCTCGCTTCAGACAAAATACAGGAGAGAAAGGATAAAATCTACAATTGTACTTGTGGGTTTTTTTAAACTGCTCTGGTAGGTATAGTAGGAAAATTCCACCATAACCCATGCTGACATTTTAGTGATAACACTGAATAGGATTATTCACAAACTATAAATTGGGAAGATTTGTTTTGCATTATGAACAGTGAAATCACAAACGTCAGATCATAAAGGTGTTCATGTTCTTTCTATGCATAACACAGAGGAAATCTTCCTTCATTTGAAATAGACTTTTTTTGCGTAGCACTGCACAAGACTATGCCTAAAACTGTTGTTTTGCATGAAAGGCTTACTTGTTTGATTGATGAATGACGGGCACTCCTATGCTTTCAAGAAAATCAATTTGTCATACGACAGTACAAGCTCGAAAAAAATCAGTGTCTCTTATGAATGTACAACAAATGTTGGACAGAACTGCTTTTACTTGTTATTATAGCCTTGACCTTGATTCTACAGTTACTTACTTAGTTGAATGCTTTATAATGCTTTTTTAGAACTATAATCTATCAATCACAGTCAATATTATATTCCAATTGTCAAATGTAGTGTCCATTACAAGGTATTGATCAAAATAGATTTTGATTACAAATGTATACCTTTAGTTTTATGTCCTTCCGATAGAAACAGCAGCAGGCCATTCAGCCCCTGGAGCCTGTTCCACCTTTCAGTCAGATCATGGCTGATCTGTACCTCAAATCCATTTTACCTGCCTTTGAACCATATCTCTTGATACCCTTATCTAACAAAAGTCTTATCAATCTCAATCTTGAGGATTTCAATTGATCCAGCTTCCACAACCTTTTGGGAGAGCGAGTTCCTGATTTGACACCCAAATGCTCTACCTCTAACTTTAAAGTTGTGCTGCCTTGTTCTGGATTTCCCCCATCAAAGGGTATGGTTTTTCTGTGTCTACCTTATTTAATCCCTTAATCATTTTGATTACCCAACAACCATCCAAACTCAAGGGAACACGAGCAAAGTTTATGTGGCCTGACCTCATAATTGACACCCTTCAAGCCCTGGTATCAGTCTGGTGAATTGGCGCTGTACCCCCTCCAAGGCCAGTAACCCATAACCAACAAAACTAAAAACCGATTAACTGCTCATTATCATATTGCTGTTTGTAGGAGCTTGCTGTGCGCAAATTGGCTGCCGCGTTTGCTACATTACAACAGCACTTAAAAATTGGCTGTAAACCGCTTTGTGATGTTTTGAGGTTGTGAAAGACACGATATAAATGTAAGTCTTTCTATTTTACTTGTCCATGTCCTCAGTCACTCTGATGAGAGAATCCAGTACATAACAATTGGTGTTAAACTGACAGGTCTGTAGTTGTTTTGTTTCTCCTTCCCACCTTGTTAAATAATGGAGTGACATTTGCCATTTTCCAATTCAAAGGCATGATTCTAGAGTTTAGAGAGCTTTGTAAAATTATGACCAACGCATCTGCAATGCCCTCACCTATTGCTGTTAATACCCTGAGGTGGAAACCATCAGGCCCTGGAGATTTGTGTATCTTAAGTCTCATTATTTTCTTCATTATCATTTTTTAAACTTGTATTACATTAGGCCTGTCTCTGCAAACTTTGACCGAAGGGATAGTGTAATTTCTCTTTTTACATTAACAGTTTTTAATAATGAAATGCTGATGTATATGTCAAAGGATAAAATTGCTTTTGATTTATCTCGGGCATTTTAATGACATTTTTAAATGTTGAAAGGATGGTACGTTTTCTCATTTTGTAATGAGTTCATTTTTACTTCGATATAATTTCTATTAATTTGTTTGCTAATTTTCTGAGTTTATGTATGTTTGGTCTTTGACCCATGGTAGACTCGCTGAAAGAGCTGAAGTTCGTAAATCTGCCTTTTGAATTGACTGACAGATAATATGGTTGCAGTTTTGTCAAGTGCTGCACATAGAAAGGAAAGCTTGGTGACCTAAGTACTCATGAATGGTGTCAAACCAGTTAATGTTGAAGCTGAATGAGACCTAGGAATCGTTATAGACCTAGTTCTAAACATGTCCAACCAATGCTGAGTAACAATCAACAAAACCAGTCGAATGAAGAAGTACCAAGCCAAAGCGGAGCATGTAGTGATTAAATTTTATAGTGCCTTGGCCAGACTACTGTGTCTAGTTCTGGTTGCCAAGAAGGAAGGGAGACACTCAAACACTGGAGGCAGTGCAGAGAAGAGGTATGATGTTGCTTCCCAGTGGGTCTGAGTTATGAGTAAAGACTGGAGAGACTTTGATTTTAAGCTAAGATAGGAGATGTTAAAAGACATTTGTAAGTTTGCTAAGAGAATGGAAAAAGAAAACCATGAATATCACTTTAAATTAAATTGCAGGAAAAGAACTAGAACACAATGTCACACTAGTAAAATGTAATTTTAGGACTGATCTCATGAAATTTTTCACACAAAAAGTGATCATGTGGAATAGGCTTCTAGATGGAGTAGTGGAGGGAAAAATCCTGCAATTGTTTAAGAAACAATTGAATGCTAAAATGTGAGACTTAAGGATGCTTTTGGATAGATGGATGCATGAATTAAGATGGGCTGAATGGCCTGCCTAACCGTAATCATCTTGTGTGATTTTGAGTTCACTTTTTTTCCTCCTGGTGAGATGAAAGTGCTGGAGAGTGCTCCACCTATTGGGCTAGCTGAGAATTGACACACTTCCACCAAATTGAAATAAGTTGAAGTGATGCAGTCTTGGATCTTGGACTTTGACCATATGCTTGTAATCAACCATTGATACTGCATTACCCTCCTTTGCCTGTGTTTTTTTTGACCGTTCGACTGCAACCAAACAAATCTATAGGTCTAATTCAGCTAGGCTCAATGTCCGATTATTAGCAGCCATGCCAATTGTACTTGACAGTTACGGTGTCAGTTGCTGACTGATAACTTGGCAGTGAAGAGTTATTGTTGATGGACATCTCAACCAGGCAGTACCATCGGAGTCATTACAATTAACATCGTAATCCGATCATCCGAGTTATCAGCTGGGTCTGCCTGCACTGCTGGGGAAAGTGTGTGGAATTTTATTTTGTGATTGATGAGAGAAGTTGGCAAAATTAGAATTTTATCTTGGTAACTTGCATGTCTTTAAAAATGTAAATGATTTGGTTTGATTTTGCTAGAAGTTGTATAACATCAGTGAGGCCCTTCTCTTCTGAAATGAGCTTCTGATGTTGGTAATTTAAAATGAGTGAAAGGATTTTGTGCTTCCCTCTTAAAATATCTCTAGATTCCTACAAAGATGTAATGTATTTCAGTAATTCATCTCTCCTTTTTCTCTTTCTACCTACCCAAGGAGAAGAAGGCAAATGTTAAATTTGAGCTCATTTTGTATGTTCGTTCCAGCCCTCAATGAACTAAAATAACATAACCAGATTTATTTTACTGTATCTACTTTTTTATGATGAAGGGTCATACGTGAAATGTTAATTTTTTTGTCTTCAGCTGTTAATGATCAAACATTTTCTGTGTTTATTTCTATTTGCTCTTTGTTCATTGACCGATTGCAGAGGATGCCTGTTCAGCACTTGCTGCTTGCAGTGTTTATATAAGCAACACAAAGTAATTGAACCTCTCTTTGAAACAAGTCCCAAACCAAGCTGTCTCATTCAGAAAAGAAGTTTAATCTTTCACCAGATGAACATTTTACCAGAGCTTTGTTGCTTTCCATGAGTTTGTAATGAAGATGGCTAACTGTATTCTGCTACTGAAGGAAATATTGTTTATGGACTGTATTCTTCATTTGTTTTTTTAGTATTTTATGTAACTGCTGTTGATTAGACTAGACGATAGGTCACAAATCCTCTTTTAGTCCATTTGAAATCATAAAATAAAATCATGGACTTTACAGTGCAGAAGGAACCATTCAACTCATCGTGCCTGGACAGTGTTGCTTTCATGAGGACAGAGGGGGACAGAACGTCTAAGTTGACCTGGTCACTTTGTACCCTTTTTGCAGGCTCGTTATTGGGTCTGTCCGTGAGTCAACAGCCAGAACTGTGGTGCATTGTGTTCCAAGGAAAGACGGTCAGAACTCAATCGAAGAGTCTGTTTGGCGTTCTATCTCCGCAGCCTTCATTCAAGAGAATGAAGTGGGTCAGCTGGCAGACATTATCACTGATTATAATCAATGATCCTTCCTGGTCTACACACCATAAGGACTACTGTAGTATTCCACAGACCCTTCCTTAGCCAGTTTTCCCCCCTTCCCAGAGGAATAATTTGTGATGTTTCCCAGCAAGAAAAACTCAAGTGTGAAGGTCTGCTGGGACTTCTCGAAATAGTGACATGTGGCTTTGGAACACTAGAACTGTGTTTGTTAACCTTTTTGTTCTCGTGAGAACAAAACTTATTAAGTCTATGACTCCATAATGAAAAAATGCAGAGGGAAGAAATATATCTGAGAAAACTGCTTGGAAATATTTCTCAATTCTAAACATTGATCTTCTGCTGAAGTACATTTAGTTTTCAAACACATAAGCAGCTTTGCATTTGTACTGTACAGTCATTTCAATTATATGTTGCAGCTGTTTCAATTCTGTTGAGTTATTTTAAAACCAACTTTCTTATGTTCATGAGCAAGTTTACACAATCAGCCTTTCTATGTTTGTGTTTTACAAAATAAAGGGATATGGAGAAAAGGTAGGGAAATGGAGTTAAATGAGAGAATTCCAGTTGAAGAACTAGTATTGGCACAGGCTCAGCGGTTTGAATGATCCCCTTTTGTGCTGTAAATTCTATGATTCTCTTTTATGTTCTTGCATTCATTTGCATGGGCAAAACCAGGTGTTATGCCCTGTGGTATTTCTATAAACATTTAAATCCCCTTCTGCAGCTGCATATTTGCTACTGCATATCATGTCACTTGGCCAGTGTCCGTGATGTGAGAGGGTGAGTTGCATATGTTTAGAGGGGATATTCAAATCCGTTTGCCTATTATTGATGCAGGTCTCATCTCCTATTTTAATTACCTATTTACTTTTGGGACATGTAGGAAACTGAACAGAGGATGGACATTAAATGTACAAATTACCTACTCAGCTCCATAGTATTGGTTAATCTGGAAATAGACAAATCCTTTTCATTGTATTACCTAATCGCGTAGAAAAATAAACTCAATGATGTACCCCCTCCCAATTTCAAAAAGAAAAAAATTTTTTGCTACTTTTTTCACCAAAAATAATTTATTTTGCATTGTCTTTGTGATTGATGATGGTGTGCTGTAATAAATGTCGTAAACCCTTAGGCCATAGCTCAGTTACCCATTGTCCAGAAGGGTAGTGAACAAGTGTGCCATTTGTTGTATTGAAGTGTTCAGAATAGAAACTTCAAAATTAACTTTCTGGCCATAATCTTGTGTTAGCACTTCCATTTCTTGTTTGATCTCTAAGCCAAGTACTGTTGCTGATCGCACTGAGTGATTGTGCTGGTATGTAGACTGTAAACCAAGGTGTTTTGATTTCTGCTCCCAGTATATTCAAATATTTCAAAACAAAACAGGAGCTATTTGGTAAATAGCTGAATTGAATTGAATATTTTTGATCATTGCATGTCCTCACTCTCGTTCCAAGCCACTCCAGTGAAATGGCTAATAAGGCAAGCTGCATGCCTCTTGGACCAGTTCCATTGATTTCAGTGTGAGCTGGTGTCGTGGGCCAGCTTGGGGCTTTATCACTGTTTAAAATGCCGTGGGGGTTACTGAGGTTTTGGAAAGGGTGCAGAGGAGGGTCAATAGACTAATTCCCAGTTTAAAACATCTTCGTTATCAAGATAGGTTACAAGAGTTGGGACTCTACCCTTTACAGATGCGTAGACTTAGAAGTGGTCTGATTGAGGTTTATAAGGTATTGAAGGGACTAGATTATGTTCCAGTTAAGTTTGTTCCAATTAAATAGATCAGAAAGGACCAGGGTTTACAAATTTAAGTTGTATGAGGCTAGATCTAGGTTAGATGTCAGGAGCTGGTTCTTTTCTCAGTGGACCTTTGGAACAGGTTGTTGTCTCGTGCGGTGGTGCTAATTCGCTGAATTCCTTCAAGCGAGAGCTGGACCTGTGTCTGGCTGGGGCGGAGATCACCTCTTACAGAAGGTAGGCACTGCAGGGAATTCAGGGCCAGAATTATCTCCTGGACTAGTTTCGATCATCTAGATGGGTCTGAGAGGAATTTCCCAGATTTTTTTCCCCCCAAATTGGCCTGTTTAAAAAAATCTGTTTTTTTTTAAATCTGGTTTTTCACCTCTCCCAGGAGATCACATGGTTTTGGGTGAGGTGCAGAGTATATATTGCGATACACAAGGCATCGCAATTGTGTGGGACAGACACGATAGACCAGAGGGTCTTTACATGTCAATCATTGTTCATATGTCACTAAGTAACTTGTTCTTTTCCAGGACCTCAAAACTGGAACTCCTTATCACGTATCATCTTTACTTACTCCTACCAATCTCCAGGCATTAAATACCTAAGCTTGGTGTTCAATCAAAATGTCCTTATTTTGCCTCATCGTATATACCGTTATTCAGCTTGTCGCTATCCTGAGCACTAGACTTTGACCCTTCACCTTGTTTTTTTTTTAAAAACCTGCATATCCTGACCTCTCTGCAGCTAAGAGGTGGGCAGTAGAACATAAGAGCATAAGAAGTAGGAGCAGGAGTTGGCCATACGGCCTCTCGGGCCTGCTCCGCCATTCAATAGGATCATGGCTGATCCGAATCTAGACTCGCGTCCACTTCCCCGTCCTCTCCCCGTAACCCCTAATTCCCTTATCTGCTAGGAAACTGTCTATCTCCATTTTAAATTTATTTAATGTTGCAGCTTCCACAGCTCTCTGGGGTAGCAAATTCCATAGATTTACTACCCTCTGAGTGAAGAAGTTTCTTCTCATCTCAGTTTTGAAAGGGCAGCCCCTTATTATGCCCCCTAGTTCTAGTCTCGCCCATCAGTGGAAACATCCTCACCGCATCCACCCGATCAAGCCCCCTCACAATCTTATATGTTTCGATAAGACCGCCTCTCATTCTTCTGAACTCCAATGAGTAGAGTCCCAACCTACTCAACCTTTCCTCATACGTCAACCCCCTCATCTCTGGAATCAACCGAGTGAACCTTCTCTGAACTGCCTCGAGAGCAAGTATATCTTTTCTTAAGTATGGAAACCAAAACTGCACGCAGTATTCCAGGTGTGGCCTCACCAATACCCTGTATAACTGAAGCAAGACTTCCATGTTTTTATACTCCATCCCCCTTGCAATAAAAGCCAAGATTCCATTGGCCTTCCTGATCACCTGCATACTAACTTTTTGTGTTTGATGCACCAGGACCCCCAGATCCCTTTGTACTGTAGCACTTTGCAGTTTCTCTCCATTTAGATAATAACTTGCTCTTTGATTTTTTTCTGCCAAAGTGCATAACCTCACACTTTCCAACATTATATTGCATCTGCCAAATCTCTGCCCACTCACTTAGCCTGTCTATGTCCTTTTGCAGGTTTTTATGTCCTCCTCACTCACTGCTTTCCCTCCCATCTTTGTATCGTCGGCAAACTTGGATATGTTGCACTCGGTCCCTTCCTCCAAATTGTTAATATAGATTGTAAAGAGTTGGGGTCCCAGCACTGACCCCTGCAGAACACCACTGGTTACTGATTGCCAGCCCGAGAACGAACCATTTATCCCAACTCTTTGTTTTCTGTTAGATAGCCAATCTTCCATCCATGCCAGTATATTACCCCCAATCCTGTGTTTTTTTTTATCTTGATCAGTAATCTTTTGTGTGGAACCTTGTCAAATGCCTTTTGGAAGTCCAAATACACTACATCCACTCATTCCCCTTTATCCACCCTGTATGTTACGTCCTCAAAGAATTCGAGTAAATTTGTCAAACATGACTTCCCCTTCATAAAACCATGCTGACTCTGTCCTATTAAATTATGTTTATCCTAATGCTCTGTTACTGTTTCCTTAATAATGGACTCCAACATTTTGCCAACCACAGATGTTAGGCTAACTGGTCTATAGTTTCCGGCCTTTTGTCTACTTCCCTTCTTAAATAAGGGTGTTACATTAGCAGTTTTCCAATCTGCCAGGAGCTTTCCTGAGTCCAGGGAGTTTTGGAAAATAATCACCGATGCATCCACAATCCCTACCGCCACTTCTCTCAAGACCCTAGGATGTAGGCCATCAGGTCCGGGGGATTTATCCGCCTTAAGTCCCATTATTTTACCTAGTACCATCTCCTTAGTGATTTTAATCGTGTTTAGCTCCTCCCCCCCCCCCCCCCCCATTGCACCCTGTTTGCCCAGTGTTGGGATATTTTTAGTGTCCTCTACTGTAAAGACTGATACAAAATATTTGTTCAGCGTCTTTGCCATCTCCATGTTCCCCACCACTAGTTTCCCGGTCCCATCCTTTAAGGGACCAACGTTCACTTTAGCCACCCTTTTTCTTTTTATATAGCTGTAGAAACTCTTGCTATCTGTTTTTATATTTTTTGCTAGTTTACTTTCATAATCTATCTTCCCTTTCTTAATTAATCTTTTAGTTATTGTTTGCTGGCTTTTAAATGCTTCCCAACCTTCTATCCTCCCACTAGATTTGGCTACTTTATATGCCCTTGTTTTCAGTCGGATACTATCCTTTATTACTTTACTAAGCCACGGATGGCTGTCTTTTCTTTTACTCCCCTTTTTCCTCAGTGGAATATATCTATCTTGAAAGATGTGAAATATCTCCTTGAATGTAGACCACTGCTCTTGTACCGTCTTACACTTTAATCTGTTTTCCCAGTCCACTTTAGTCAATTCTACTCTCATACCTTCATAGTCTCCTTTATTTAAGCTCTACGCTGGTTTGAGATCCAACACTCACCCTCAAACTGAATTTGGAATTCAACCATATTATGGTCACTCATTCGAAGGGGATCCTTTACTAGGACATTTTTTATTAATCCTGTCTCATTACACAGGACCAGATCTAAGATTGACTGCCCCCTAGTTGGTTCAGTTACATACTGCTCAAGGAACCCGTCCCTAATGCACTCTATGAACTCTTCCTCAAGGCTGCCATGCCCAATTTGATTAGTCCAGTCAATATGAAAGTTAAAATTCCCCATGATTATAGCTGTTCCCTTATTACTTACTATTTCCTGATTTATACACCGACCAACAGAGTTGCAACTGTTCGGAGGCCTATAGACTACACCCACTAGTGACTTTTTCCCCCTTTATTATTCCTTATCTCCACCCAAACTGTTTCACTATCCTGATCCTTTGACCCAATATCATTTCTGACTATTGCAGTGATTCCATCCTTGATTAACATAGCAACCTCACCTCCCTTTCCTTCCTGTCTGCCCTTCCTAATTGTCAAATACCCTTGTATGTTTAGTTCCCAGTCATGATCATCTTGCAGCCATGTTTCCGTAATGGCCACCATATCATACCCATGTGTAGTTATTTGTACCGTCAACTCATCTATTTTGTTACGAATGCTGCGTGCATTCAGATGAAGAACTTTCAAATATGTTTTCTGACAATTTATTCCTGCTTTTACCCCCTTTACTACTTTACCATTATACATTCTGTCCCTTCCTGACAAGCTCTGGTTTTTAATTCCCCCACTGCTACCTTGCGCTATTGCCTCCTCCGCTGTCATTTTTATTTTTCACTCTCTTAAAACCTCCCCCCCACTAATTAGTTTAAAGCCCTCTCTACAGCCCTAGTTATTCGATTCGCCAGGACTCTAGATCCAGCACTGGCCAAGTGAAGTCCGTCCCAACGGAACAGCTCTCTCCTGTCCCAGTACTGATGCCAGTGTCCCAAGAAGCAAAACCCATTTCTCCCACACCAGTCTTTGAGCCACGCATTTAACTCTCTAATTTTATTTACCCTAGCCAAATTTGCATGTGGCTCAGGTAGTAATCCAGAGATTATTACCCTTGTGGTTCTGCTTTTTAATTTGGCCTCGAGCTGCTCAAACTCCCTCAGCAGAACCTCTTTCCTTGTCCTATCTATGTCGTTGGTACCAACATGGACCACGACAACTGGATCCATTCCCTCCCACTGCAAGTTTCTCTCCAGCCCAGAGGAGATGTCCTTAACCCTGGCACCGGGCAGGCAACACAGCCTTCGGGACTCTTGCTCTCGGCTGCAAAGAACCCTATCTATCCCCCTAATGATACTATCCCCTACCACTACAACATTTCTTTTAACTCCCCCCCACCCCCCCCCCCCCCCCCCCACTTGAATGGCCCCCCGCTCCACGGTGCTGTGGCCAGGTTGCTCATCCTCCCCGCAGTCCCCGTTCCCATCCTCGCGGAGTAAGAGCCTCAAACCTGTTGGACAAGAGCAAGGGCTGCAGCAACTCCAGCACTACCTCCTGGATCCCCGTACCTGCCTCACTTCTAGTCACACCATCCTGACCCTGGCCACGGACTACATCTGAATTAATTAATCTAATTGGTGTGACTACTTCCTGGAACACAGAGTCCAGGTAACTCTCCCCCTCCCTGATGTGTCTCAGTGTTTGAAGCTCAGACTCCAGCAGTAGCCTGCACCACTGCTGCCAAAGACCCATGAAACTGCCCTTCCAGACAGACGAGATGTTAATCTCTTAAATTTTCCTTTCTCCTGAGATGCAGTGTCTTTGTTCTGTCCCTTTACACAACACTGCTCCAATTGCAAACTGAGTGGGTTTTGAACCTGTGTTCATCCCTGTTCCATGGCATTGAGTGTTAGTGGCATTGAGCTTTAGCAGACTGTCATAAATCGTGCCATTCATGTAGAAATTACTTATGAAATATACTGTCCAGGGAGAGTATAAATACTCAGGCACGGGCCCAGCCTACTCGGACATTTTGTAAACAGGAACTAGTGAAGGATAACTAGACTTCCATGTTGTGAAACCGTCGATTAAAGCCTTGTTTAATACTCTGACCAAGTGCCTAGTAGTTTTCTTACGTCAGCCATGTTGCTGCCAAAGCTTTGCTTTTGCTTAAAGTGCCGTTGATATGACAAAATCTAATGGAAAAAGAAAACACCAGCCAAGAATTACATTTTTATAAAATTTGGAATTAATTCGTAAGTATAGTAGTAGTTCTTGTTAAATTGAATTGTACCTTGGGCTGAAGAGATGCAAGTTAGTCCCTACAATTTTTTACTTGCTGCTTTACAATCTCGGCCACTGTTGCATGTCTCCTAGCAACTGGTTACAGATCAAATTGGCAGACATCTAGGAGCAGGTAATCTGCTCCTGCTTCTCTACTACAAAATGGTGTATGGAAATAAACCTCAGAACGAAGTACAAAAATTGTTATTTTTTTTTAAGGGTGCTCGCTTGACATTGATGCAAAGCAATTCCATTTTTGTCCTGATAGTTTCGGCCCTAGGTTTGCCAGTTTACTAAGACCGGATCAAAGCAGAATGCGATCCCTGTAGGGGATAGCCTTTTATCACAGAAATCACAGAAACCCCACAGTGCAGATAGAGGCCATTTCGGCCCATCGAGCCTGCACCGACACACATCCCACCCAATCCCCACACCAACACATATCCCCATTTAATCCCCCTAACACTAAGGGTCAATTTATCATAGCCAATCAACCTAACCCGCACACCTTTGGACTGTGGGAGGAAACCGGAGCACCCGGAGGAAACCCACGCAAACACGGGGAGAATGTGCAAACTCCACACAGACACTTCACTGAGAACACTTGAACTGTAAATCCCGTGCATTAGAAAATCTAGTTTTCAAAGTGCTTATGATTGTACCAGACCTAAATTTAAATGTCTAGAGAGCAAGGATTCTCTTCAGCTCGGTCGGTCTCTTAGCATTGAAATTTCCAACTTTTGCGAGACAGGACAGTTGAGGTTCTAGCCAGTGCATGCTTTCACTTTTTTTTATTTGAACCACAATTTGCAAAATGGTGAAGTACAAATTGATGCTAAATTACTGTTGTAACAGACAACACATCATTAAGTGCTCAATAAATAACTGGTCCTCTCTTAAAGCTCTGAACAGAACTGTCAGATGCAGAATCGGCACTAGATTGAGGAAGGGAATTCCACAGTGCCACAGCTTAAGCAAGAAAAGACGAATACTCTGTGTAGAATGTCAGTAATTTTAATGTTGGAAGAAAGCAAAACCCAACAATAAAAAGGTGTCGAACACAACAGAAGTTGTGGCCCTTCATAAATCATGTACATCATGGGGAAGTTAGTTCATCAGCTAATTTCAGGTGCACATAAAAACCCTTTTTCTTAAAGTAAAACCTTGAAACTGATTACATCCATTATATTTGTTCCAACTGGATGACTTCTTTCTAATTATACACATTTCTGTATTTTGAGGTTTAAACTACACATGTATGCAATCTGCACCAGTAACATGTCTTGCATGTCTAAATTCATCAACAGACATCAGGGGAGAGCAAGTCAAAATTGAGACCACTGCAAAAATAATTCAACCTACAAGTCTAAGCAGCTTGCACAATCTTTGTTTGTTCCAAGGAGGCTATTTGTTTATAACTTGAGTTCTGTACATGAATTCTCTTCATGGATTTATTTTAAAACAGTAATAAGGAAAAGGTCCATAAGTTGAAGTCTTCTTTGTTCAAAGAGTTATATTTGATTATTTCCAAACACAAGAGCATGAATTCTCTATTTCCAAAATACAGGTTAGAACCCTTGGTTCAAATAAAGACTGGATGAATATGGGTGAAGCTAATGTTCAGGCAAAATTCAAGGTCTTGCTGATGATGCATAGATGATTTTCTTTGATCTGAAGTATTCAGTTTATTTGAGCGCTTAAAGGACTGGGAAATTCATTTTGGGAGAAGGAAAAGATGTAGGAGAATGGGGGGAGGGCGCGGACGGAGAGAGGGGAGTCTGAATTTATAAGAGGCTTATCATGGGTGGTAGTGATGCTAAAATATAAGGTTGGGTAGGACTTGGTCTTAAAATACAGTCACATTGTTATGTATTTCGAACAAAGGAAGGTTTATCAAATAACACTTCCAAAAATTTTCCATCATTTTCCCAAATTCAAGTAGCACTTTTGTCAGATTAATAACTTGAAAAATTCTTTGCATTTTAGGTAGCATTAAAGGAATTGGAGGTAACCTTTTGAAATGGGTTGGTAATTGTTTGGGATTTAAGAGACAGAAAGTAGGGATAAAGGGAATGTTCTCTGGTTGGTGGAATGTGACAAGTGGTGTTCCCCAGGGATTGAAACTGGGTTTTTAGCTTTTCACTAATATATATATATATATATATATATATATATATATATATATATATATATATATTATATATATATATATTAAGGACTTGGTTGAAGGATTAGACCGTTGTATATCCAAGTTTGCAAATAACACTAAGTTATGTGGCACAGTAAGTTGTGTAGACGGGAGCAGGACGTTGCAAAGAGATATAGACAGACTAAGGGAATGGGCAAAGCTTTTGCCAATGGTGTTCCATGTGGGGCAGTGTGAAGTCATCCAATTCAGATCGAAGTATTTTCTTACTGGCAAGAGATTAGGAGATGTGGAGCAGCAAAGGGATTGAGCTGTTTTTGTACACAAATCACTAAAAGCTAGAGCACAGGTATAAAAAGTAATCCAAAAGGCTAATGGAATGTTTGGTTCCTCAAGGGGGGTGGAATTCAAAAGTGAGAAAGTGCTGATTTTTTTAAAAATTCGTTCCTTGGATGTGGGCGTCGCTGGCAAGGCCTGCATTTATTGCCCATCCCTAATTGCCCTGGAGAAGGTGGTGGTGAGCCGCTGCCTTGAACCGCTGCAGTCCGTGTGGTGAAGGTTCTCCCACAGTGCTGTCAGGGAGGGTGTTCCAGGATTTTGACCCAGCGACGATGAAGGAACGGCGATATATTTCCAAGTTAGGATGTTGTGTGACTTGGAGGTGATGGTGTTCCCATGTGCCTGCTGCCCTTGTTCTTTTAGGTGGTAGAGGTTGCAGGCTTGGGAGGTGCTGTCGAAGAAGCCTTGCCGAGTTGCTGCATTGCATCTTGTAGATGGTACACAGTGCAGATATGGTGTGCCGTTGGTGGAGGGAGTGAATGTTTAAGGTGGTGGATGGGGTGCCCATCAAGTGGGCTTCTTTGTCTTGGATGGTGTCGAGCTTCTTGAGTGTTGTTCGAGCTGCACTCATCCAGGCAAATGGAGATTATTCCATCGCACTCCTGACTTGTGCCTTGTAGATGGTGGAAAGGCTTTGGGGAGTCAGGAGGTGAGACTCACGCCGCAGAATACCCAGCCTCTGACCTGCTCTTGTAGCCACAGTATTTATGTGGCTGGTCCAGTTAAGTTTCTGGTCAATGGTGACTCCCAGGATGTTGATGGTGGGGGATGGTGGGGGATTTGGCAATGGTAATGCCATTGAATGTCAAGGGGCGGTGGTTAGACTCACTCTTGTTGGAGATAGTCATTACCTGGCACTTGTTTGGTGCGAATGTTTTTTGCCACTTACCAGCCCAAGCCTGAATGTCGTCCATGTTTTGCTGCATACGGGCATGGACTGCTTCATTATCTGGGGAGTTGCGAATGATACTGCACACTGCGCAATCATCAGCAAACTTCTCAACTGTTCATTGTACAGAGCTTTGGTCAGACCCCATCTGGAATACTATGTTCAGTGTTGGACATCGAACTTCAGGAAAGATATATTGGCCTTGGAAGAAGTACTGCACAGATTCACCAGAATGATGCCAGGGCTTAAAGGGCTAAATTGAGGACAAGTTGCATAAACTTTGTTTGTATTCTCTTAAGATTAGACGGTTGAGCGGTAATCAAATCGAGGTATTTATAAAGATTAAAGGAGTTGATGGGGTAGAAAAAGAGAAACTATTTCCTCTGGGAATGCAGAACAAGAGGGTACAACGCAGTCCGTGTCTATATGCAGCAAGACCTGGACAACATTCAGACTTGGGCTGACAAGTGGCAAGTAACATTCGCACCACACAAGTGCCAGGCAATGACCATCTCCAACAAGCGAGACTCTAACCACCTCCCCATGACATTCACAGAAATCACAGAAACCCCACAGTGCAGATAGAGGCCATTTCGGCCCATCGAGCCTGCACCGACACGTATTCCACCCGATCCCCGTAACCCCTACACCAACACATATCCCACCCTATCCCCGTAACCCCACGTATTTAATCCCCCTAACACTAAGGGTCAATTTATCATAGCCAATCAACCTAACCCGCACATCTTTGGACTGTGGGAGGAAACCGGAGCACCCGGAGGAAACCCACGCAAACACGGGGAGAATGTGCAAACTCCACACAGACAGTCGCCCGAGGCCGGATTCGAACCCGGGTCCCTGGCGCTGTGAGGCAACAGTGCTAACCACGATGCCACCGTGCCGATGGCATTACCATTGCTGAATCCACCACTATCAACATCCTGGGGTTACCATTGATCAGAAACTGAACTGGACCAGCCATATAAATACTGTGGCTACAAGAGCAGGCCAGAGGCTGGGAATTCTGCGGCGAGTGTCTCACCTCCTGACTCCCCAAAGCCTTTCCACCATCTACAAGGCACAAGTCAGGAGTGTGATGGAATACTCTCCACTTGCCTGGATGAGTGCAGCTCCAACAACACTCAAGAAGCTCGACACCATTCAGGATAAAGCAGCCCGCTTGATTGGCACTCCATCCACCACCTTCAACATTCACTCCCTCCACCACCGGCGCACTGTGGCTGCAGTGTGTACCATCTACAAGACGCACTGCAGCAACTCGCCAAAGCTCCTTCAACAGCACCTTCCAAACCCGCGACCTCTACCACTTAGAAGGACAAGGGCAGCAGACGCATGGGAACATCACCACCTACAAGTTCCCCTCCAAGCCACACACCATCCTGACTTGGACCTGTATCGCCGATCCTTCACTGTCGCTGGGCCAAAATCCTGGAACTCCCTTCCTAACAGCATTGTGGGTGTACCTACACCATATGGACTGCAGCAGTTCAACAAGGCGGCTCACCACCATCTTCTCGAGGGCAATTAGGGATGGGCACTAAATGCAGGCCTAGCCAGCGACGCCCGCATCCCATCAATGAATAAAAAAAAACCTTAAAATTAGAGCTAGGCCATTTAGGAGTGAAATTAAAAAAAAACTTTTTCACATGATAGTGGCAATCTGGAACTTGCTCCCCCAAAAGCCTGTGGATGTTGTGTCAGTTGAAATTTTCAAGGCTGAGATTAATAAATTTTTGTTAGGTAAGGGTATGAAGGGATATGGAACAAAGGCAGGTAAATGGTATTGAGGTACAGTCAGCCATTATCTGATTGAATGGCGGAACAGGCTCAAGGGGCTTAATGGCCTACTCCTGTTCCTATGTAGCAGTTTTGAAGGGAGTAAATAAATATTTCAGTGTGAAGCATTCCTCCATCAACATTCTTCTCTCTTTGAATGGAATCATTTGGTTGATGTCTGCTCATCAGTGAGCAACTTCACACGAATTCCTGCAGAACTGCATCATTTTATGTGCAGGATGCCATTTGGGTCAAAGCCATAGAAAATTAGCTACCGGCAGATTGCATGACAGAATCCAGTCCCTCCCCATGATGGAGGATGATGGGGTCATTGAGTGGAAAATTATCGCAAGTATCATCTCTGGGCTACTTTTACTTTCCTCTGACTGACATGTTAAACAGCAGTGGCAGGAGTTTCCGAGCAAGCCACTGCTCACTTTCTTGCCTGCAGTTAATGTGACCCAAGATGATGAGATTTGGATGGAAAAATAAGGGATATCATAACTTCAAAATAAATAACACATCACATATTTTGACCACTTTCTGAATGATTTATGCCACATTGTGGGGTGAGAATTTTTTGTCCGTATTGCTCATATTTCTAATTCTTTTGCTTTTAATCTTGGTATGATTTCTTTTATCTGGAAGTTGCTGTTTGTTTTGTTCTTTTGCTGTTTCTTTATCATACTTTACTCTTTCCAGTGTTATTTTATTGCTATTTTATTTTTCATGTGTACATAAATATTTTATTGGTATTGTTTTGTTACCTCATCCTGTGCGACTTGGTGCTCCATGTGTTCTTTCAAGCTGGAAAGACCGAGTTCACAGCACTTGCAGTGTTACTGTGTCTTGCTGTCAGCTGCAGGAAATGTTTGTCAGCAGCTGAGAGCAGACGAGGAAATTCCTCAAGTGTCGAACTGGGACTTGTATTCACGATTTGCAAACCAAACAAGGGAAAACATTAACTTGGATTGGAACACCAAAGATGTTCAAACAAAACCCGAACCCACCACCGCTTGCTAATTACCACCCTCAGAAAGGAACATTGGGTGGGGTAACTCAATACTCTGTCTGAAAGGTTCAAGCAGAAAATAAAGATATTACCGTTATTTTATATGCAGTTAATTTTTTTGGCTTCCTTTTCTGGAACTGGCTAATTTCACTATTGAGAGAACGACCAGCTTTGAGCAGTGGAACGAAGTCAAGATTTAAAAAATTTTTTTTTTTAAGTTTCCAGTGATACCAAAGCAAATATATCGTATTAAACTGCAATGTTGTCTTCATGAAATAAATGCACAATTTGTATATGATTCTCCTGTACATGCCTGGAAATTTGGCATTGTGCCCAACTGTTGTGGTACTCAATATTTTTACTCCTATTTATTTTTAAAGTTGAATTATGATTTTCCACCTTCTAAAATGTGTGTAGTAACATAAATATTTTAATTATATAGACCCAGCTAAAGCATGACTTTTCCAAATAAGGAAATAAAATTTGTGGTAAATCAGTAGTTATTTGTTTTAAATTGAAGTCATTTTCTGTGGTTAACCTATTGGGTAGAGCACTAAATATTTCTTGTTGCGATGGAGGAAATGCATTATATAAGTTGGGATACTTCTAGTTGGTCATTTACAGTTTCTAGTTGCTTCCTTCAAAAAAAAAATGTTGAAAAACAACTTATGTAATGGTGACAGAACCGTTTCAAACACTGTTCCAGGAATGTGCAACAGATTAAAGTAGTTGACCCTTGCTTCCCACAACACTCATACTGAATAATCTGACATATTTATCGCAGTCTGATTTTTCTGGGCGTGCACTGCTTCTACAAAGCATGTCGAATTTAGCTCAAGACAGAAAAACATGTGGTGTGAACACTGAAGTGTTGGATACTTACGGATTAAACTCAAACTATAGACAAATCTTGAAATAAGATTTTTAAAAATGTTTAGTTAAGAATTGGGGTAACAAACCTAAATTAGGTGGATGGCCCTTCATTGGAAAGCTGGTCCATGGATGAAGAGTATTGTCGTTGATCTATTGACCTGAAAAGCTTGCTTCTGCCCTTTGAATAGTGTCTGCCAGAAGGCCTCCACGTAAACCTTTTGTTGCTAGTTTGCAATAGTTTAGAAAGCTTTGCTGTTGTATCACACGATGTAAAATGGTCTTTGTCTGCCTGATAGGAATTTTTGAGAAAACTATGCATTGCACATGAAGAATAATAATTGTCTAACTGCAGTTACGATTGGGTTAACAGGATTTTAAGAGCTGTGAATGTTGAGAAGAAAAGAGCCAAATACAAAGAGGACTTGGCCTAGCAGCCAGTATAATCCTTTTTTTTCTGCTGTATGTGCCCAGGCCTGACATCCCATAACAAAAGAAATTGAATTGGAAATGATGGGAGCTGAGTGCTGTTCTTTTGGAATCGCATGTCATGGCCCATAGTCTGTGTCGGAGCTCTGTTTGATGGTCTTTATTCTACCTGACAGTTGAGGGAAAGGTTTGGAGAAGGGAAGTCATTGCGTAACCTTGGCCAGCGTCAGATCAGAAGTATCCAGTGATCAAACAAGGCAAAGAACTGTGGAAGAAGCTTTTCTTTCTGCCCTCAACACCTGGCTGGTCACTGAGGGGAAAAAGGTCTCAGACATTAGATTGTGTTGATGTACTTTGATGTACAGTCCATGTCAAGTGGAGCAAGAGTGCAAACTGTGACTGGGTGGTTTCTGAGCTGCTGTAACTTAACAGGAAGTTACATTGAGGGTTTTGTGATTCAAAGTACTTTGTCCTACAGACAGTGTAATGCTAGAATGCATTACCTCCTGTGGCTACATTTAAAAGAAGTATTAATAAATCTTATCTATTAATGTTTGAAAAGCCACTGTATCTGATTTTTCAACTGGGCATGAGCAAGGTCAGTGATAATTTCCAACTTCCATTTTTGTTCGCAAATTGTAAAAACTGGGCAAAATTTGCTGTTTATTTTTAAAAAAAAAGTAACTTCCTTATTTTTGGTTGATAGGTTTTCTTCACTGGAGTAGAATTCACTAATGCAGTAAAATCCCTTACAGCAGTGCAGCACAGGAGTGCATGTATTGAACGATAGATGGAGGCGCACAAGAGAAATGTAAAAATTAGTTGATTAAAAATTGGAAATGGACATCTTTAGTAGTTGTGGCTGTAGAAGTTGATTTTGTCGTTAATAAAAAAAAATGCTTGTTCAGTATGACTGCATTTAAGTACACAGGAGGGTATATATAGTTAGAATGTAAAATACTGGCAGTTGAATTGCTAAGTCAAACTGCCTTAATGTATTAATATTTTGGTACTTTGTGGCTAAATTTGGAGAAGATGCATAAATTAAAAATGTTTTGTAGCACCAGTTTCAACACTTAACAAGGTTTCTTGTTTTTTATTGGTCTTAAACTGCAGGAAAATGAATTCCATTTAATGGAATGCTGAAATGTATCTGGAACTCTGGGACATGTTGGTTAAAAAGCAGCTCAGTGGTTTAATCAAACGTAATATTCACTATAAATGTATATTCTAACAGTAAACGACTGTTATTTTGTACTTGAGGATATATTGAGGTGCTGGATGCAGCGGTTAGCCAGCACGACCTTGTTTTGACTCTGCATGCCAGACTTGGCATCTTGTGTTACTATTTATCCCAACAATACTCCTGAACACCAGTATCCGAAGTATGTTTACTATTGCACCAGTGCGATGTTCTTGCTCTCTGGGCTGCTAATTAGTGTGCATTAATTGAAGTTGCAACTTTCAGCCTTTAGCCAAGTTTACTGATCAGATCAGTTCTGTTTTGATTTATTTTATCAATTGCATTTAAGATAGAAGTTGGAATGGTGGGACTAAAGGTGAAATCTTATTCTCTACTTTAGGAAATTGTGGACATTTGTTTATCTGATCTGGTTGTATATACTCAAAGAAAAAGAAATAAAAATAAGAAAAAAGATAAGAAACCAGATCAGATAGACTTAAACAATAAAAGGACAGAATGTGAAATTGAAGTTTTTAAAAAAAAAAGAGAAAACTGACCAATATTTTTTTTTAAATGTAAGAAAAAAAAGATTACAAGCAAAGTAAATAAAATATTAAAAGGCAAGGTATTGAAACAAGTAAAATTGCTAGTTTCCAGAGTTCAACTGTGCTTATCAATGTTATATGTGAGGACAGTTTCAAAGCTTGAAACAGCTGGTGTTGTAATTCGGTCTGAAAATCTGTGACATTGTAATGCAGTTTTTATTAGATTTTGAGATTATAATATTTTCCAAAAAATGAATATCCCTGATTTGCAAGAGTTATTAAATGAGCTGATGCCATGACTACAGTAAGACTTTGGACCCCACGATTACTCCAGGATTGGCTACATGTGACCAGATCAGATAAATGAATATCTGTAATTTCCCAAAGTAGAGAATAACATTTAAAAAGTCTTAATCTCCGTAATATCATGACAAAACATATGTTTTGATTATATAAATGACTGGTACACCCATATTATTTTTCTGTTGATAAAAATTTGCATCATAGTTTTTTTTAATGCATTGCATCTATGGAGCCTAATGCATCTGAATAAAATAATTGTCAGGACAGATTAATAACATGGTTTTATTTTCTGAATTTGTGTATACATTGCAGCCCAGTTAGTTGAAATGTGAGTTGCCAATAAAAATAGTATTGTTTTCTTTAAGTGACTTCTACTTAAACTCTTTCTAATTGCATTGATTAATTTTTGTTGTATTCTGTAAAATAATTGTCCAGTGACAATTCCACTCGTGTTTTCATGTGTATTAATCGGGGATAATTTTACGATTTGTATATCAGTGGAAATTTAAGTGTTTCCTTTAGATTGAGTGCACTTTTCCAGAAAATTCTTTTACATAATGGTCCGGAAAATTAGAGCGAGCAAAACAAAGATTAGGGCTCGAACGAGGAAAAGGCAAACCTGAAATAAAGATGGACTGCCAAATTTCTTTAAAAAATTTAAATTTTTATTAAAATGGTCAAATTTCACACTGCACAAAATTAAAATAAGTTTTCCAGGCCCTTAACATTTGTTTAGCAGCAATAACGCTGTCAAAACCCCCAGTTACACCTAATCTCTCTGGGTCTAACCTTAAGTGGGGTTTTTCACAGTGTACTTCGTGCAGAAGAGCCGAAGAGTTCATCAGTTTCCCTGATTTGGGTGATTACACAGATTGCCGACTGCGGGGGTAGGAGGTGGACAGCGTAGTCTGTTTCGGAGCTGTCAATGACAGACTGCAACTTCAGGATTTCTGCATGTGTCAAATCCCAAAGTTGTGGTCAATTTCAAAGGTGGAATGACTGCGAACGCTGCCAGTCCGCTGTCATCCCGTCCGCAAATTCCGGGCCATTGTGTATCTGTTTATTCAGTTCCCTCTGCAGCCAAGCATGTGAGATGCAGAACCAATAACACTACTTTATTGCACAAGGTATAGGATAATAAACATTGTATCCGGTTTATCATATTTTTAGAATTACATTTTAAACTTTAATATTGTGTTAACGAAGTGCTCAGCTAAATCTATCATGTACAAAAACTGTTGTATGTGACAGTATATGTCTAATAAAGCAAAGAAAAAATGTTTTTAATTCTCAGTTTTATGGTGTGGCCTTTGTTTCCACTCCTAGGTGGTTGAATATCCTAACTTATTGGATTTGAAGCTCTTAAGTACTTTTTGGTACATAGACTCCAGCATTTTTCTACATAAATCACAGATAACACCGTGTGGTGAATATAGAGCAAGTTGCTTACAGCCATTACATTACAAAAAGTAATTTTAATAAGTTAAAGTTCAGTAGTTAGGAGTGGTAAATGTAGTGAAATTTTACCCTTACAAAGCTGGAGATGCTGAACTGTGTACCCCTGTTATAACTCCATTTGAGATTAACTAACTCAATGGTCGGGATGACGGCAAACTGACCGTTCACCATCATTCCGCCTTTGAAACAGACCGCAACTTCGGGATTTGGCGCAGGCGCATGCAGAAATGCCGAAGTTGCGGTCTGTTAATGACAGTTCCGAAACTGGCTGCACTGTCTCTTCCCCCTCCCCTGCCCCACCCTCCCCAGAGTCGGCAATCTGTGAAATCTCGTAGATCATTGAAACTAACGAAAACTTCGGCTCTTCCGCAGTAATTACGTTGTTAAATTCCCCACTAAAAGTGAGATCCAAAGGGATTCGGTGTAACTGGGGTTTTAACAGCGTATTGACTGCTAAACAAATGTTAAGGGCCTGGAAAACTAACTTTAATTTTGTGCAGTGTGAAATTTGTCCATTTTAATAAATTTAATTTTTAAGAAACTTGAAAAAGAAATTAAATTTTTTTTTTTTTAAGTTTGGACATCTTTATTTCAGGTTTGCCTTTCCCCATGTGAGAACCCCAATCTTTTTCTCTCTCTAACTATTTTAAAAAGTTAGAATTTTAAGGGCTTACTCACTTCCTTGTTTGCTGTCTGAGAAATTTGCCTTTTGATTGGCTGGCTGCTTAGACAGCCCGTTGACATCACAGCAGTTCAAACAAGAGGATGCCCATTAAGTTCCTTTGAATTGTAGGCCGGAAAACCCGAAGTTCTCGACACAGGAATTGTGAGATTCTTGTGCGGAGCGTTCTTCTGGGTCAGCAATGATCAAATCTGGAGTTTCCTTGCCTGCATGACTCAATTGATCATGGCCTGAACCAGCTATGCAATTGGGTGACCTGAAGGGAGATTTTCTTTATCTGTTACTCCATCGATTAGCATTTCTTATACATCTTTATTCTATGAACAGATATTGAGCTGCCTATGTGAACTGTTCTGTGAAATACCTCTGCATTTACCGACAACATTAGCCTACCTTGGAAGTTGTCTTGTTTGCCAAAACTCAAGCTGGTGTCTTATACTTTTCGTTTCTTTTTTTATGCTTCAATGTGATCCTTCCCAGTCAATTATCCAAAAAAGGTTAGCACAAGGGGGTTAACATCTTTACAGTTCGAGATGTAAGTTTTTAAGCAAGTACAGAGGTGGGGAAAGTGGGGGGTGGTGAGAGGAAAGAACAAAAGGGAAGTTCTGTAATAGGATGGAAGGCAGAAGTGATTAAATTACAAATGATGATGATGCAAGGCAAACGGGGGAAAAAGGTAAGTAAAAAAGACTTGCATTTATATCGCGCTTTTCATGGCCACAGGACGTCCCAAAGCACTTTACGGCCAAAGAAGCACTTTTTTTGACATGTAGTCACCATTGTAAGGTAGGAAACATGGCAGCCAAGTTGTGCACAGGAAGCTCCCACAGACAGCAATGTGATAATGACCAGATAATCTGTTTTAGTGATGTTGATTGATGGAGGAATAAATATTGGCCAGGGGGTTCTGTTGAATGCAGAGGTTGGTGGGGTGTAAGTTGAGGACAAGAGGAACCCAATCATTCTGGCAGAGAGGGGAAGGGATTGAGGGCAGAAGTGTAGGATATTGGACGGACATGGTCGAGGGCCCCGTCAAACATGGTGGAGGGGAATCCTCGGTTGGGGAACAAGAATGACTTAGCGGAAGCATTGGTTTGGAAGTTGGCACCGTTGGAACAGATGCACTGGAGAAACTGGACGAATGGAATAGACTTTACAGGAAGCTGGGTGGAAGGAAGTGTAATCAAAGTAGCTCTGGGAGTCAATGAACTTATGGTGGATATTGGTCGATGGCCTATCCCCAGAAATGGAGATGGAGAACTCCATGAAGAGGAGTCGGAGATGAACCATGTGAAGACGAGGATGGGTGGAAATTGGAAGCAAAGTTGATTACATTTTCCAATTCGGGGCGAGAGCAGGAAGTGGCACCGATCCAGTCATCCATGTACCAGAAAAGAGGTGAGGGAGGGGACCTGAGTAGGAATGGAACAAAGAATGTTCCATATGTCGCATGGAAAAACAGACGTAGCTGGGACCCATGTGGGTTCCTATAGCAACGCCTTTTCTTTGGAGGGAATGAGTGGAGTCAAAGGAGAAGTTGTTCAATGCAAGAACAAGTTCAGCCGGGTGGAGGAGAGTGGTGGTGGATGGGGACTGGTAGGGCCTCTGTTCAAGGAAGAAACTGAGGGCCTGCAGGCTGCTCTGGTGGGGGATGGCGGTGTAGATAGATTTGATTTTCATGATGAAAAGGAGACGGTTAGGGCCAGGAAACTGGAAATTGTTAAAGTGGCGGAGGGCGTCAGAAGAGTCGCTGATGTAGGTGAGAAGAGACTGGACATGGGGGAGAAAAATAGTCGTGAAAGGAAGAAATACGTTCCATGGGGCAAAATCAGGCTGAAACTATGGGTCCACCAGGGCAGTCCTGTTTGTGGATCTTGGCGGTGGGGGTGGGGGGAGGTGGGGAGGAGGAGGGAGATCTCCAGAGGAGATGAGTCAGTGATTGTCTGGGAAATGATTGCTTGTGGTTCAGGGTGAGGTAGGAGGAGGTGTAGGAAAGTTGGTTTTCAAACTCGGCAAGGTAGAGGTCTGTTCGCCAAACAACAACAAGTCTCCCCTTGTCAGCGGGATTAATGACAATGTCAGAGTTGGACTTGAGAGAACGGAGGGGAGGTAGATTAGAGTGAATCATGGGGGTAGAGAAATTGGGACGGCCAATGTCATGCCGGCAGTTCCCAATGAAAAGTTCGAGAGTCTAAGAGGCCAGAGGGAGGGGCCCAGGTGAAAGGAGAATTCTGAAGACTGGAGAAAGGGACCGCTGTGCAGGGGGTAAGACTCCTGGCCAAAGAAGTGGGCGCAGAGGTGCAGGTGCCGGAGGAAGAGCTCAGCATTGTGCTGATCTCAGTTCATTTGAGGTGGGGGTATGTGGGGATGAACCTGAGGGCTGATCGTTTGGGGTCAGTGAGGGAAGGTCAGAGGGGATAGTGAAAACATGATGAAGGGTGAGTTTAGCAGCAGGGATGGAGTCCGAGGAAAGTCAAGGGGAAGAAGGATTTGGAGGGATGGTGTTATTAAAGAGTTGTTGAAGCTTGCGGTCCTTGACATCTGAAAGGTAGAAAAATGTTTTTTGGCAAAGCGAAGGATGAAATGGAACTGCTGACCAGGATGAACCCTGAAATAGTGAGTCCGTGCTGTTGAGAGAGGTCGAGAGCGGTATGTGATGGCGCATGGCGTTGAGCATGGATCTCGGGAAGTGGCGAGAGCAGTGTTTTGAGGAATGCTGAATATTATAAAGATATCTGTAATCACGTGTGGATCTGAAACATGAAGGGTTAATTTAAGTTGGAATCCTCGTGGAATAAATCTGAGCACAAACAGTTGCTGAGGAAGGAGATGTGGCTGTGAAAGCGAGTTTGAGTAGATCCCTGATCAAACACGAGAAGCAAAACAGAAAGCAATGAAGGTGAACAAGGTAAAAGAGACAAACGGAAATCCCGTCAGAAAAGAGCAGAACTTCAAGGTGGGCATTCATGGAAGAGTATTGGCAACAAATTTATCACTAAAACAAAAGCAAAATACTGCGGATGCTGGAAATTTGAAGTAAGAGCAGAAATTGCTAGAAATACTCAGGAAGTCAGGCAGTATCTGGAGATTTTTTTCTATTGTTTTGTTCTCCACTGTCATGCTTTCAGATTTGTTTTTTCTTTCCTCATGGAGTGCATTCCAGTTTACAACTAGAGAGATTTGCTTGATTGAGTTTGAACATCACCTCCGATTAGGATTTGAAGTCACAAGCTTTTAGGTTGGAAGCCCCAATGTTTTTCTTGAAGATTCCAATTTTGTAGTTGTAGGCAATGAACATAACATAAGAAGTAGGAGCAGGAGTGGGCCATATGGCCCCTCGGGCCTGCTCCGCCATTCAATAGGATCATGGCTGATCCGAACCTAGACTCGCGTCCACTTCCCTGCCCGCTCCCCGTAACGTTTAATTCCCTTATCAGCTAGGAAACTGTCTATCTCCGTTTTAAATTTATTTAATGTCGCAGCTTCCACAGCTCTCTGGGGTAGCAAATTCCATAGATTTACTACCCTCTGAGTGAAGAAGTTTCTTCTCATCTCAGTTTTGAAAGGGCAGCCCCTTATTATGCCCCCTAGTTCTAGTCTCACCCATCAGTGGAAACATCCTCACCGCATCCACCCGATCAAACCCCCTCACAATCTTACATATTTTGATAAGATCGCCTCTCATTCTTCTGGATTCCAATGAGTAGAGGCCCAACCTACTCAACCTTTCCTCATAAGTCAACCCCCTCATCTCCGGAATCAACCGAGTGAATTTTCTCTGAACTGCCTCAAGAGCAAGTATATCTTTTCTTAAGTATGGAAACCAAAACTGTACGCAGTATTCCAGGTGTGGCCTCACCAGTACCCTGTATAACTGAAGCAAGACTTCCCTGCTTTTATACTCCATCCCCCTTGCAATAAAAGCCAAGATTCCATTGGCCTTCCTGATCACCTGCTGTACCTGCAGACTAACCTTCTGTGTTTCATGCACCAGGACCCCCAGATCCCTTTGTACTGTAGCACTTTGCAGTTTCTTTACATTTAGATAATAACTTGCTCTTTGATTTTTTCTGCCAGAGTGCATAACCTCACACTTTCCAACATTATATTCCATCTGCCAAATTTCTGCCCACTCACTTAGCCTGTCTATGTCCTTTTGCAGGTTTTTTACATAAGAACATAAGAAGTAGGAGCAGGAGTAAGCCATACGGCCCCTCGGGCCTGCTCCGCCATTCAATAGGATCATGGCTGATCCGAATCTAGACTCACGTCCACTTCCCTGCCCTCTCCCCGTAACCCCTAATTCCCTTATCTGCTAGGAAACTATCTATCTCCATTTTAAATTTATGTCCTCCTCACTCACTGCTTTCCCTCCCATCTTTGTATCGTCGGCAAACTTGGATACGTTGCACTTGGTCCCCTCCTCCAAATCGTTAATATAGATTGTGAAGAGTTGGGGTCCCAGCACTGACCCCTGCGGAACACCACTAGTTACTGATTGCCAACCCGAGAATGAACCATTTATCCCAACTCTCTGTTTTCTGTTAGATAGCCAATCTTCCACCCATGCCAGTATATTACCCCCAATCCCGTGATTTTTTATCTTGTGCAGTAATCTTTTGTGTGGCACCTTATCAAATGCCTTTTGGAAGTCCAAATACACCACATCCACTGGTTCTCCTTTATCCACCCCTGTTTGTTACGTCCTCAAAGAATTCGAGCAAATTTGTCAAGCATGATTTCCCCTTCATAAAACCATGCTGACTCTGTCCGATTAAATTATGCTTATCCAAATGTCCTGTTACTGCTTCCTTAATAATGGACTCCAACATTTTACCAACCACAGATGTTAGCCCAACTGGTCTATAGTTTCCAGCCTTTTGTCTACCTCCCTTTTTAAATAAGGGCATTACATTAGCAGTTTTCCAATCTGCTGGGACCTTTCCTGAATCCAGGGAGTTTTGGAAAATTACCATCAATGCATCTGCAATCCCTACCGCTACTTCTCTCAAGACCCTAGGCTGTAAGCCGTCAGGTCCAGGGGATTTATCTGCCTTAAGTTCCATTATCTTACCGAGTACCATCTTCTTAGTGATTTTAATTGTGTTTAGCTCCTCCCGCCCGCCCCCCCTCCCCCCATAGCCCCCTGTTTGTCCAGTGTTGGGATATTTTTAGTGTCCTCTACTGTAAAGACTGATACAAAATATTTGTTCAGCGTATTTGCCATCTCCATGTTCCCCACCACTAATTTCCCGGTCTCGTCCTCTAAGGGACTAACATTCACTAGCCACCCTTATTCTTTTTATATAACTGTAGATACTCTTGCTATTTTCTATATTTTTTGCTAGTTTACTTTCATAATCTATCTTCCCTTTCTTAATGAATCTTTTAGTTATTCTTTGCTGGCTTTTAAATGCTTCCCAATCTTCTATCCTCCCACTAGATTTGGCTGCTTTATATGCCCTTGTTTTCAGTCGGATACTATCCTTTATTACTTAGCCACGGATGGCTGTCTGTTCTTTTACACCCCTTTTTCCTCAGTGGAATATATTTTTCTTGAAATTTGTGAAATATCTCCTTGAATGTACACCACTGCTCCTGTACCATCTTACACCTTAATCTATTTTCCCAGTCCACTTTAGTCAACTCTGCTCTCATACCTTCATAGTCTCCTTTTATTTAAACTTAGTACGCTGGTTTGAGATCCAACTCTCACCCTCAAACTGAATTTGGAATTCAACCATGTTATGGTCACTCATTCCAAGGGGATCCTTTACTGGGACATTTTTTATTAATCCTGTCTCATTACACAGGACCAGATCTAAAATTGCCTGCCCCCTGGTTGGTTCAGTGACATACTGCTCAAGGAACCCGTCCCTAATGCACTCTATGAACTCTTCCTCAAGGCTGCCCTGCCCAATTTGATTTGTCCAGTCAATATGGAAGTTAAAATCTCCCATGATTATAGCTGTTCCCTTTTTCAAGCCCCAACTATTTCCTGATTTATACTCCGACCAATAGAGTTGCAACTAATAGAGTTCCCTGTAATTTGTTTTGCTGCCGCACAGCCCCTTTTGAGGGGCTGAGCGACCCATTCAAAATCGCTTGCATGCACGGTTTTTGCATTGAAAAGCTGGCAAGTCAGCTGCATGGGATCCCTGGAGTGCTGTGCTTAAAGGGAACATTAGTTATAGGGTCAAATGTTAGCACACATGCTAAAGAGTTAATTGAGTATTACTTGTTTGCTCCTTAGTCAGGCAATCCCATCAGGAAGGAACATCAAGAGAGAAACTTTTTTAAATTTCAGTAAACCTGACACTAGATAGCAGCTAGAGAAATATAATTACAAACCATAAAGTAATAATTGCACATTTAAGAACTCATTTGCCAGGTACTTTAATTCTATGATTGCATCTTTGTTCAGTATTCATGGCTTGTATTTCTGAAGTATCCTCATGGATTCCTACAGTTTAGGAATTCAGCATGTGCTGTGCTGGGACACTGGTAAATTGGATAAACCTGGGCGCACATTTAGTACAGCCTAGTCGACTGTCCCATCATTTGCTGCTAAAAAACAAGATGGCTGTTCATATTTGTAATGTGATAGACAGAAGTAATGAAACATTTTAGACTTGTATTAAAAGTCTAAAACTGCTATTGAATCTTGGTTAGATCACACTTCAAGTACTGTGCACAGTTCTAGTCTCCATATTGCAAAATGATATTGAGGCACGGAACATAAGAAGTAAGAGCAGGAGTAGGCCATACGGCCCATCGAGCCTGCTCCACCATTCACTGAGATCATGGCTGATCATGGACCTCAACTCCACTTTCCCGCCCGATCTCCATATCCCTTGATTCCCCTAGAGTCCAACAATCAATCTATCTCGGCCTTGAATATACTGAAAGACTCCACATTCACAGCCCTCTGGGGCAGAGAATTCCAAAGATTCACAACCCTATGAGTGAAGAAATTCCTCCTCATCTCGGTCTTAAATGGCTGACCCCTTATCCTGAGACTATGCCCCCTAGTTCTAGACTCTCCAGCCAGGGAAAACAACCTCTCGGCATCTACCCTGTCAATCCCCTTCACAATCTTGTATGTTTCAATGAGATCACACCTCATTCTTCTAAACTCCAGAGAGTATAGGCCCATTCTACACAATCTTTCATCATGGGACAGCCCTCTCATCCCAGGAATCAATCTACTGAACCTTTGTTGCACCGCAAAACAGATTTACAAGGATGATACCAGAGTTGAGGGGTTATAACCATCAGGAAAGACTGAGGCTCTTTTTCCCTCTAAAAGAGAAGGCTGAGGGGTGACCTATTGGAGGACTTTAAGATAATGAAAGGGTTTGATAGGGTAGATGTACAGAAGGTGTTTTCACTTGTGGGGGAAGTCCAAAACTAGGTGTCATTAATATAAGATAGTCACTAATAAATCCGAGAAGAAATTCAGGAGAAACTTCTTTACCCAGAAAGTGGTTAGAATGTGGAACTTGCTGTCACATGGAGTAGTTGAGACGACTAGCATAGATGCATTTAAGAGAAAGCTAGCTAAGTACACGAGGGAGATAGAAATAGAAGGATATGCTGACAGGGTTAGATGGATTTGGGTGAGAAGGCCCATGTTGAGCACAAACACTGGTTAGACCCGTTGGGCCGAATGGCCTGTTGTAAATTGGATGTAAAATTATCATAACTTATCGAATACAGTCCAGTGATGTCATTCTGACGCAGCAGAGGTAAAAATGATATAACATTGGAGGAAATATCTATACAGCACTAACTATTCTCATTCTGTCCATTTTTGAAGTTAATCAATCTTTCAGAATCGGATCTTGTATCTGTGCTTCAGGTCATGTTCCTTTTACCGTGAAGGTAGCCCAAAATAGAATTGAATAGCATCTACTGAATCTGATGGTACTTACGACTTGCCATTGCAATGGCTGTGTTTTGAAATTGGGGCCCACTGACATGACATAAGAATGCTGCATGCCTGATCCCATCACCCAGTGCTGTTAAGTACTACTCTATCTGAATAGAAGGGGAGACCTCATTCTTCAACTGGCACAAATGTTAATCAAAACTTTTTACAAATGTCATAGATTCTGCTTTCATGACTGTTTGATGGCATAAAGAGAACACATTTAGATCTTCCAAGTGTTGCTCATTAGGAGGAATGATGACTCATCTTGGCTTTAAAAGTGTTGCCTACTTTGGTGCATGTAGCTTTTAAATGTAAACACAATTTCATAACTTCTGACAGATTGAAAATTACAGTACATCACTGTTGCTGATCATAAATGTCACTCGTCACATTTCCCTGATACTACCTCAGAGTGGAGTTTTGTGAAGGACACATATTGTGCCGTGGGATGTTCCTTGTATTGCACACTGAGCCAGTGTTAAAAATCATCAATGAGAAAACCCGATGTGAGTTGAGCTCAGCATCACGAATGAGAGAGAATTCATCTCTGCAAGTTCTAATCACCTTACTATTTATAACACCGGTTAGATAGGTTAATTAAAACACAAACTTTAATCGCAAACTGTATGAATTGTAGAATGGCTCTGGTATAGCTGCTACTTTTTCCAGTTCTCCACTTTCACCTCATCTCCACGAAACATAAAATTACTTCAGAGATTGTATCGTCACATGTATTATAACAAGATCAAGGGATATGGGGAGAAAGCAGGGACAGGGTACTGAATTTGGATGATCAGCCATGATCTCATTAAATGGCGGAACAGTCTTGAGGGGCCGAATGATCTGCTCATGCTCCTATCTTCTATGTTTCTATCTTCTATGTTTCTATGAGATGATTTTTGTCAAACCTCTTCATTTGTTACCAGGTGGGGCTTATGTGGATGCTGTATTTTAATTAAGACCTGCAAGATTCACTACCAAGCTTTCGTTGCCCAAATGTTTGCACTGCTGTCTGCAGTAGTTTTAGTTAACTTGCGTTTGTTCGAAAAGTGACCTTGTATATCCTATTCAGAATAAAATCTTGGTCATTCGGAGTTAGTTCTTGCACAGTTGAAGAGTAGCAGTTGGAAATGCTCTCATAATATTGTAGCATTGGATGGAACAGCAGTTGTGATATCTGAACAGCATCTGTGCTAATGAACTCATTGACACATCAGGTTGCAGCTGGGGGTTGGGAAAGGACTTTGAGAGGAAATGGCAGCCAGCAAGGCAGTCTTGGTGAGCCCCAGCACTTGGCCAGCTTCTTACTTTGTCAAGTTTACGGAATGCTTCATTCAGAAACATTTTAGAAATGCAGTTGAACATAAGACCTTCCAACAGGATATGTTACAAACAGAAAATGCTGGAAATGCACAGTAATTCTGTCAGCCTCTGTGAAAAGGAAAAAGTGGATAAAGTTGTTTATATAGAACTAATAATTTATGTCCATATTCTGCTGAAGACACTGAAACATTAGACCACCGTTTCAATTTTCAGTTGCAGACAGACCTGTTATGTTTTTTCAGTTCTCAGTGCAACATTGGCCTGGACATTGCGGTGGTAATGACTGTTAGCATTCGTCGTCATTACCTTCTGAAACTGATCATAACTTCAGGAGTTAGCGCATGCACATCTAAATGCGGAAATTCTGGAGCTAAGGTCAGATATTCACTGCTCCGTCAGGCCCGCCTCTCCCCTCTTGCTTTCCCCCCACCCCCCCTGCCACCAATAGCTAGCAATCAGTGGAACTGGTGATAACGTAAGCTTTTCCGATCTAATTGCGCTGTTAAACACCCCACTAAAAGTTAAACCTTGTCGGAATAGGTGTAACTGAGGTCTTAACGGCATAATGATTGCTGAACGACCATTCTGGCCCTGAAAAACACTTTATATTTGTGAAATGTCAAATTTCCCCATTATAGTCGAAAATTACTGGATTTTTAAAATACTAGCCCGTTAGCCGCTGGCCCCGAAGTACATTCCGCACAAGGATCTCTCAATACCTGCGTTGCGAACTTTGGGTTTTCCGACCTTGAATTCGATGGAACGGAACTTAATGGGGATCCTCTTGTTCGAGCTGCAGTGACATCAACAAGCTGTCTAAGCAGCCAATCAAAAGGCAGAATTCTCACACAGCGAACAAGGAAGTGAGTAAGCCCTTAAAATTCTAACTTTTTAAAATAGTTAGAGAGAGCAAAAGAAAGACTGGGGTTCTCACGTGGGGAAAAGGCAAACCTGAAATAAAAATGCACAAACTTTTCAAAAAAATGTTTTTTTTTTTTTTAAGTTACTTTAAAATTTTAATTTTGATTAAAATGGACAAATTTCACACTGCACAAAATTAAAATGAGTTTTTCAGGCCCTTAACATTTGTTTAGCAGTTAATACGCTGTTAAAACCCCAGTTACACCGAAATCACCTTGGGTCTAACTTTTAGTGGGGAATTTAACAGCGTAATTACTGCGGAAGAGCCGAAGTTTTCACCTGTTTGAATGATTTAAGAGATTTCACTGATTGCTGGCTCTGTTGGGGGGTGGGCAGAGCGCTGCCATTGACTGACTGCGACTTTAAGCAAGTGCATGGGCCAAATCACAAAGTTGCTGTCAGTTTCAAAGGTGGTATGACTGCATACTCCGAGTTCACCGTCATACCGACCACAAATTCACGCCCAATAAAAAATGTTTGTGAAGTTTGTCACTGACTGCAAATTCTGGGCCATTATCATTTACAAGATGTTTAAGTACTGAACGACTTGATCAGAATAAGAAATGCAACAAAAATAATGTGATCCCAGCAGTTGGTGAGAATACCATCGGCAGAAGGCTGCTGAAAGATAAGTTAGGAAATTGGTGGTGCGGGGGTGGGAAGAGAGAAATGCTTTTGAAAGCTGCCTATTTTGGCTTGTTTGCTCATCATGGCTTGTGATGTTCGAGCAGCTAGTATTAAGTATTTCAATTATAATTTTAATGTGGGAGAAATACAATGGGTTGATATTTTTAATTGCACTAATTTGGTGATAAAGCCAGGTTGTTTACAGGACCATTGGAAGTGCTTTGTGCCTGACTATATTCTTTTGTACACAGACAGCCATTGAAAACCACTGTGGGTTTTTTCTCTTGAATGTAATCATAGTAATAATGAGCAGCAAATTAGCATAACAGTTAAATGATTTGGATCACAGCCATTAAAGCATAATTGTACTTCAAGATGAGCCAGTGGTCTTTATTGCAAGCCTTAATTTGTAATACAGGTGTACTTTCTGCACCATATCTTTGATGTGACATGTCAGCTTACTTCAAGGTAAATGAAGTGGTCATTCATCTCAGTGCTGACTTTTAAATTTTGCTGTGCACAACAGTTGCTGCACTTCACAGTAACTATAAGAGATGTTTTCAAATATGAGATGTAATAAGCTGTTCCATAATGGCTTGTCTTTTTCTGTGGGAAGTCTTGTGACACATTGCTGTGATATCTTTGCAAATAGGAAGCAGCTATATATGCATTGTTGGATTATGAATCTGTGCAAGAAAAAAGTTGAACTAAATATTCAAGCTCAATAACTAGATACCTTGCAAGGTGTTGATAATTGATGTCCAGTGTTTTCATGCTCAAGTAAATAAAACTCTTCAATTTGCAGAAATTGTAAAATGTATATTTCCAACTTATTTTTGCTATTTTAATTTCCTTCTGGTTATTGTATGAAAATGTGATTAATATTATCGTTTCCATGAACAGTTTGATGGAAATGCTTTTTTTAAAGGAAAATGTAAGCCTGAAAGTGCCACGGTTTTATCCCTCTCCCCATCTAGAGAAACAAATCCCAGAAAGGAAACTCGCACTTTGTGTGCGAGATAACAAGTTTAATGCTATTTTCTGTCTTCTGTATAGACTCGTGTTTCAGAGTTCCACAATCTGCAGGTAGCTGCTCAGCTGGAGTCAGCTAAGGGCTTTATCAGAATGATTCTTTAGGGAAGTGCAGATCATCCTCCTGGTGTGTATCCAGCTGTTTCCATCTTGAAGCCAATCTGTCTTACTCTTTGTGGATACGGTTGCTAACTTGGCCTGCACTTCAAGTCAGTTTAGTGGCTCTCCTGGTGACCTGAACTGGCAGGTTTATGTGGAAGAGAGGAAATTACCTTCAATTTAAATTCTCTCTTACAAGGTTGAGTTGCATTTTAAACAGTTTTTTTGGGGTGGTGGGTGGGAAGATGGTGCACGGGAGGGGCATGACCTTTCATTAAAAGTACTTCTTTCCACCCTTGCAGCTTAAGTTTCTATCTGCTTAATCTATACACATGATGAGAGAATTAAAAAAAAAAAAATCAATATTTCTGCATGCTCATTACTTTGGTAGCCTGTTCTATTAAGTGTTTACTCTAGATTTTGTTTTTGCTATCCCTGCATTCATCACCACCACTGAACTCTCGTTAGTTGCTTACTTCTGCAATTGAATCTAGCTAGCATAACATTTTGCTGTCATATTTATAAAACTCTAGTTTATAACTGCAAAGCTAACGGTCTTTTTCCCCAAAATAAATTACTTTTTATGCTTTAAATATTCTTCTTAGCTACTCCTCTTGCGTGTATAAAATATAAAAAAATCATTATACATCTGAGGATGTCATGTACTTTTGATGAGGCACAAGTGCAATGAATAGAGTATTAGTCACTGTAGAGGGCAATGTTTGAGAGAATTTATACAGCATTCCTTAAAGAGGAATATCAAAGATCATCGCATGGTGCAGCACAGAAAGAGGCCATCGGCCCATCGTACCTGGGCTGGCTCTTTGAAAGAACTATCCTACTAGTCCCACTCCCCTGCTCTTTCCCATAGCCCTGCAACGTTTTGCCCTTCATGTATTTATCCAATTTCCTTTTGAAAGTGACCAATTAATCTGTTTCTACGCCCCCCCCCCCCCCCCCGGCAGTGCTTTCCAGATCACAACAACTTGCTGTATAAAGTTTTTTTCCCTCATGTTCTTCTGCCAATTATTTTAAATCTGGTTACCGACCCTTCTGCCACTGGAAGCAGTTTCTCCTTATTTACCCGATCCAAACACGTCATGATTTTGAACACCTGTATAAATTCCCCTTAACCTTCTCTGCTCTCAGGAGAAGAACCCCAGTTCTCTAGTCTCTCAATGTAACTGAAAACCCTGATCCTTGTTACCATTCTCGTAAATCACTTCTGCATCCGCTCCAAGGTCTAGACATCCTTTCTAAAGTGTCGTGCCCACAATTGAATGCTGTACTCCAGCTGAGACCTAACCAGTGCTTTATAAAGGTTTAGCTTAACTTCCTTGCTTCTGTACTCTATGCTTCTATTTATAAAACCAAGAAGTATTTTTTTTTTAACGGCCTTCTCAACTTGTCCTGCCACCTTCAAAGATTTGTGTACTCACACCCCCAGGTCTCTCTGTTCCTGCACACCCTTTAAAATTCTACCGTTTAGCTTATGTTGCCTCTCCTCATTCTTCCTACCAAAATATATCACTTCACACTTCCCTGTGCTAAATTTCATCTGCCATGTGTCTGCCCATTTCACCAGTCTGTATATGTCCTTCTGAAGTCTGTTACTGTCCTCCTCACTTTTTTTTACTTTTCAGAGTTTCATGTCCTCTGCAATCTTTGCAGTTATGCCCTGTATAACCAAGTCCAGGTCAATAATATATATCAAGAGAAGTGGTCCCAACACTGACCCCAGGGGACACCACTGTATACTTCCGTCCAGTCTGAAAAACAACCATTCACCACTATTCTCTGCTTTCTGTTCCACAGTATATCTATGCTGCCACTGTCTCTTTAACCCCATGGGCTTTAATTTTGCTAACAAGTCTGTTCTATGGTACTTTAAACGTCTTTTGAAAGTCCATGTACACATCAGGCCCACTACCCCCCTCAACCCTCTCCATTACTGCATCAAAGAACTCAATCAGGTTAATCAAATGCAATTTGCATTTAACAAATCCATGCAGGCTTTCATTTATTAATGCATATTTTTCCAAGTGCCAATTAATTTTGTTGATTATTGTTTTTAAAAGTTTCCCCACCACCAACGTTGGGATGACTGGCCTGTAGTTGCCGGGTTGATCACTCTCCCCTTTTTTTAAACCGGGATGTAACATTTTCAATCTTTCAGTTCTCTGGCAACACCCCCATATCCAAGGAGGATTGGAAGATTGTGGCCAGAGCCTCCACAATTTTCACCCTTACTTCCCTCAGTAACCTAGAATGCATCCTATCTGGGCTAGGTGACTTTTCTACTTTGAGGACTACCAGCTGTTTAAGTACATGCTCTTTATCTATTTTTATCCTATCCAATTATCGCTACTGTCTCCTCCTTTACTGCTACATTGGCAGCATCCGAAAGACACACTCTCAGTACTGCTCTGGAGTGTCAGCCTCGATTTTTGTCCTCAAGACTCTGGAGTGGGACTTGAACCTGCAACCTTCTGACTCAGAGGTGAGAGTGCTACCACTGAGCCACGGCTGACATCCTGTTGAATTTCTCTACTACCTCCTCCTTTACTGTGACGTTGGCAGCATCCTCCTCTTCAGGGAAGACAGATGCAAAGTACTCAATCAGTACCTTAGCCATGCCCTCTGTCTTCACAAGATCTCCTTTTTGGTTCCTAATTGGTCCCACCCTCCCTTTGACTTTTTTTTACTGTTTATAGGTTCTCTTACTCTCTCTCTGCCCCTCTTATTTCCTTTTTCAGTTCTTCTCTGTACTTTTTGGATTCAGCTTGATTTTCTACTGAATTATGAGCCTGACATTTATTATAAGCCTCCTTTTTCTGTTTCATTTTAACCTCTGTACCTTTCGTCATCTAGGGAGCTCAAGCTTTAGATGCCCTCTCTTTCCCCCTCGTGGGAATGTGTCAAGTCTGTACCTGAACTAACTCCTTTTTGAAGGCGTCCCATTGTTCATTTTGTGTTTTACTTGACAATCTTTGATTTCAATCTAACTGGGCCAGATTCTTTTTCAGCACACTGAAATTAGCCCTCCTCCAGTTGAGTATTTTCACATTTGACTTTTCCTTGTCCTTTTCCATAACTACTCCAAGCCTAATGATAATAAAGAAATATTGGCCGCATCTTTTCCTTGAAATATTTCAGCAACATCATACCATAGAAACAGTATTTGATGGACTGTTGGAGTCAAAAATAATTCCTTGGTGTACACCCTTTATTGCAGATACGTTTATTAACAATGCCCAGTGTTTCAATTTTGTCGGTTAGTAGAAGACTTTGTGCTTGCCCCTTCCATTCAGTGCAAGCTTGACATTAATCCTTTTGCTCGTCAATAATCTAACATTTTCTTGATCCTGAAATTATTAGAAGTGCTCTATTGGAGAATACAGTTCCTTGGATGACATATTGGTTATTAGGGTATTATCTGTGAAACTGAAGTACGGTGTTTATTCCATTAAGTCTTAATACTTAATTTTAGAACAAGAACAAGCACATTTTGTAATCAATGGAAGTTTAAAAAAAAAACATTATTCTCTCTGCATTGGAATCCCCCGTACAACATGATCAGCTCTCCGTTGAATGATTGTCCAGATAATGTGCCCCCCAAAGTATTACTTAGCCATAAAGAGCTGAAGGGCCCAGATTTGATTTCTGGTCTGTGCTGTCTTAACAGAAATTGGCACCAGCACTCTTGGACCAGGAGTGGGGAAGATCAGACAACATGCCCCCTCCTGTTTGCTATCCAGAGCAGTGTGCATATCGGTCGAGTTCAGGATCTGGCTTGGGCTCAGCTGTGATAACCTCCACAATTCAAAGCCTGCTGTCTCTGTTAATGTGAAAAAGAGACACTTGGGGTAGGTACTGGAGGGTACTCATCAATGCTGTTGGAACGGTACCTCAGTAATTAGCCAGTGCATTCACGAAGGGTGAAAATTGGCAGCAAAAAGAAAAATGAATTATGGGCAATTGTTGAAATGTGCTGGTCTAACTTTTGAGAACAAATTTGTCGAGCTTGATGTATCATAATTAAAGAAACACTTATGATTATAAAACATAGTGAATTGACAGAAAAACGAAAGCAGTAAGAGCTCCATATGATGGGCCTGAACTATTTCTGGTGATGTCTGGCAGTAGTATTGCCGTGGTGGGCAACAGCTTCTGGTTTGTGTCGGCACCAGCAGCATTAAAAATTTTCTTCGGGTCCCCGAACCCTCCCATTGCTTAGCAAAAGGGGCTGAGTTGTCCACATCAATGGCAGAATTTCTTTGGGAGTCAAGGCCAGGACCTTTGCCTGGGCACAGGTAGGTTCCACTTGTGCCTCTGCAGTGGCCAATATGCCTCCTTTCACTGAACGTACAGACCGGGGATGAGGAACTGGTCTGGGAGTCCCAATCCCTGACCACACCCACTCTGACATGGGTGACCTTGTTTGGGGCAGATGCAGGCTCGGTCCCAAATTTGATCCCATGGAAACTGGCAGATAAGGCTGGGACCTTGACGTATCTGACCAGAGCATCAAATCTCATATCGCATTTATCACAAAGACTATCTATTTTCCCCTTTCCAATATCCCTCGTCTTCAGACTTCCCTCATACCCACAGTCACTGAAACCTTAGTGTTACAAGTTTGTTGGGATCTTGCCTAAATAAATCCTCTACAACATTACCAGTTTAATTAGCTACTTCGTTAAGTATCCTGGACCTGTGGTCTTGGCCTCCTTCAGTGTTGTCAGTCTGTCCATCACCCATTCATCAGTTACATCTATTTTTCTTGGAACCTCATCCTCTTGCCCTAGAAATTTTATGCCAACAGTAGGGCAGCTGTCTAATGTTTCTTCTGCAAATTGCAGGTGCAAATAATTTATAATGCCATTCCTTGATCACTGGATATGATGTTCCATTTGGACTCCCTTAGGGGTCCCATTGTTTACCTGACTTCCTATTTGCAATATAGGTCTCAAAGCCTTTCACATTATGTTTTATGTTTCCTGATTTTTGTCTCTTGACTCTCCTGACCTGTTTCTTAGTTTCCCCAACCTTATTCTTATAGTCATAAGTTTGACAGTGGGGAAGCTTTGTTGATGTTTCTAGTAACATCTACGAAGGCAGTTAACCTTGATCACGTATTCATATTGCCTAATTGGAAAGTGATATAATAAACGTTTGAGTAAAACAGACGAAGTTCTATGGCCTTTCTCTGACTTCTGAAGCTCAATCAAGTTAATTGTGCATTTTCTAATCTGTAATTTGTCTAATATATTGCTTTACTCTTTTGAAACCATTTCGAGAATATAGTTGGGAAATTATTGCAAACAGGTCGTTAAATCCTAAAATATTTTATATATTTATTCTAGCCCAAAGATAGAGGGTACCAGATGCCATCTCTTGGAATCAAAATCTACCTTTGATCCTATCTGCTCCTAATTTACATTTGGGATGTTTTTTTAACTCTGGGGAGATTATAATTCCCAAATAATTAATTCCCATTGGCTTCTGAATGAATGGAAAACCTGACAGAAGATCGAGTACAACATTTGTTCAGTGTTAACATTTTTGATTACATCCAATTAACCTTTATACTCTGAAATGGATGCAAATAAATTGGAGCTTTAAGGATCCCTACAGCCACTATCTCTGGGATCTTTAGGATCAAAAGAATACCATGCACAATGAATGTCTGTGATGTTCTGTGCCAGTCACCGTCAATCTCCAGATCTGCCAAATATTTCCTTCAAGTGCCATAATTAGAGATGGAAGGCCTTGTTACTTTGTGCACGAATGTTAAATAATGCAGAATCTATTAAATTCTGCTATATAAGTGTCCATTATATACGCCCTCATTGTCGTTCTGAAAATACATCACCTCGTATTTCTCTGCATTAAATTTCATGTAGCAGCCAGCTGCCCAATCTATGAACCTGCCTACATCTTCCTGAAGTCACTTTTGGCCCTCTTCACAATTAACCAGTGCCCATTTTTGTGGTGTTCAGTATTTTGCCTTGTACATCCTGGTCCAGGTCTCTCTCAATATTTTTTGCTGAGGAGAACAATTGCCTTAACACTGACCCTTGGAAATGCCACTGTTGCCATCTTTGCATTCTGTAAAAATATCCGTTACCCAATACTGTTTTCTGTTTCAGCTAATTTCCTATTGCTGCTGCAACATTCCACTTAAATTACATATGTTTTTTTCACAGAATTAAAGGGGATATATTTAGAACTGCTGTATTTCAAACAAAAAGGGCAAAATTCCTGTTTTCAGCCACCTTGCCTAGTGTTTATCATACGGATAGAAGATGGGCATTAGTCAGTGCCTCTGAACAACAATGTTGTGCATTTATACAGCACTTTTTTTTAATGGCTGAGACCAAGGCCTTTTGCACACTCGTCTCTGGGGAGAGAAGGCAAATACGAACCTCTATCCGTTAATTATATACAGGATCACCAAATCTCCGGTATTTTCCCCCCATTTTCTATTTTGGAACTTTGGGTAATATAATCAAAAATGGCAATGAATCAATAGAATGTCCAAAGACCAGTCAGCGTGATAGAATGGTAATGTCACAGTTGGACTGAAATGGTTTGATGATGTGTTCAAGTTTTATCAGCCTGCAATTTCATTAGAGGCTGCTATATGGTTGAATGCTCAGTGCATTTGAGCCAGTCTTTAGCAGTTGAGCAGCATCTTTAACTATCTTTTACTACTTCTCATTTTATTATGGTCTAAGGAAATGGCTAGATTGCCTGGAGCCCAAGATATTTCAGCAGGTTTAATTACAAGTATGTGAAGCACCAGTCGATGCTGATCATGAGACCCATGCACTTGACACTTGATGATCAACGGCCAAGTTTATTAATGAAATATACCCTGAAGGGGGTGGCTCTGCAGTTCGCCAATGTTGTAAACTTTTTATTGAGAATCTAAACCCAAGGTGATGTTGAAAAGCCACAAAAAAATTATTGTACAGAATGGACATGTATACTGAGGTTCTTCAAGAACCTTCACAACAAATGTGATCACTGCACTTCCAGATTCAGAATAGATTTCTCCAATCTTAAAAAAGTTTGCGTTTTTGTCACTTGCCTTTAGCACATTTTTGGAAGCAAATGCGGAAATAACTGATCCCTTTGTTGATCTGCTAATTTCTGGAAGGGAAATAACTCAAGATTAGCCAAAACTCTAAGTTGGGCAGCTATTAGTTCAGCAAGATGATGGTGGAGTCGCATCAAGGCAGGAGAAAGGAGCAAGCATAACTATTGCTTGTGAGGGAGCAAAGTAAAGAATTAAATGACTGAATTAAGTCAACAGAGTGAATAACATTTTCTTCTTTCTACTTTATCAAGCTTCTTTTCCTTTCGTACAAGTGAATTAACCTGTGATATTGCTTGTGTTAAGTTGGTCGATAGTCCCCCTTACCTGTGTTTTTCTGGTGTTGCCTTTCTGTCTCTGTCTACTCTTCTGCTTCTCTAGCTCTCTCTTTGTTCTCTTCTTCCCTCATGGGTGGGGGAGGAAGTCACTGGGGCTCCAATTTCTCATTAATTACTTGCCAGTCAGCTCATGCACCATGTGCTGTTAAGTAAAAATGGGCTATGCAATGCTAAGTGTTAGTGCTACTCCGTGGCTTGTCACATAACCCCTGGTGGTGTGACTTGCCTTTAGGTTCCTACGTGCCTGAATGCCTTCTGTGTCCACTCTATTTGACTCCCACATGCCTGGCAGTATGATTGATTGCTGAATAGTCCCCACTGTGTCTGACATCAGTGTGGTTAGCAACTGAGTCACAGACTGAGATAAAGTGAATGCCTGCTAATCCAAGGTACAGTTTGCTCTGAGTCCCCTGATACCTGTTTCTCTACCCCCAAAATCTATCTCTATCTCGCTCTCTTCCTCTGCATCAATCTTTCTGTCTCCTTTAATCGTCTGTCTCTTCTTCCCAATTTCTTCCCCTCAACTCTCTTCACTCCCGCGTACTTCCCCTCGCCCCATCCCACCACCCATCTCTACTTTGTTCAAATCGGCAGGCTGGAAGACCTGGGGGGGAAAATGTCTGAGACACCAGGAAGGCCCCAGGTGAAGCTGCAGGGCAGATCATCGTGCCCAAAGAAAATAATAAAAAAACAAGAGGCTGAGGAGTAGCTGGGTTAGGAAACCAGCCTCGAGTTGTGCAAAGGTAACAAAAAATTAATTAAAAATATGTAAGCGCCGGCTTGGCTCGGGAAGCACGTTTTCCCTGAGTCAGTAGGGCGTGGATTCAAGCCCACTGGAAGTTGGACCTGAAATTCTGTCAATACCCGCACCCATTCTGCGAATGTCAAGTTATGCTCAAATTTCCCACCAACCTCACTAGCATACATAAGAACATAAGAAATAGGAGCAGGAGTAGGCCAATTGGCCCCTCGAGCCTGCTCCGCCATTCAATAAGATCATGGCTGATCTGATCCTAACCGCCAATCCACTATGACAGGACTATCTCCTGAATCTAACAGCATTAGACACACGAAAAACAGGAGCAGGATCAGGCTACACGGCCCCTGGGCCCGCTCCGCTACCCACAGGGCCATGACCTATCCGAACCTAGACTCATGTCCAAATTCCTGCCCGCTCCCCGTAACCCTTAATTCCCTTTTCTACTAGGAAACTGTCTATTTCTGTTTTAAATTTATGTAATGATGTAGCTTCGACAGCTTTTTGGGGCAGCATATTCCATGGACCTACCACCCTCTGAGTGAAGTAGTTCCTCCTCATCTCAGTTTTGAAAGAGCAGCCCCTTATTCTAAGACTATGCCCCCTAGTTCTAGTTTCACCCATCATCTGGAACATCCTCCCTGCATCCACCCGATCCAACCCCTTCATAATCTTATATGTTTCAATAAGATCGCCTCTCATTCTTCTGAACTCCAATGAGTAGAGTCCCAATCTACTCAACCTCTCCTCATATGTCCATCCCCTCATCCCCGGGATTAATCGAGTGAACCTTCTTTGTACTGACTCGAGAGCAAGTATGTCCTTTCTTAAGTATGGACACCAAAACTGTATGCAGTATTCCAGGTGCGGTCTCACCAATACCTTGTACAACTGAAGCAATACCTCCCTATTTTTATATTCTATCCCCCTAGCAATGAAAGCCAACATTCCATTGGCCTTCTTAATCACTTGCTGCACCTGCATACTAACCTTTTGAGTTTCGTGCACCAGGACCCCCAGATCCCTTTGTACTTCAGTACTTTCAAGTTTCTTGCCATTAAGATAATAACTTGCTCTACGATTTTTCCTGCCAAAGTGCATAACCTCACACTTTCCAGTATTGTATTCCATCTGCCAAATCTCTGCCCACTTACTTAGCCTGTCTATGTCCCCTTGCAGGTTTTTTATGTCCTCCTCACTCACTACTTTCCCTCCCATCTTAGTATCATCTGCAAACTTTGACGTGTTACACTCGGTCCCCTCCTCCAAATCGTTAATATAGATTGTAAAGAGTTGGGGACCCAGCACTGACCCCTGCGGAACACCACTGGTTACTGATTGCCAGTCTGAATATGAACCATTTATCCCAACTCTCTGCCTTCTGTTAGATAGCCAATCCTCTATCCATGCCAGAATATTACCCCCAATCCCGTGATTTTTTATCTTAAGCAATAATCTTTTGTGTGGCACCTTGTCAAATGCCTTTTGGAAGTCTAAATACACTACGTCCACTGGTTCACCTTTATCCACCCTATATGTTACTTCCTCAAAGAACTCCAGCAAATTTGTCAAACATGACTTCCCCTTCATAAAACCATGCTGACTTTGTCTTATTAAATTATGATTATCCAAATGTCCTGTTACTGTCTCCTTAATAATGGACTCCAAAATTTTACCTACCACAGATGTTAGGCTAACCGGTCTATAGTTTCCAGCCTTCTGTCTACTGCCCTTTTTAAATAAGGGTGTTACATTAGCAGTTTTCCAGTCTGCCGGGACCTTTGCTGAGTCCAGGGAGTTTTGGAAGATTATTACCAATGCATCCACAATCCCTACCGCCACTTCCCTCAAAACCCTGGGATGTAAGCCATCAGGTCCAGGTGATTTATCCGCCTTGAGTCCCATTATTTTACCAAGTACTACTTCCTCAGTGATTTTAATCGTATTTAGCTCCTCCCCCCCTATAGCCCCCTGCTTGTCAAGTGTTGGGATATTCTTGGTGTCCTCTACTGTAAAGACTGATACAAAATATTCATTCAGTGTTTTTGCCATCTCCATATTTCCCACCATTAATTTCCCGGTCTCATCCTCTAAGGGACCAACATTTACTTTAGCCACCCTTTTTCTTTTTATATAACTATAAAAACTCTTACTATCTGTCTTTATATTTTTTGCTAATTTACTTTCATAATGTATCTTCCCTTTCTTAATCAATCTTTTTGTTATTTTTTGCTGTCTTTTAAAGTTTTCCCAATCCTCTATCCTCCCACTAGATTTGGCTACCTTATATGCCCTTGTTTTTAGTCGAATACTATCCTTAATTTCCTTACTTAGCCACGGATGGCTGTCTTTTCTTTTACACCCTTTTTTTCTCAGTGGAATATACTTTTTTTGGAATTTGTAAAATAACTCCTTAAATGTACACCACTGATCATGTATCGTCTTATCCTTTAACCTATTTTCCCAATCCACTTTACTCAATTCCGCTCTCATACCTTCATAGTCTCCTTTATTCAAGCTTAGCACGCTTGTTTGAGATACAGCCTCCTCACCCTCTAACTGAATATGGAATTCAACCATGTTATGGTCACTCATTCCAAGGGGATCCTTTACTAGGACATTTTTAATTAATCCTGTCTCGTTACACAGGACCAGATCTAAGGTTGCTTGCCCCCTGGTTGGTTCAGTTACATACTGCTCAAGAAACCCATCCCTAATACACTCAATGAACTCATCCTCAAGGCAGCCCTGCCCAATTTGATTCATCCAATTTATATGATAGTTAAAATCCCCCATAATTATAGATGTTCCCTTATTACAAGCCTCAACTATTTCCTGATTGATACTCCGTCCAACCGAGTTGCGACTGTTCGGAGGCCTATATACTACACCCACTAGTGTTTTTTTCCCCTTATTATTCCTTATCTCCACCCAAACTGTTTCATTATCCTGATCCTTTGACCCAATATCATTTCTCTGTATTACAGTGATTCCTTCCTTTATTAACATAGCCACCCCACCTCCCCTTCCTTCCTGCCTGTCCTTCCTGATTGTTAAATAACCTGGTATGTTTAATTCCCAGGCATTGTCACCCTGCAGCCATGTTTCTGTAATGGCCACAAGATCATACCCATATGTAGCTATTTGTGCCTTTAACTCGTCTATTTTGTTACGAATGCTACGTGCATTCAGATAGAGAACTTTCAAATATGTTTTGTGACACTTAGTTCCTGCTATTGCCCTTTTTATTACTTTACCTTTTACTCCACACCTTCTACCCCTTCCTGACACGCTCTGGTTTTTAATTTCCCCACTGCTACCTAAGTCTATGACCTTCTCTGTTGTCATTTGTATTATTTGCTCTCTGGGAACCTCCCCCCAACTAGTTAGTTTAAAGCCCTCTCTACAGCCCTAGTTATATGATCCGCCAGGACTCTAGTCCCAGCACTGGCCAAGTGAAGCCCATCCCAACGGAACAGCTCCCTCCTGTCCGAGTACTGGTGCCAGTGTCCCAGGAAGCAAAACCCATTTCTCCCACACCAGTCTTTGAGCCACGCATTTTACTCTCTTATTTTATTTGTCCTAGCCAAATTCGCTCGTGGCTCAGGTAATAATCCAGAGATTATTACCCTTGTGGTTCTGCTTTTTAATTTGGCCCCTAGCTGCTCAAACTCCCTCAGCAGAACCTCCTTCCTTGTCCTATCTATGTCGTTGGTACCAACATGGACCACGACAACTGGATCCTCCCCCTCCCACTCCAAGTTTCTGTCCAGCCCAGAGGAGATGTCCTTAACCCTGGCACCGGGTAGGCAACACAGCCTACGGGACTCTCGCTCTTGGCTGCAGAGAACTCTATCTATCCCCCTAATAATACTAACCCCTACCACTACAACATTTCTATTTACTCCCCCCTCTTGAATGGCCCCCCTCTCCACGGTGCTGTGGCCAGGTTGCTCATCCTCCCTGCAGCCCCTGCTTCCGTCTCCACAGGGAGTAAGAAGCTCGAACCTGTTGGACAAGAGCAAGGGCTGCGGCTCCTCCAACACTACCTTCTGGATCCCCGTACCTGCCTCACTCATGGTCACACCGTCCAGTCCCTGACCATGGGCTACATCTGAATTAATTAACTTCATAGGTGTGACCACCTCCTGATACAGAGTCCAGGTACTTCTCCCCCTCCCTGATGTGTCGCAGTATCTGAAGCTCAGACTCCAGCTCATCAACACGGAGCTGGAGATCCTGTAGCAGCAGACACTTGTCACAGATGTAATCACCGTTAGCCTCAATGGGGTCTACCGGCTCCCACATCTCACAACAGTAACACATCATCTGCTCCATTCTATGTAATTAATTATAAATTTTTTATTTAATTAGATTAAATCAATCCCTCTAAATTACACCAGTTTAATGGTTAACCAACTGTCTCCCTTACAGCACAGACCCTAGAAAAAAACCGCCGAATTTAAGCTTGTAATAAAAAGAAGAAATACTCACCAACCAATCCAACCAATCACTTACCTGCTTCCTGGTGACGTCACTCTTGGATTATTTTTTACCTCTCTCCTCTGCTGTTGATTTGGTACGCCTCTGGTCGCTGCCGCTGGTTTTTATGCCGGGTTATAGCTCCTCCTCCTGACCTCGCTGCTCACTCCTAGGTCCGATGCTGGTCTCGGGCCTCTGGTCGCTGCCGCTGGTTGAAAGTTGAATTGTAAATCGGCGTAATTGGCCAGTGTGGTTTGAACGTGATTGGAACAGATCCAATGGATCCTCGAGGTGTTGGGGTGGAGGACTGTAGAAGTGGGCGAGAAAGAGAATTTCCTTCAGAGTCAGACTGAGGCGTGCAAGGTAAGTAGCACACAGCTCTCTTGTACAGATTTTTAATTAATTCACCTAAATAGCTCTGTGGAGAGTGTCCATTGTCTCAAATTTTCCCCTTCTTACAAATGACTGATTCACAGGAGAAGACTGCTGGGAAGAGGGCTTTCAACTTTGCAGACGATGACCTGCAGTTCCTCTTGGACAAGATATGGGAGGACCGGCTCCTCCGCTCCCGCGCATGCCATGCCATCACATGCAGACACGAGGTGGGCGCAGACAGAGGTGCCAGAGGCACTGAGTGCCACATCTAGGAAAGTCAGTGACCTGACCAGAGTAGGGAAGGTACGATACCTGCCACATTCTCCCTTTCTTCCTTGTCCACTGTGGGCACCACACTCAAGTTTTTGAGGTGGAATTAGTTGATCATGATCTTGCACCAAAAACTCCTGGAACGATGCAGACCAGTAACACCTTCAATTGTTCCACATAGTCAAATGACCGCAAGACTAATATTTCTCTATTTTTGTCTTTGTAGGCCAAGAATACGCACATTGCCTTGGAAAGGGCAAATAGTGGGGGTGGGAGTCCCAAAGCCGCACACCTCCGCTCTTTCCTGGAATTGTACTATTCTCCTCACCTTCAGGCCACCCCCAAGCAGAGCCAGACACCCGGCTCTCCTCAACTGGGTACCAGCACCATGTGAGCACTCCAGTGCCAGATGCCAGTTTCAGGGAACACAGAAACTCTGAGGAGGTGGAGAATGCCACCACCTCTCTGGAGAGAGCAGCTAGGAGGCAGCCACGGATGAATGAGTCAGTGGATTGTGTTTTGACAGCTGCAGACCTGAAAAGGTGCCTGCTGATGGAGCATCAGAGGGGCGTGAGGACACTGGGATATGTCAGCTTCTTGTGGGTTTGGCCTCCAAATCTGCTGTAATGCGCAACGCCAACATGTTAGAGCTGCGACAACCAATGGAACAGGAGGCCTTCTGCTCTCAAGGCTTAGGGTGACAGACTGGAGGACGCAATGACTCATGGCTTCCAGTCTCTTACTAAGGCCTGGCAGGATCTGACAGCTGCCATCGTGCCAGCCATTAGGCTGCTAACTGGGGCTGCAGATAAGGACCGCAGTGGAAGGGCACCTGGTGGTGTCCAATTGTCTGCTGCCAGCGCCAGCCTGGGCTGTGGCCTTTTAACAGCAGCCATGTTGCCACTTGTACAGAGCAGGCTGCAGGAGGCAGCTCTGGAGCTCCCTCCTGGGATGCATACAACAGCAGTCCTGGTTCAGGAGCACACGGCCATTCGCATGGCCCACGACTAATCAGCCCGGCAGCTTTCCACCACTCCCCACCATTCATGTTTACTGGGACAGGGAAGCAGCTGGCCAATGGGTTCATCTAGGCTCTGGGTCAAGTGGAGGGCCATGATGGAGAAGGTGGAATTTAATTCCTCTGTCTCCTACTTCCTCTTTCTCCTCCTTTGCCCGGAAGCGGGAAAGCTTCCTGGCTGCAAGATTATGACCGTCACTATCATGTCCCGCATGTTCGATGACTGCCTAGTTTTTGATGTGTTATTGCAGCTAAGTAAAGCATTTTTGATGCGAAGAGGTTATATATTTATTTAAATTTGTCAAAGTTTGCCAAAGTTGTAACAATTGCTAAAGTTTACATTAGTTTAACTCTGGTTTCCAAAGGTTCTTAATGTTGATTGATGTTTATTCTTGTAAATAGTTGTTTAAATTTCTGAAGATAGTTCAACATTGCCATAAAACACGGTTTGTAATTAAAATAAGTTTCTCTGGGTCTAGTTAAGATCTTTTTGAGTTCCTGTAACAATTTATGGAAATGGATAAGTAAAGTTCATGTTTTTCAGGCAGCATTTGTATTTATTTGTAACAATTTTCACTTAATTTACTAAGCATATAAAACATTTTTTGTAATAAATAAACATTTTTTGTTTTTGAAGTTTAAGAGCTGTGTTTGACTTTCCTTCTGGTTGCGAGTTCGGTGGGGTGTGCTCATTGGGTAAAAGCCTCTCAAAGCGATGTCTCTCCTGTGGATGTGCCGCAGCCCAGGATCTTCTGCTTTGATTGATTGGTTTCTCCTCAGTATGTCAAGATCCAGACCTTGCGTCGGGTGAAGTTGTGCAGGGTGCAGAAGGCAACGACTATGCTCACTACCTTCTCTGGGGAGCATTGGAGGGCAACCCCAAAGCTCTGCAAGCAACTGAAGCCAGCAATGCCCTCTGCCTTTGCTCCACCGCAGACATTCCAAATCTGGCAAACTCCCCAACCCAATGGTACAGGGTGTCATTACCTGCTGGATGCAGGCCCTCACTGCCCCTTCATTAATCCTGCATAGGTCCCTTGTGGATGCCTAGATGGATGCGTAAAAGTTGGGGTCACCTTCATTTCTACACTTAAGGCTCTGCTGCACGGGCTTTAACTCATCATGGAGCAAATCGTAGAGTCAGTTGACGGCCTCCTTTGTGAAGTGCAGCCATCGCACAGTCATCTCCTCAAACATCAGTTAAGGCCTAGACACACTCCGGGCCGTGTACTTGCGTGTGGGGTGCTGTCATCATTGATGATGCTTCACTCTCCGGGCCTCCTGTCTCTGGTTCTCTTCTTCCTGTTTCTCCTTCCATTATAACAGCAAGCAGGAGCAGAGCCAGCAAAAGAGATATTTTTATTTCTCAAAAGGACTAGAAAATGGCTGTTTGCACTAACTGGAGGAGAATGGCTTCAGTGCTTCCTGGAGCAGCTGATTTGCATCTGTTTCAGGTGCCTGTGCATCTTAAAAGCTGATCGCAATTTGAAGAGAGCCTCTGAACAAGTTGATTTGCAGGAAGCTCACTTCTGTAACTTGAGAGCAGTTTGAATATTATGGGTGGAGATGTATTTGGGCAGAGGGATCTATAGACAATTGTACATGATCAAGTAGATTTGGGCGTATTGTACTTGCGAGTGCAGCTTCAGCTTGTACAGGTACTTAACTTCAACTTTTGAGGTAAGCATAAATGATCCGATAGTACTATTCGAAGAAGAGCAGAAGAATTCTCCTGGTGCTTTGCCCAATATTTACCCTTTAAACTACATCACCATAACAGATTAACTGGTCATTTATCTCCTTGCTGTTTGTAGGACCTTAGTGTGCACAAATTTGCTGTGTGACCACAGTGACTATACTTTAAAAAGTAATTAATTGGATTTAGCAGTGTTTTGGGACATTTGGAAAATGTGTGATGTAAATCCAGATTTCTTATTTATTTTATATTTTATTCACAATTTAAAGCAGATTTTCTCTTGCAAGTTAAAATAGAAAGATAAACAACAAAATGGTTGACCAGACACAAGTGGCACATGTCTGCAGCTACATCATGACTTGCAACAGCTTACAGAGGAAAATTGACATTATAAATGCACACCATTTTAACAGTGTAAATGTCATAAAAGTATTATCAAAAATCATGACCGCAGGAAGTTGGCAGGAAATGTGTGGTATGTATGTATGTATGTATATATATATATATATATATCTTTTTAATATGATGAAGCAGGGTTGGAGTTAGGAACAATTGGACCGAGGTGTTGGCAGCTAACTCAGTCTGCATTTGGGAGTCATTGTACAGGCATAAAACGGGGGCAGAAGTGTCCAGTATGACATTCCACTCCAAAAGTGAAGTGGCAGGAGGTTGGGAACCTGAGCGGGGAGACAAGCGGAAAGGGAAACGAGGATAAAAGCAAAAGACAGGAAGGAGAAAAACAGAAGTGGCAGACAGAGAAATTAAGGGTTTAAATCAAACATGGCTACAGTAAATAATTCTAAAAGATCTAAGCGTTAAAAAAACAAGCCTGAAGGCTTTGTGTCTTAATGCGAGGAGCATTCAGAATAAGGTGGATGAATTAGCTGAGCAAATAGAGGTAAACGAATATGATATGATTGGGATTACGGAAACATGGCTCCAGGGTGGCCAAGGCTGGGAACTCAACATCCAGGGTTATTCAATATTCAGCAAAGACAGGCAAAAAGGAAAAGGAGGTGGGGTAGCATTGCTGGTTAAAGAGGGGATTAACACAATTGTAAGGAAGGATATTAGCTCTGATGATGTGGAATCTGTATGGGTAGAACTGAGAAATACCAAGGGGCAGAAAACGTTAGTGGGAGTGGTATATAGACCTCCAAACAGTAATGTGGAGGTCGGAGATGGCATTAAAAGGGAAATTAGAGAAGCGTGCAATAAGGGCACAGCAGTTACCATGGGTGACTTTAATCTACATATAGATTGGGCTAACCAAGTTATTAACAATACTGTGGAGGAGGAATTCCTGGAGTGTATACGGGATGGTTTCCTGGACCAATATGTCGAGGAACCAACTAGAGATCAGGCCATCTTAGACTGGGTATTATGTAATGAGAAAGGATTAATTAGCAATCTTGTGCGAGGCCCCTTGGGTCGGAGCGATCATAATATGATAGAATGCTTCATTAAGATGGAGAGTGAAGTAGTTGACTCAGAGACTAGGGTCCTGAATTTAAATAAAGGAAACTACGATGGTATGAGGTGCGAGTTGGGTAGGATTGATTGGGGAATGTCACTCAAAGGGTTGACGGTGGATAGGCAATGGCAAACATTCGAAGATCGCATGGATGAACTACAGAATTTGTTCATCCCAGTTTGGCATAAAAATAAAACAAAAAAGGTGACTCAACCGTGGCTAATAAGGGAAATTAGGGAGGACATCTAAATTGGCCAGAAAAAGCAGTAAACCTGAGGATTGGGAGCAGTTTAGGATTCGACAAAGGAGGACAAAGGGATTAATTAAGAAAGGGAAAATAGAATATGAGAGTAAGCTTACAGGGAACATAAAAACTGACACTAAAAGCTTTTATAGATATGTGAAGAAGAGAAAAAGATTGGTGAAGTCAAGCGTAGGTCCCTTGCAGTCCGAATCGGGAATTTATAATGGGGAGCAAAGAAATGGCAGACCAATTAAATACATACTTTGGTTCTGTCTTCACAAAGGAGGACACAAATAACCCCCCAGAGATGTCGGGGAACATAGGTTCTAATGAGAGGGAGGAACTGATAGAAATCAGTATTTGTAGGGAAATAGTGTTAGAGAAATTGACGGGATTGAAGGCCGATAAATCCCTCGGGCCTGATGATCTACATCCTAGGGTACGTAAGGAAGTGGCCCTAGAAATAGTAGATGCATTGCTGGTCATCTTCCAAAATTCGATAAACTCTGGAACAGTACCCATAGATTGGCAGGTAGCTAATGTTACCCCACTGTTCAAAAAAGGTGGTAGAGAGATAACGGGGAATTACAGACCGGTAAGCCCGACATCGGTAGTGGGGAAAATGCTAGAGTCCATTATAAAAGATGTAATAGCAGAGCACTTGGAAAACAGTGACCGGATCGGACAAAGTCAACATGGATTTACAAAAGGTAAATCGTGCTTGACTAATCTACTGGAATTTTTTAAGGATGTAACTGGTAAAATAGATAAGGGAGAACCAGTGGATGTGGTGTATTTGGACTTTCAAAAGGCTTTCGCTAAGGTCCCGCATAAGAGATTAGCGTGTCAAGTTAAGGCACATGGGATTGGGGGCAAGGTATTGACTTGGATCGAGAACTGATAGGCAGACAGAAAGCGAAGAGTTGGAATAAATGGCTCTTTTTCCAAGTGACAGGCAGTGACTAGTGGGGTACCGCAGGGATCAGTCCTTGGACCCCAGGTATTCACAATATATATTCATGATCTGGACGAGGGAACTAGATGTAATATCTCCAAGTTTGCAGATGACACAAAGCTGGGTGGGCGTGTGTGCTGTGAGGAGGATGCCGAGAAACTCCAGTATGATTTGGACAGGTTAGGTGATTGGGCAGAAGTATGGCAGATGCAATATAATGTGGATAAATGCGAGGTTATCCAATTTGGTGTCAAAAACAAGAAGGCAGATTATTATCTGAATGGCAATAGATTGGGAGAAGGGGAAGTGCAACGAGACCTGGGCGTCCTTGTGCACCAGTTGCTGAAAGTATGCATGCAGGTGCAGCAGGCGGTTAAGAAGGCAAATGGTATGTTGGCCTTCGTAGCGAGAGGGTTTGAGTACAGGAACAAGGATGTCTTGCTGCAGTTGTACAGGGCCTTGGTGAGACCACACCTTGAATATTGTGTGCAGTTTTGGTCGCCTTATCTGAGGAAGGATGTTCTTGCCACGGAAGGAGGGCAGCGAAGATTCACCAGGCTGATACCTGGGATGGCAGGAATGACGTATGAGGAGAGAGTGGGTCGATTGGGCTTACAGTCGCTGGAGTTTAGAAGAATGAGAGGGGATCTCATTGAAACTTATAAAATTCTAACAGGACTAGACAGACTAGATGCAGGAAGGATGTTCCTGATGGTCGGGGAGTCCAGAACCAGGGGTCACAGTCTAAGGATAAGGGGTAAGCCATTTAGGACAGAGATGAGGAAGAATTTCTTCACCCAGAGAGTGGTGAACCTGTGGAATTCTCTACCACAGAAGGCAGTAGAGGCCAATTCATTAAATATATTCAAGAAGGAGTTGGATATATTTCTTAAGGCTAAAGGGATCAAGGGATATGGGGAGAAAGCAGGGACAGGGTACTGAATTTGGATGATCAGCCATGATCGCATTGAATGGCGGAGCAGGCTCGAGGGGCTGAATGGCCTACTCCTGCTCCTATTTTCTGTTTCTATGTACACCACCCACCTTACTGGTAAAGGCTGAAGTACAGGTGTCCAGGGCCTGCACCTGGGACAGGTGATGGGCCCCCGATCTGCATTTGCAATGTGCCTGTCATCTGTTTCAGGAGCTCCTCCTAAAAATGGGCTGCCTTGAACACGGTCGGCTGCATTCCAGATAACTAAGTCGACAGGCGGCCTAACCACCAGACCTTAAAGGGATGGCTGGAGGCTGCCAGCAAAAGTAAAGCAGGAATGCTGCACCCCGCTCCATAGCAGTCCTGAAGGTGGTTGCCAGCCCCCACTCGTCCCCTTTTCCCCCATCCGATCGCCTCCCTCCCTTCTCGATCACCTGAGGACTGCTGCCAACGATGCAGAGCCCTCAAGTTTAAATTTGCTTCGCTGGCAGCAGGCGTCCGCAGCTCTCTGGTCTAATTTTACTAAGGCCCAACATCAGGTCTGCCTCGTGCCGACCCACTAAGCGCCAATAGGCCAGTGCGATTCAATTTCACCTCCTTGGAGCTGATTACAACATAGGCGTTTCTTTGCAGTAGAGGCTGGGGAGCTAGAAGATGTAAAAAATTCAGTTGTTTCAGTGCCAGCACAGACTGATGATTTATGTACACTGTCAGCTCTGGTTGAGTGGGTAGCACACTCGCCTCTGAGTCAGAAGGTTGTGGGTTCAAGTCCCACTCCAGGGACTTGAGCACATAAATCTAGGTTGATTCTCCAGTGCAGTGCTGAGGGAGTGCTGCACTGTTGGAGGTGCAGTCTTTCGGATGAGACGTTAAACTGAGGCCCCATCTGCTCTCTCAGGTGGACGTAAAAAATCCCATGGTACTATTTCGAAGAAGAGCAGGGGAGTTATCCCCGGTGTCCTGGCCAATATTTATCCCTCAATCAACGTAACAAAAAAAAACAGTTTGCTGTGTGCAAATTTGCTGCCGCGTTTCCCACATTTCAACAGTGACAATAGTTCAAAAGTACTTAATTGGCTGTAAAGCGCTTTGAGATGTCCGGGGTGGTCATGAAAGGAGCTATATAAATGCAAGTCTTTCTTCTTTCTATGTACAGGAAACTTTGTGTTATCCGGAGGTGAGCTATCCGGCAATCTGGAGCCACCGGCAAAAATCAGCAGCCGTTTTTTATTCTTTTTGTTTGTTTTTTTTGCTTTGTTTGAACAGTCAAGCTGTGCAAGGTCTGTAGCTATAGCAACAGCTTCAGCTACAGAGCTTTAGGGCCGCACCCGAGTGTTTAGAAGCTGTTGCTAAGCAACAGTGTTTGTTGTCAAATACGGAGATAAGAATCTCCGTATCTCTCAACATTAACTCTGGAGAGTACGGAAGTTTTGAGGCAACGGCAGCAGCTCGGTCCCGTGGGTGCCGGATAGCACAAAGTTTCCTGTAGTTGACATTATAAATGTGGATATAGGAATTTTGTAACAGAGATAATATTGACATGGAAGCATATGTAATCATAGCAATTTCAGCACAGAAAAAGTTATCTAAAGTAATGTGCCTGTGCCAGAGCTAACTCCTTATCAGATCTAATCCCATGCCTTTACTCTGGTTGAGGATTCTAGGACTAGGGGGCATAGTCTAAAAACATAGATCTTTCAGGAGTGAAATTATCAAACACTTCTACACACAAAGGGCGGTAGAAGTTTGGAACTCCTCCGCAAATGACAATTGATGCAAGATCAATTGTTAATTTTAAATAGGCGATTGATAGTGTTTTGTTAACTAAAGGTATTAAGGGATATGGGCCAAAGGCGGGTATATCAAATCAAATCAACTTTTATTGTCATTGTTAGTGCACAAGTGCAGTACAACGAAATGTAGGCTTGCGGCTCCCGAGAGTGTACATTTAGATTAAGACATTTAAACATTCAACATACATTTGGCTTGTAATACATTAACATAAACATAACCATCATAAAGTGCATTGGCAGATGTGCAGGCTTTCGAGTTTGTTTGTGGAGTTCAGTAGGATGACAGCCCTGGGAAAGAAGCTGTTCCTAAATCTGGTCGTACGGGTGCGAATGCGTCTGTAGCGTCTCCCAGATGGCAGGAGGGTGAACAGACTGTGGCTGGGGTGGGTAGGGTCTTTGATGATGGACCGTGACCTCCGTAAACAGCGTTTCTGGTATATGTGCTCTATGGTCGGTAGCCGGGTGCCGGTGATGCGTTGGGCAGTTTTGACTACCCGCTACAGGGCTTTCTGGTCATAGTAGCTACAGCTGCCATACCATACTGTGATACAGTTCGTCAGGATGCTCTCTATTGTGCAGCGGTAAAAGTTGGGTTAGGTTGCAGATTACCCACGATCTCATTGAATGGCAGAACAAGCTCGAGGGGCTCAATGGCCTTCTCCAGTTCCTATGTTCCTAGGTACCCATCAGTATTTTTCTTCATATGTATTTGATTTCTTCTTGTATATTGTGGTTGATTCAGCTTCAGTGGCTACTTGTGATCATTTGCATTCCACTGTATATTATAACCCTTTGAGCAAAAATATTTCTTAATATGGCTCAGATTAGGAATTTGCATGTGGTGCAATGTGAGTGGGAATCTGGGTCTCAGGCACAGTATAATGGAATTCCAACAAACCACACCAAATGTTTGATTCTATTGTTGATAAATCTATATATTTAATAATGGCTTTACTTGAATTGAGGACAGTTCAGTATCCTGATAGATATCATGTCCAAGGGCTAAATAAATGGAAAGTAAAGTTGTCACCTATAAATATTTAATTTCAACCAATCCCTACCATTCCTTAAAATACAGTGTTCTTGGGAACTGAACTAAATCAGATTCAGCCCATGTAGCTAGAGGCCCAAATCCTTGTGTCCTACTTATTAATGATAGAAATAGTTTTTTAAACATGTGGCACTAGAACATTTTTCCAAAATTAAACACTGTGAAACTTTTGATGCAATGAAAGAGGTTTTTAAAGCAGATGGGTACCCTACTATAATAAATGACCAATCTCAGCATTTGCGCTCAATTCTTTGTCAGGCATAGTGAACCATGCTGATGAAATCTGGAGATCGCCAACTTGTAGCATTTCATTTTTTTTCCACCAGCAAGAAAATGTAACGTTCTTTTCATCTGCTTCATGCGGTGAGTTCCGTAAAGAATGACTTAATTCTGCACTGCATTATAAAATCTTCCACGGAAGAACTTCAGAAATGCTTGAAATGCACAGCATGTGGAAGGAAAGATGGGTTATTCAGGTGCAGCTATTTATCATTACTAGTTTTGGTGAGAAGTTTTGCATGAAAAAAAACCTAACTTTCTCTTTTAGAAAAGCGAATGCTGGAAATCTGAAATAAAAACAGAAAATGCTGGAAATACTCAACTCTGTTTCTCTCTCCACAGATGCTAACGTTTCAGGTCGCTGACTTTTCGTCAGAACTGGAAAAAGTTAGAGATGTAACAGATTTTAAGCAAGTGCATGGAAAGGGGGGAGGGGAGAAAAGAACAAAAGGGAAGGTGTGATGGGGTGGAAGGCAGGAGAGAGTAAATGACAAAAGGTATGATAGCACAAAGCAAAAGGAGATGGTAGGGGGACAAGTAAAGGAAGAAAAGATGAGTCTAGAAGAGGTGTAAATGGGAATGGCAGAATCATTTAACAGCTGACGAAAGGTCACCAACCTGAAACGTTAACTCTGTTTCTCTCTCCACAGATGCTGCCTGACCTGCTGAGTATCTCCAGCATTTTCTGTTTGCATCATAAATTTTTGCACCATACAATAAAGATGTGTACTAGTTTTGGAGGGTGAGGAATGTAATGGGAATCAGTTATCATCACTACAGCAAAACAGAAGCATTGTTGGACCAGCACCAAATGCATGGCAAAAGTTGGGAGGGGGAGCTGGTAAACATGAGGCTCCAGGAATGGTTTGAATTTTTAAGCTAATTGGCAGATCATGTTGTGAAAATGTGAAGCCACAAGTATAAAGCAGCAGGAAACAAATTATTCTACTTCATGTGTATTTTTGAAAACCATACATGCCGCCAAAAATAATAATTTTTCTTTGTAAAACTTAGCAGCACAAAGACTTGTGCATTTTAGTGCATCTATTGGAATATTAGGATCTAATCGATAATTAGAATCTTAGCAGCAGCAGCATAAAGGGAGAGGTGGAGAAGGCCCAGGACAGAGCGCAGACCGGAGCGGGAGCGGCAATAAAGGGAGAGGTGCAGAACGCCCAGGACAGAGTGCAGACCAGAGCGGGAGCGGCAATAAAGGGAGAGGTGGAGAAGGCCCAGGACAGAGCGCAGACTGGAGCGGGAGTGGCAATAAAGGGAGCTGAGCGGCGATTAAAAAAAAAAAACACAAGGAGTGATGTCACAGGATAGCTGGTAACTGACTGATTGGTGAAGGTCACACCTTTTTTCCTCTTCAAGCTAGAGACCGGGGTTAAATAGCTGGTTCGGAATAAAGCAGGAGCTTGGAGATTAGTAACTGTTGATATTATATTATATTAATAACTTGAATTAGATGCATCTTAGTCTTAAGTTTCTGTAAAGTTAGCTAATAGTCGAATAAATAAACATAGAAGATAGGAGCAGGAGTAGGCCATTCGGCCCCTCGAGCCTGTTCCGCCATTTAATGAGATCATGGCTGATCATCCAAATTCAGTACCCTGTTCCTGCCTTCTCTCCATATCCCTTGATTCCTTTAGCCTTACGAAATATATCTAACTCCTTCTTGAATATATTTAATGAATTGGCCTCTACTGCTTTCTGTGGTAGTGAATTCCACAGATTCACCACTCTCTGGGTGAAGAAATTCTTCCTCATCTCAGTCCTAAATGGCTTACCCCTTATCCTTAGACTCTGACCCCTGGTTCTGAACTCCCCCGCCATCGGGAGCATCCTTCCTGAATCTAGTCTGTCTAGTCCTGTTAGAATTTTATAAGTTTCAATGATATCCCCTCTCATTCTTGTAAACTCCAGCGAATATAAGCCTGATCGACCCAATCTCTCTTCATACGTCATTCCTGCCTGGTGAATCTTCGCTGCGTTCTCTCCATGGCAAGAACATCCTACCTCAGATAAGGCGACCAAAACTGCACACAATACTCAAGGTGTGGTCTCACCAAGGCCCTGTACAACTGCAGCAAGACATCCTTGCTCCTGTACTCGAATCCTCTTGCTCTGAAGGCCAACATACCATTTGCCTTCTTAACCGCCTGCTGCACCTGCATGCTTACCTTCAGCGACTGGTGCACAAGGACACCCAGGTCTCGTTGCACTTCCCCTTTTCCCAATCTATTGCCGTTCAGATAATCTGCCTTCCTGTTTTTGCCACCGCAGTGGATAACCTCGCATTTATCCACATTATACTGCATTTGCCATGCATGTGCCCAATCGCCCAACCTGTCCAAATCGTGCTGGAGTTTCTCTGCATCCTCCTCACAGCACACACGCCCACCCAGCTTTGTGTCGTCTGCAAACTTGGAGATATTACATCTAGTTCCCTCGTCTAGATCATTTATATATATATTGTGAATAGCTGGGGTCCTAGCACCGATCCCTGCGGTACCCCACTAGTCACTGCTTGCCACTCAGAAAAAGACCTGTTTATTCCAACTCTTTGCTTTCTGTCTGCCAATGAGTTCTCTATCCAAGACAGTACCTTACCCCCAATCCCATGTGCTTTAACTTTGCAAGCTAATTTCTTGTGCGGGACCTTAGCGAAAGCCTTCTGAAAGTCCAAATACACCACATCCACTGGTTCTCCCTTATCTATTCTACCAGTTACATCCTCAACAAAGTCCAGTAGATTAGTCAAGCACGATTTACCTTTTGGTGTGGAGAGGCCGGTGTTGGACTGGGGTGGACAAATGTAAGAAGTCACACAACACCAGGTTATAGTCCAACAGTTTTATTTGAAATCACAAGCTTTCGGAGCGCTGCTCCTTCGTCAGGTGAAGTGGAGAGATGCATAAAGATACAGCTTATATAGTCAGAGAATAATGCCAGATGATTGCAGGTAATCATTCTTACTGCCATTTATCACACCTCGGCAGCAAGATAATCACAGCAATCAAAGATGTGAATGGTGTCCAAACAGGTCAGTCAGGAAAACATTACATCAAAGAACAATGAGGTGGGGTCACAAAGGGTCAAATGTTGCAGATGCTGGGGTCTGTATGAAAAACAAAAAACATTTTTTTTGCTGGAAATCACAGCAGGTCTGGCCGCATCTGTGTAGAGCGAACCAGCCAACGATGACTCGAGTCTGGATGACTCTACGTCAGGTGGGGTTACATGTAGCGTGACATGAACCCAAGATCTCGGTTAAGGCCGTCCTCATGGGTGCGGAACTTGGCTATCAGTTTCTGCTCTACGATTTTGCGTTGTCGTGTGTCTCGAAGGCTGCCTTGGAGAATGCTTACCCGAAGATCGGAGGCTGACTGTCCTTGACTGCTGAAGTGTTCATCGTCATCGATGACATGTTGAAGGCTGCGAAGAACATGGCGTAGTTTCTCCACTCCGGGGAAGTACTGGACGACGAAGGGTACTCTGTTGGTTGTGTCCCGTGTTTGTCTTCTGAGGAGATCTATGCGATTTTTTTCTGTGGCCCGTCGGAACTGTCGATCGATGAGTCGAGCGTCATATCCTGTTCTTACGAGGGCGTCTTTCAGCGTCTGTAGGTGTCCATCGCGTTCCTCCTCGTCTGAGCTGATCCTGTGTATTCGCAGGGCTTGTCCATAGGGGATGGCTTCTTTAACGTGGTTAGGGTGGAAGCTGGAGAAATGGAGCATTCTGAGGTTGTCCGTGGGCTTGCGGTAGAGTGAAGTGCTGAGGTGTCCGTCTTTGATGGAGATTTGTGTGCCCAAGAATGAAACCGATTCTGAGGAGTAGTCCATGGTGAGTTTGATGGTGGGATGGAACTTGTTGATGTTACCGTGTCGTCTTTTCAATGATTCTTCTTCGCAGCCTTCAACATGTCATCGATGACGACGAACACCTCGCTAAGGCCATCCCCACGCCTCCACTACTCGCCTTCAAACAGCCGCCTAACCTGAAACAGACCATCGTTCGCAGCAAATTACCCAGCTTTCAGGAGAACAGCGACCACGACACCACACAACCCTGCCACGGCAACCTCTGCAAGACATGCCAGATCATCAACACAGATACCATCATCACACACGAGGACACCACCCACCAGGTACATGGTACATACTCATGTAACTCGGCCAACGTTGTCTACCTCATACGTTGCAAGAAAGGATGCCCCGGAGCATGGTACATCGGCGAGACCATGCAGACACTGCGACAACGGATGAACGGACACCGCGCAACATGCCAGATCATCAACACAGATACATCGGCGAGACCATGCAGACATTGCGACAACGGATGAACGGACACCGTGCAACAATCGCCAGGCAGGAGTGTTCCCTCCCAGTCGGGGCACACTTCAGCAGTCAAGGACATTCAGCCTCCGATCTTCGGGTAAGCATTCTCCAAAGCGGCCTTCGAGACACACGACAACGCAAAATCGAAGAGCAGAAACTGATAGCCAAGTTCCGCACTCATGAGGACGGCCTCAACTGGGATCTTGGGTTCATGTCATGCTACATGTAACCCCACCTGACGTAGGGTCATCCAGACTCGAGTCGTCGTTGGCTGGTTCTCTCTGCACAGATGCGGCCGGACCTGCTGTGAGTTCCAGCAAAAAAAATGTTTTTTGTTTTTCATACAGACCCCAGCATCTGCAACATTTGACCCCTTGTGACCCCACCTCATTGTTCTTTGATGTAATGTTTTCCTGACTGACCTGTTTGGACATCATTCACACCTTTGATTGCTGTGATTATCTCTCTGCCAAGGTGTGATAAATGGCAGTTAGAACGATTACCTGTAATCATCTGGCATTATTCTCTGACTATATAATCTGTGTCTTTATGCATCTCTCCACTTCACCTGATGAAGGAGCAGCGCTCCGAAAGCTTGTGATTTCACATAAAACTGTTGGACTATAACCTGGTGTTGTGTGACTTCTTACATTTGATTTACCTTTTGTAATGGCAGGGCAGTTCGGTCCAGCGGAATGCACATCCTGTGCCATGTGGGAACTCCAGGACGTTTCCCGTGTGGTCACTCCGCGGCTGAAGAGTGCGCAAGTAGAGAGGGAATGGCTGACCGCCAGACAGAAGAGGAGGATCAGGCAGGTAGTGCAGGAGTCCCCTGAGTGCATCTCGCCTCCAACCAGTATTCTACTGGCGAGGGCGATGGTTCCTCTGGGGAGTACAGCCAGAGCCAATTCCACAGCACCACGGGTGGCTCAGCTGTACAGGGGGGAGGAGGAAGATCGGGAAAGCAATAGTGGTACAGGATTCGATAGTATGGGGAGCAGACAGACGTTTCTGCGGCCGCAGACGTGACTCCAGGATGGTATGCTGCCTCCCTGGTGCCAGGGTTAAGTATGTCACTGAGCGGCTGCAGAACATTCTCAGGGGGGAGGGTGAACAGCCAGAGGTCGCGGTCCCTATTGGTACCAACGACATAGGTAGAAAGAGGGATGAGGTCCTGCAGGCAGATTTCAGGGAGCTAGGAAAGAGATTAAAAAGCAGGATATCAAAGGTAGTAATCCCTGAATTACTCCCGGTGCCAGACGCGAGTGAGTATAGAAATAGGAGAATAGAGCAGATGAATGCATGGCTGGAGAGATGGTGCAGGAGGGAGGGCTTCAGATTCCTGGGGCATTGGTTCTGGGGGAGGTGGGACCTGTACAGACCGCATGGCTTGCACCTCAGCAGAGCCGGAATCAATATCCTGTGGGGAGGTTTGCTAGTGCTGTTGGGGAGGGTTTAAACTAAATTGGCAGGGGGATGGGCACCAGGATGTAGCATTGGAAAGGAGAAACAATGGGCACAAAGGATTGGGAGAGACGGATAGCACGAAAGTAAGAAATAGTAAGGCATTAGGTGGGGTCAGACTAAGAGAGAGCACAGGATGGTCTAAGATAGGTTTACAGTGTATGTATGTGAATTCTTGAAGCATAGTAAACAAGGTTGGTTAGCTGCAGGCGCAAATAGCCACATGGGAATATGATGTCGTGGCAATGACGGAAACCTGGCTCAAAAAAGAGCAGGATTGGGTATTAAATATTCCTGGATATAGGACGTTCAGGAAAGATAGGGAAGGAAAGATAGGAGGTGGTGTGGCAGTATTGATTAAGGAGAATGTTACAGTGCTGGAGAGAGAGGATGTCCTGGAGGGGTCAAGGATAGAATCTATATGGCTAGAGTTAAGAAATAATAGAGGGGCCATTACACTACTAGGTGTATTCTATAGACCACCAACTAGTGGGAAAAATATTGAGGAGCAAATTTGTAGAGAAATTACAGAGATGCAAGAACTATAAAGTAGTAATAATGGGGGACTTCAACTATCCTAATATAGACTGGGATAGTAATATTGTAAAGGGCAGAGAGGGGGAAGAATTTCTCAAGTGTGTTCAGGAGAGCTTTCTTGATCAGTATGTTTCCGGCCCAATGAGGAAGGAGGCATTGCAGGATCTGGTTCTGGGGAATGAGGTAGGTCAAGTGGAGCAACTGTCAGCAGGTGAACATTTAGGGAACAGTGATCAGAGTATCATAAGGTTTAGATTAGCTATGGAAAAGGACAGGGAGCAATCTAGAGTAAAAATACTTAATTGGACAAAGGCCAATTTCAGTGGGATGAGAACAGATCTGGCCCAGGTAAATTGGAATCAAAGATTGGCAGGCAAAACTGTAGTGGAACAATAGGCTGCCTTTAAAGAGGAAGTAGTTCAGGGACAGTCGAGGTACGTTCCCACTAGGGGGAAAGGTAAGGCAGCTAAAGTCAGAGCTCCCTGGATGATGAAACAGATAGAGAGTAAGATGAAGCAGAAAAAGAGTGCATATGACAGATGTCAGGTTGAGAATACATCTGAAAATCAGGCTAAATATAGAAAGTTCAGAGGGGAAGTGAAAAAGAAAATAAGAGGGGCAAAGAGAGGGTATGAGAATAGAATGGCAGCTAACATAAAAGGTAATGCAAAAGTCTTCTAAAGGCATATAAATAGTAAATGGGTAGTAGGAGAGGTGGGGTCGATTAGGGACCAAAAAGGAGACCTACGCATGGAGGCAGAGGGTATGGCTGAGGTACTAAATGAGTACTTTGCATCTGTCTTCATCAAGGAAGAAGATGTTGCCATAGACATAGTGAGGAGGAGGTAGAGGAGATACTGGATGGGATAAAAATTGATAAAACCGAGGTATTAGAAAGGCTGGCTGTACTTAAAGTAGCTAAGTAGATAAATGGGATGCATCCTAGGATGCTGAGGAAAATGAAGGAAGAAATCGCGGAGGTACTGGCCATAATCTTCCAATCCTCCTTAGAAATGGGGGTGGTGCCAAAGAACTAAAGAATAGCAAATGTTACACCCTCGTTCAAAAAAGGGTGTAAAGATAAGCCCAGCAACTGCAGGCCAGTCAGTTTAACCTCAGGAGTGGGGAGGCTTTTAGAAACAATAATCTGCGACAAAATTAACAGTCACTTGGACAAGTGTGGATTAATTAAGGAAAGCCAGCATGGATTTGTTAAAGGCAAACCATGTTTAACCAACTTCATTGAGTTTTTTGATGAGGTAACAGTGAGGGTTGATGAGGGCAGCATGGTTAATGTGGTGTGCATGGATTTCCAAAAGACGTTCGACAAAGTGCCACATAATAGGCTTGCCAGCAAGGTTGAAGCCCCTGGAATAAAAGGGACAGTGACAGCACGGATACGAAATTGGCTAAGTGACAGGAAACAGAGAGTAGTGGTAAACGGTTGTTTTTCGGACTGGGGGAAGGTACACAGTGGTGTTCCCCAGGGGTCGGTTCTAGGACCACTGCTTTTCTTGATATATATTAATGACTTGGATGTGGGTGTACAGGGCACAATTTCAAAATTTCCAGTTGACACAAAATTTGTAAGTATAGTGAACAGTGAGGAAGATAGTGATAGACTTCAAGAGGACATAGACAGGCTGGTGGAATGGGCGAACATGTGGCAGATGAAATTTAACGCAGAAAAATTAGAAGTGATACATTTTGGTATAAAGAATGAAGAGAGGACATATAAACTGAAGGGTACAATCCTAAAGGGGGTGCATGAACAGAGAGACCTAGGTGTATATGTGCACAAATCGTTGAAGGTGGCAGGGCAGGTTGAGAAAGCAGTTAAAAAGCTTACGGGACCTTCGGCTTCATGAATAGAGATATAGAGTACAAAAGTGTGGAAATTATGATTCTTTATAAAACACTGGTTCGGCCTCAACTGGAGTATTAAGTCCAATTCTGGGCACCGCACTTCAGGAAGGATGTGAAGGCCTCAGAGAGGCTGCAGAAAAGATTTATGAGAATGATTCCAGGGATGAGGGACTTCAGTTACGTGGATAGATTGCAGAAGCTGGGGTTGTTCTCCTTAGAGTAGAGAAGATTGAGAGGAGATTTGATAGAGGTGTTCAAACTCAGGAGGGGCCTGGACAGAGTAGATGGAGAGAAATTGTTCCCATTGGCAGGGGGGGGGTCGAGAACCAGAGGACACAGATTTAAGGTGATTGGCAAAAGAACCAAAGGTGATGTAAGAAAAAAAATCTTTAAAGAAAAAAATTTGCAGGGCTACGGGGAAAGGGCGGGGGAGTGGGACTAGCTGAGCTGCTCTTACAGGCTCGAAAGGCCAAATGGCCACCTTCCGTGCTGTAACCATTCTATGATTCTATAAATCCCCCAAAGTGCAAAGAGCTATTTGTGGTCCTAATACTTCCTGTATTCAATTAAAGCCAGATTGTGTCGTAAAACATAACCTGTGTTTGAAAGTTGTATTCTTCTTCCTTTTTTTATTCTTAATGTACATCAGGATTGATTTATCATAAATGGATTACATTTAACAGCTGTTGCTCATACCATGTTAATGTTGTTGCCATGCAAGAGTCACGTGATCTTCCCTTGTACTGATATAGCAGATAAAATGGCTACAGACCAGTCCCTGGTTCTTTATCTCTCCATCATCGGCACAGCAACGTGCACCGTTGTTCTTTGTGGGAAATTTATTTGACCTCATTATCTTTTTTTTTTACACTGTTTCCTACCCGGCAGTTGGCTGGATTGACAGGCTGACCAGCTGCCAGGCGAGAAAGCCAGCGGTAGAAGCCTGCAATCGGGAAAGATTGGGAGTTGGTGGGGTGTGTTGGACTGTCAGTCGGGATGGAGGGGGATCTGGAGGATATCACGTGGTTGGAGGTTGCGGGGTTCAGCCAATCACGGCAGAAGATTTGCTTGAGGGGCCGGGGGAGGGTTGGGGGGGGGGAAGTACTCCTCCTCCTGGCCCACAAGCTATGCTATGAAAAGCACTTACCTGCTGGATCCGGCTGCTCCCATCCCTCAGCTCTGGCTCAGGAAAGGAGGCTCATTTAAATATACATAGGATATATGGCACAGAAACAGGCCATTTGGCCCAGCCAGTCCATGCCAGCGTTTATGATCCACTCGAGCCTCCTCCCGTCTTCCTGATCTAAATCTATCAGCATTAACCCTCTATTCCCTTCTCCCTCATATGCTTATCTAGCCTCCCCTTAAATGCATCGACACTATTTGCCTCAACTACTCCCTATGGTAGCGAGTTGCACGTTCTCACCACTCTCTGGGTAAAGAAGTTTCTTCTGAATTCCCTATTTGATTTCTTGGTGGCTATCTTATATCGATGGCCATCTTATATTGATGGCCTCTAGTTATGCTCTTCCCCACAAGTGGAAACATTCTCTCTGTATCCACTCCATCAAAACCTTTCCTAATTTTAAAGACCTCAATTAGGTCACCCCTCAGCTTTTGTTTTTCAAGCGAAAAGAGACCCAGCCTGTTCATCCTTTCCTGATATGTATACCCTCGCATTTCTGGTATCATCCTTGTAAATCTTTTTTGCACCATCTCCAGTGCCTCTATATCCTTTTTATAATATGGTGACTAGAATTGTACTGTTAGAAATCAGGGGTGCCCAAAATGTATATGGTTATGCAAATAAAATTGTGACGCGAATAATGCTGTGTTTACATGATTGTATTAGAACTAGAGACAAAAGGTCCCAGTTGGGCTTGGTTTCTGCTCCTGACCTGAAGCGGTTATTCTGATTTGGCCGTGCTGACAGTTTCCCAATGTTGCTGATATTTCCATGGTGCTGAAGTCTAGCATTTTCAATTGTGTTACTCACCATTTTAGCAGATAACCAATAAGCACTAACTAAGGAAGTGAAGTACACACAACGATCAAGAAACACTCACCCTCTGTTTTAGGTTAAAGTACACGTGCATACGTCGTGCGAATGTGAATACTGAGATCACATGCTGACAGACGGTTTCTCGTACTCATTTTTTACACATCAAAAATGCAATTAGCCACATTTGGATTCCTCATTAGCCACATGTGGCTAACATATTAGACAACTTTGGCCTACGTAACAGAGTCTGAATATCAAAAGTAATTGATTAGCTGTGAAGCTTTCTGTAAGATGTTATATAAATGCAGATTCTTTTCCTTTTTTGTAATTATGTTTTTCCATCCCTTCATGGTATGCTGATTCCATGTGACATCCAAGGGCAGGTGACATGATCCAAAGCCTACCCTGATGGCACTGAAACCAGCTGCTGCATAATGATGTGGAGATGACGGTCCTTTTGATTTTCTCTCATTTTTCAAATGAGGAAGTGCTTAAATTCTGTGTTTCACTGGCCCATGTGCAAGAATTGTTGATATGTATGACTGCCTTGTCACTCTGTGGCACACATTGGAGTTCCACCATTTTGAGCCACCTCACAGAATAATTTTGCATACAGTGTCAGCAGCGATGTATCATTAGGGTATATTTTTCTACCTGTGGTATTCTGTGACGCTTTCACACTTGAATCACCTGATACTTTTGTCTTTGTCCATCTGTGTTCTGCGGGTCTGTAGAGACTGACTCATAGCTTGTGAACTAAACTAAACTAGGTCAGCAACATGTATGGTGCAGGAAATCTGATCTTCTGCCCACGCTACAGTTTACAGGTGCTCATGAAGCTGTAAAATGATCAATCTATTCACCTAATTCTTTGAGTGCCTTGACTCTCTATCAAACCACCAAATTTGACACTGTCAAATCATCCAGAACTCTTCCCTTAACATACTCCCATAAACCATGATATGCTGTCCTCCTAACCATAGTTTTTGGATATTTTCCAGCTGTCTAAGTTCCATAAAGCATTTTCTATAGATTCTGAAATGTCAGTGTGTATGCTTCAGGCAAGAAGTCTTCAGCAGAATAATATCATGCTTTACAGTTCCATTGTCTGCGTTCTCCATTGGATCTGCATATAAAATGCTGCAAGCGTTTTACTGCCAAGTGACAGCATAAGTCGTTCTGCCCATACGTTTTCATTCTATTTATGGTGGCTTGCCAGTAATTCGACACCTGTAAAAATCTATCTGTGCTGTTTTCCTTTGGTTAATTTGGTATCAGACTGGGTTTAACAAAATTATCCCAAATCAAGTTATGGACTTAATCAGCTGTACCCTCCCTTACCAGCCTTGCTGACAATGTGCCTCTTTCAGCCATTTCCAGTGCGTGCAAATGCTCCTCTTTTTCGCCCACCTCCAATCATTGCTGTTTCTTCATTTCCTCCCCCCTGAATTTATGTAGTGCCTCTACTTGTTGTCTTTCTCTCTGCCTTGTGTTGTTCCTTCATGGCCTTCAATTTCTGTATTTTTTAACTGTTGCACTCTTTGTCTCTTTTTTCTTTGCAGCCAGCCATGTTAACTATCTCTAAATATTTTTTGAGTTCTTACCATTTTTTAAAATATTGTTGTTTGCTGCTATTCAACTCACTTCAAATTTAAAATATTTAACTAGCTTATTTGGTCTAATTTGAAAATATAATAATCCCTCAAGCGACCAGATCTTTTTGGGTTTTGTGCTTGATAATTTGCTGGGGTCCAGCATCGCTGACCATTCCGGTCAGTGGACCTTGCACCTCCTGTGATTTGGAGTGTGGCTTTACCTACCTTATATCAAGTAAACGATGGGAAGATTTGACAGAGAGCCCTTACCACTGTATGTTGACTTGCTGGAAGGCATCAAGTGCTGCCACAAGATTATTCTCCTCTTCAGTAGGTGGATTAAAATACACTCTGAGACCAAGACTCAGGCTATAAACCAACATGCGATTTAATTAAGCAAGGAAGGTAAATAAACAGTAGTCAGTATTAATCAGTACATTACAAACTTAGAAATTATTTTCGGTACATTAAAACAATAAATGCACCTCTTCCTCAGCTACCTCTCTACATACGTTGAACCTTGAAAATGATGCTCACTTCATACATGGCAAAAATACTACCAGTGAGTCTCTGACTCGGAGCAGATCCTTTGCTGGTTTGTGCCTCACTGTTGACTGATGAGCTAAACACAAGTAGCTTTGCAATTGGAAACCCTAAGCCACAGAGTTATCTGTTAAAAAGACGACTAAGAAGCATTGGTCCCACCCCTACACGCAGGCCCGATCCATGTCTTCACCTCCAGACGTAGTTGTCAATGAATAATTAACACCCTAGGATGACCAAGCAGGGCCTCTATCCAGCTGCAATGGCAGCAATCAGGACCATCAAAACTGCCCATACTTCTGCCTTGCTCTGAGGTACCTGTTAGCTAGACAGCTTGCAGAAGACAGCTACAAAAATTGACTTCAATTCTGTGTGCACTGTTACTAGTAATACAACATTCAAATAATCTTGTTCAGACAAAAATAATTTTTTGTCACAGACACTAGCATATCATCTTTTTCCACTGAGAACCCCGCATTTGCAACACTAGGATTTCTATGATTTTGGAAGACCATTGGCCCAGATATTCCGATCCCTCCGGGTGTGTACGCGCTGTGTACCCACCCGTAGGGACATCGGACATGCCGGTTTCAGGCATACACTGCGCATGTGCTGAAAACCGGCATTTTGACAGATCCTCCGGTTGCCCTGGAGAAGGGCCTCTGCGGGCGGAGAGTTCCGCTTTTTGGAGACCCTCCGCCCGCAGAAAACCCTTACAATTCTTACGCTTGGTAAAAGCAGGCGCAAGGCTTGCTTTTACCAGGATAAGAGTTGAAAAAAAGTTTTTAAAAACTTTTCACTGATTTATCATTTAAAAATACTTTAAAAAAAAAAGTTAGTTTATTTTTAGCCCCGTAAAAAACTTCAATTATTTTTTGAAAACATTTAATTTTTGTTTAAAGGCCTTAATTTATTGTAATTTCAAGTCATTTTAAAAATGTGATTTAAAAAAGGATGTATTTAAAGTTTTACTATGTTTTTTCATTGATCTCCATTCATATATTTGACAGGTCTTCCTTCTGTGATTGGCTCCCCATGGCCCACGTGATCCCAGGGATGCTGCGAACTACCTGCGCCTCTGGGATACGTGGGCCCTGCACACTGGCAGTTTGGTGAGGCCCAGCATCGGAACTGTGCGCCTCCCGGGAGCACTCGGGTAAAGGCGCAGATTTTTCCAGATTGCAGGCCTCCGCCCGTGGGAGGCCTGCGATCGGAAAATACGGGCCAATGTGTTTTTCTGGCTTACAGGAGATGTGAGTGAAACAGGAAAGCAGAGAAAAGTAGGTGAAATAAAAACATGACTTGTGTAAGTATCTATTTTCCCACTTAACAGATAAAATAAGTATCAACATAAATATTGTATTGGTTAAACCCCCGCCTTCTACACAAAAGAATAGAAAACATAAGGGAGTACAAATTTGTCTCAGGTGGTGGTGCAAAATGGGCGGTATTGGACCGGCCGCCCCTTACACACAGCGTCTGGTATTGGATCGGCCGCCCCTTACACACAGCGTCTGGTATTGGATCGGCCGCCCCTTACACACAGCGTCTGGTATCGGATCAGCCGCCCCTTACACGCAGTGTCTGGCATCGGATCGGCCGCCCCTTACACACACCGTCTGGTATCGGATCGGACGCCCCTTACACACAGCGTCTGGTATTGGATCAGCCGCCCCTTACACGCAGTGTCTGGTATCGGATCGGCCGCCCCTTACACACACCGTCTGGTATCGGATCGGACGCCCCTTACACACAGCGTCTGGTATTGGATCAGCCGCCCCTTACACGCAGTGTCTGGTATCGGATCGGCCGCCCCTTACACACACTGTTTGGTATCGGATCGGACGCCCTTTACACACAGTGTCTGGTATCGGATCAGCCGCCCCTTACACGCAGTGTCTGGTATTGGATCAGCCGCCCCTTACACGCAGTGTCTGGTATCGGATCGGCCGCCCCTTACACACACCGTCTGGTATCGGATCGGCCGCCCCTTACACGCAGTGTCTGGTATCGGATCGGCCGCCCCTTACACGCAGTGTCTGGTATCGGATCGGCCGCCCCTTACACGCAGTGTCTGGTATCGGATCGGCCGCCCCTTACACGCAGCGTCTGGTATCGGATCGGACGCCCCTTACACACAACATCTGGTATTGGATCGGCCGCCCCTTACACACAGCGTCTGGTATCGGATCGGCCGCCCATTATACACAGCGTCTGGTATCGGATCGGCCGCCCATTATACACAGCGTCTGGTATCGGATCGGCCGCCCATTATACACAGCGTCTGGTATCAGATCGGCCGCCCATTATACACAGCGTCTGGTATCGGATCAGCCGCCCATTATACACAGCGCCTGGTATCGGATCGGCCGCCCCTTACACACAGCGTCTGGTATCGGATCGGCCGCCCCTTACACACAGCGTCTGGTATCGGATCGGCCGCCCATTATACACAGCGTCTGCTATCGGATCAGCCGCCCCTTACACACAGCGTCTGGTATCAGATCGGCCGCCCATTATACACAGCATCTGGTATCGGATCGGCCGCCCCTTACACGCAGTGTCTGGTATCGGATCAGCCGCCCCTTACACACAGCGTCTGGTATTCAGTTCCATTGACTGCAGAGTGAGAATGAGAGTCAAGTAGGTTGGCTCACCATTTTATTTTCACACCATGTATGAAGTCTGCATCCAGCTACCTGTTTCGTTACCCAGCTAGATTTAGAAAGTCACCGTGTGGAAAAAAAACATTGACACCCTGAATAGTTTCACTTGATGTCGTGTTGGTGTTCCAACTGGAGGTCAGTAACAGAGAAAGAGAAAAATCTGCTTTCGCAGCATCTCAGTGGTAGCCAGATGCATGTCGAGGCATCTTTCTGAGAAATGTAGGTTCCATCAAGTCTACAGCACAGAAACAGGCCATTCGGCCCAATGTGCTGCTGTTTATGCTCCACATGAGCCTCCTCCCAGCCCATCTTTATCTAACCCTATCAGCATTCTCTTGCATTCCTTTCTCCCTCATGTACTTATCTAGCTTCCCCTTAAATGTATCTATGCTATTTTGCCTCAACTACTACTTCTGGTAGTGAGCTCCATATTCTTACCACTCTTTGGGTAACGAAGTTTCTCCTGAATTCCCTATTGGATTTATTAGTGACAATCTATATTTATGACCTCTAGTTTTGATCTCCCCCACAAGTGGAAACATTTTCTCCATGTTTACCCTATCAAACCCTTTCATAATGTTAAAGAACTCTATCAGGTCACCCCTCAACCTTCTCTTTTCTAGAGAAAGAAGCCCCAGCCTGTTCAGTCTTTCCTATTAGTTATAATCTCTCAGTTCTGGTATCATCTTTGTGAATCTTTCTTGCACATTCCCCAAAGCCTCTATATCCCTTTTATAATATGGAGACTAGAACTGTGCACAGTACTCCAAATGTGATCTAACCACAGTTTTATGTAAGCTTAACATAACTTCACTGATTTTCAATTCTCTCCCTATAGAAATGAACCCCAGTGCTTTATTTGCTTTTTTAAATGGCCTTATTAACCTGCGTCATGACTTCTGGTGATTTATGTATCTGTATCCCTAGACCTTTGCTCCTCTACCCCATTGATAATATCCAAGCAGTATGTGGCCTCCTTATTCTTCCCACCAAAATGCACCACCTCACAGTTACCTATATTGAAATTCATTTATCAATTAAACGCCCATTCTGCAAGTTTATTAATATATTATTTTTGTATTTTGTCACATTCTTCTTTTGTATTAACTGTACATCCCAATTTGGTGTCTGCAAATTAGAATTGTACTTCTCATTCCTGAGTCCAAATCATTATTTTAAATTGTGAACAACATTGATCCCATCACCGATCCTTGTGGAACAGCAGTAGCTTCCCTTAACCCTTACTCTCTGTTTTCTGTTTTGTAGCCAGCTTTGTATTCATTCTGCTTCCTGTCCTGACTCCACATGCTCTCTGACCTTAGTCATAAGTCTACTATGCGGTATCTTATCAAAGACCTTTTATAATCCAAATATATTACTATATTACTTCTACTACATCACCCTTGCCTACTCTTTCTGTTGCATCTTCAAAGAATTTACTGCAGTTGATCAAGCATGACCCTCCCTTTTGAAATCCGTGCTGACTACTCTTTATTATATTTTCGGTTGCTGGATGTTTTTCTGTTACATCTTTGAAGAAAGATTCCATTACCTTTCCTACCGCTGACGTTAAACTAAATGGTCTAACTGGTTATGTACACTAAATATTGATGTACACATCAACTTGATATATAACTGACCTGTCACTGACTTCATTGCCTCTGAAGATGGTCTCTCCACAGCCGCCAACCTCATAGTTCCCAACTCCGCACAGCCCGCTTCTACCTCCTTCCCAAGATTCACAAACAGGACTGCCCTGGTAGACTCATCGTTTCAGCTGTTCCTGCCTCATGGAACTGATTTCTTCCTATCTCGACTCTATTTTTTCTTCCCATCCGCGACTCTTCCCACGCCATCCGCCACTTTAACAGTTTCCAGTTTCTTGACCCCAGCCACCTGCCTTTCACTATGGACGTCCAATACCTCTACACCTCCACCTTCCACCAGGATGGCCTGAGGGCGTTCCACTTCTTCTTGGAACAGAGGCACAACCAGTCCCCATCCACCACCACCCTGCTCTGCCTGGCTGAACTTGTTCTCACATTGAGCAAATTCTCCTTTGACTCCACTCACTTCCTCTAAATTAAAGGTGTTGCTATAGGAACCCGCATGTATCCTAGTTATGCCTGCCTTTTCGTGGGATTTGTGGAACATTCTTTGTTCCAGTTCTACTCGGGTCCCCTCCCTCACCTCTTTTTCCAGTAAATTGATGACTGTATTGGTGCCGTTTCCTGCTCTCGCCCTGAACTAGAAAATTTCCTTCACTTTGCTGCCAATTTCCACCTTTCCCTCATCTTCACATGGTCCATCTCCGATTTTTCCCATCCTTTTCTCGACTTCTTTGTTTCCATTTCTGGGGCTCGGCTATCGACAAACATCCACTGACTCCCACAGCTACCTGGACAACACTTCCTTCCACCCCGCTTCCTGTAAGGACTCGCTTCCATTCTCCCAGTGTCTTCGTCTCCGTTGCATTTTTTTTATTCGTTTATGGGATGTGGGTGTCGCTGGCAAGGCCAGCACTTATTGCCCAACCCTAATTGCCCTTAAGAAGGTGGTGGTGAGCTGCCTTCTTGAACCGCTGCAGTCCGTGTGATGAAGGTACTCCCACAGTGCTGTTAGGGAGTTCCAGAATTTTGACCCAGCGACGATGACGGATCAGCGATATACTTCCAAGTCAGGATGGTGTGTGAATTGGAGGGGAACTTGGATGTGGTGGTGTTCCCATGCGCCTGCTGCCGTTGTCCTTCTAGGTGGAAAAGTTTGCGGGTTTGGGAGGTGCTGCCGAAGAAGCCTTGGCGAGTTGCTTCAGTGCATCTTGTAGATGGTACACACTGCAGCCATGGTACGCCGGTGGTGGAGGGACTGAATGTTTAAGGTGGTGGATGGGGTGCCAATCAAGCGGGCTGCTTTGTCCTGGATGGTGTCGAACTTCTTGAGTGTTGTTGGAGCTGCACTCATCCAGGCAAGTGGAAGGTATTCCATCACACTCCTTACTTGTGCCTTGCAGCTGGTGAAAAGGCTTTGGGGAGACAGGAGGTGAGACACTCGCTGCAGAATACCTAGCCTCTGACCTGCTCTTGTTGCCACAGTGTTTATGTGGCTGGTCCAGTTAAGTTTCTGGTCAATGGTGACCCCCAGGATGTTGATGGTGGGGTATTCGGCGATGGTAATACCGTTGAATGTCAAGGGGAGATGGTTAGACTCTAGATTGTTGGAGATAGTCATTGCCTGGCACTTCTGTGGCGCAAATGTTACCTGCCACTTATCAGCCCAAGCCTGAACGTCGTCCAGGTCTTGTTGCATGCGGGCATAGACTGCTTCATTATCTGAGGAGTTGTGAATGGCGCTGAACACTGTGCAGTCATCAGCGAACATCCCCATTTCTGACCTTATGTTGGAGGGAAGGTCATTGATGAAGTAGCTGAAGATGGTTGGGCCTATGACACTGCCCTGAGGAACTCCTGCAGCGATGTCCTGGGGCTGTGATGATTGACCTTCAATCACCATGACCATCTTCCTTTGTGCTAGGTATGACTCCAGCCGGTGGAGCGTTTTCCCCCCCGATTCCCATTGACTTCAGTTTTAATAGGGCTCCTTGATGCCACACTTGGTCAAATGCTGCCTTGATGTCAAAGGAGGCAGTCACTCTCACCTCATCTCTGGAATTCATGTTTGGACCAAGGCTGTAATGAGTGTTCTTGGCGGAACCCAAACTGGGCATCAGTGAGCAGGTTATTGGTGAGTAGGTGCCACTTGATAGCACTGTCGATGACCCCTTCCATCACTTTGCTGATGATTGAGAGTAGACTGATGAGGCGGTAATTGGCCGGGTTGGATTTGTCCTGCTTTTTGTGGACAGGACATACCTAGGCAGTTTTCCACATTGTCGGAAGATGCCAGTGTTGTAGCTGTACTGGAACAGCTTGGCTAGAGGCGCGGCTAGTTCTGGAGCACAAGTTTTCAGCACAATAGCCGGGATGTTGTTGGGGCCCACGGCCTTTGCTGTATCCGGTGCGCTCAGCCGTTTCTTGATATCATGTGGAGTGAATTGAATTGGCTGAAGACTGGCTTCTGTGATGGTGGGGACCTCAGGAGTAGGCCGATATGGATCATCCACTCGTCACTTCTGGCTGAAGATAGTTGCAAACGCTTCAGCCTTGTCTTTTGCACTCTTGCTGGGCTCCGCCATCATTGGGGATGGGGATATTCATGAAGCCTCCTCCTCCTGTTAGTTTAATGGTCCACCACAATTCATGACTGGATGTGACAGGACTGCAGAGCTTTAATCTGATCTGTTGATTGTGGGATTGCTTAGCCCTGCCTTTAGCATGCTGCTTCTGCTTTTTAGCATGCATGTGTTGCAGCTTCCCCAGGTTGGCACCTCATTTTTAGGCACACCTGGTGCTGCTCCTGGCATGCTGTTCTATACTCCTTACTAAACCAGGGTTGGTCCCCTGGCTTGATGGAAATGGTAGAGTGAGGAATATGCCGGGCCATAAGTTGAAATACAATTCTGCTGCTGCTGATGGCCCACAACGCTTCATCGATACCCAGTTTTGAGCTGTTAGATCTGTTCTGAATCTAGGGCGGTAAGTGCTAATCAGCAGGAGGTTTCCTTGCCCATGCTTGACCTGAAGCTATGAGACTTCATGGGGTCGGGAGTCAATGTTGAGGACTCCCAGGGCCACTCCTTCCCGATTATATACCACTGTGCTGCCACCCCTGGTGGGTCTGTCCTGCTGGTGGGTGATGGAGGAGTTTGGGACATTGACTGAAAGGTATGATTCTGTGAGTATGACTATGTCTGGCTGTTCCTTGACTAGTCTGTGGGACCGCTCTCCCAATTTTGTCATTAGTCCCCAGATGTTGGTGAGGAGGACTTTGCAGGGTCGACTGGGCTGGGTGTGCTGTTGCCGTGTCCGTAGTCAGTGCTGAGGTCGATGCCGGGTGTTCCGTTCGGTTTTATTATTCTTGTGTTTCGTAGTGGTTTGTTACAACTGAGTGGCTTGCAAGGCCATTTCAGAGGGCAGTTCAGAGTCAATTACATTGCTGTGGGTCTGGAGTCACATATATAGGCCAGACCAGGTAAGGACGGCAGATTTCCTCCCCTAAAGGACATTAGTGAACCAGATGGGTTTTTACGACAATGGTTACCATTACTGATAATTCACTTTTGTTCTTTCCTCCCCTCCCCCTGCACTTGCTTAAAATCTGTTACATCTCTAACTTTTTCCAGTTCTGACGAAAGGTCATCGAGCTGAGTATTTCCAGCATTTTCTGTTTTGATTTCAGATTTCCAGAAACTGCAGTATTTTGCTTTTGTATCTATATTGATGATTTAAAAAAATTCTCATCTACTCAGTGGACAGTAAATAAAAATATTCAATTTTTGGACTTTTTCCATTTTAATTGGTAACTGAATTCCTACATAATTATCTGTGGAGGGGGACATACAGATAGTTACAAAGGTGCTGTTTAATAGTGTGTGTTTTTTCTTCATGCTTCAAACTGAAAGAAATAGTACTTCAGTGATTTTGCTGAGCAGCAGAGCCATATCAAAGCCTTAACCTCCATAAATTAGTAATGTGTTGTATATATAAATCAGTGCTCCAGGGTCTCTGGGAGAGATTGGATTTTCTCACTTGGGATTATTCATCTTGCCCATCAGATGCATTTTATCACAGGGTACCTTCCAACAAAACAAATACTGGCAAGTCTGTATTCAAGTGGAAAAAGCTGTGAAAAATTCATAGTGTTCACCAGTGAAATGATCACCTTATTAAAGCACTATGTTCATAATGTGATTAATTTAAACAGAGCACAGCAGAAGTGACAATGAGACATACTAGACTGATATTGGAGCTGAAATCGGAAATGAGCCCTGTCCTTTTTTATATAATCTGCTCCATTGGTGATTTGCAGCATTGACTTCAGCTATGGGCTTGGTGCATTGTGTTTGTGAAAAATCTTGTGGTTTATTTTGACTATTTATAAGTTAAGTTAATGTCTTTGAAAAAATAACTGGCAATTTAAACTAACTTGGATTTAATAGATGTATGTAAAAATAGTTTTCTTCTCCAGTGTGTTTGTATATCTCTCTCTCTCCCCATATCTGCGTGTGCGCACAAACTATAATTACAATATGGGTGGGAGAAAATACAATTGAGTTTGTTTAAACAGCTATTTTTATGCTGGTGATGTGACATAGCTGTTAGAAATGTTACTAATTGTAACAAAATTCCTATGAATTCTCTTATTATCTGGATTAGCACTGGCATTGATTTTAGTAGTCATACATTAGTCACCAGTTTGTGAAATGAACAGTGAAATTGTTTAATGACCAGAGGGATCCTGAGGGTTACATTTAGTATACGTGGAGCAATCTACTTCCATTTCTTGTACCTGTAAAAGAGCTTGCCAGGACTCTTGACAGGTTCAAAAAATGATAGCTGGGATATGAGTATGATCAGAAATTGAATTAAAATCATATCGTTTTGTGCTTTATTCTGATCACTCAAGTGGCTAATACATTTCAATTCCATCCTTGAGTTTTTTAATCTGTTACTGAGACCTGTGGATAACCTTGACAGTAACATTTTAGCCACTGACTCTCTGAATTGTGGTCTATAGGTTGGGCTGGTGGGGAGAACTTACTTGGCCATCCATTCCTGTGACAACATTTTAAAGCTCTGTCTGTGACTGACAGCAATGCTCACTAGTTTTAACCTGGAAAAGTGACTAATCAGGGAAGCATTGATTCAGGTGCCTTTTTACTTGTGTGATTCATTGAAAGTCCAGCTCATAATACAGCAAGTTGAGTCTGTTCACCAAGAACGGAATCTTACTATGCCTGTGGAATAGAATGTATTAACCTTGATAATGCTTCATTATGTAATGTACAGTGCATTTAATCATTTAGATTTATCACTGACATTGATTTATGTTTGTCAATTAGCATTAATTGTTTTTAGTTTGTATTGCAGTAAAGTCCTGTTAACAGGAGGTTGTGGATTCATATCAATTTGTTTTAAGATTAATACACACTTAAAAAAAAATGTTGCACTGACTAGTCACAACCTCAGTGTCCCGTCCGACCCTTAGCTGAACTGCCAACTCCCTATCCTCTCCATCATGAAGCTTGTCTACTTCCAGCTTTATAACATCACATTTTTCCACCCCTAGTTCATCTCCCATTTTTTAAATCATTCACGGGATGTGGGCGTCACAGGCAAGGCCAGCATTTATTGCCCATCCCTAATTGCCCTTGGGAAGGTGGTGGTGATCTGCCTTTATGGCTTGCGAGGCCATTTCAGAGGGCAGTTAAGAGACAACCACATTGCTGTGGGTCTGGAGTCACATATAGGCCATACCGGGTAAGGATCGCAGATTTCTTTCCCAAAAGTGAACCAGATGGGTTTTTACAATAATCCGGTAGTTTCATGGTCACCATTATTGATGCTAGCTTTCTATTCCAGATTTATTTAATTAACTGATTTTAAATTCACCAGCTGCCATGGTGGGATTTGAACTCATGTCTCCAGATCATTAGTCCAGGCCTGCCGGCCTAGTCCAGTTCCCTAACCACTATGCTGCCGTACCCCATAGCCCTCATCCATGTCTTGTTTACCTCCGCACTCAATTACTCCAACGCTTTACTGGCCATTTCCACCTTGCATAAACTTCAGCTCACACTAAACTCTGTTTTCTATGTCCTTTACTGCACCAAGTCCCGGACAACATTACTCTTATCCTTGTTGCCCTACATTGGTTCCTTGTTCCCCAGTACCTCAAATTTATAATTTTTAGCTCTGTTTTTAAATCCCTCCATGTCCTCACCCCTCACTACCTCAGTAACCTTCTCTAGCCCTACAACCCCTACCCCTGGAGCTCTCCGTTCCTATGACTCTGACCTCTTGTGCATCCCTCTGTCTCTTCACCCCACCATTGGCAGCCGTGCCATCAGTGCCTAGGCCTTGCACTGTGGAATTCCAATTTTAACCCAGCTGCTCTCCGCATTCTCACCTCTTCCTTTCACACCCTCCTTAAAATGTACCTCTTTGACCAACAAAACCCCAGTGTAACCACAGAAACAGGAAAATAAATAGTATGACTTGTAAAGTGCTGAAGTGGGTAAAAGATGAGTAAATGGCAGGTGATATTCACATGAAGACAAAAGGAGACATATTGAAAGAAATCAAAGAAATAAAAAAGACATACATGACGGAGATTGAGTGAATAGCTAAAGGGGAAGGGATGGACAGGTAGAAAGGGAAGTATGAAAAACTGGTTCTCCATTTCTCCTGAATGAGCTCAGGAACTTGTATGATGAATGAAGTGGTGAACCTACTTTCTGCTTGTGAAGCACTTGACAGCATGCTTTTACCATATCAAGATAGGATATATTTTGTGTAATGTATCCCAAAAGTTTAAAGATCATTCCCTTCTAGAGGTATTACATTTTTGCTTTTTGCATTTGAATTCACATGAATGCGTCTAATTGCAATTTCCAAGTACAGGGTAACTGAAAAATACACATTTTAATTGTTGAAAATTTAAATATATATATATTTTGTTTTCACCTTCTGCCAACAAAGCCCCTGAATCCTTTTTCTGTGCTAGATCCTGCAGACTAACTAATTAGTTTATAGTTCCAGTGTATGTTTTCCTTTCCTACGCACACCACTTTTCTCTTGTTGACATTGAATTCAATTTAGCAGCTCACCCTCTCAATATAGCTAGAAACATAGAAACATAGAAGTTAGGAGCAGGAGTAGGCCATTCGGCCCCTCGAGCCTGCTCCGCCATTCAATGAGATCATGGCTGATCATCCAAATTCAGTACCCAGTTCCTGCTTTCTCCGCATACCCCTTGATCCCTTTAGCCTTGAGAAATATATCCAACTCCTTCTTGAATATATTTAATGAATTGGCCTCTACTGCCTTCTGTGGTAGAGAATTCCACAGGTTCACCACTCTCTGGGTGAAGAAATTCCTCCTCATTTCTGTCCTAAATGGTCTACCCCTTATCCTTAGACTGTGACCCCTGGTTCTGGACTCCCTGACCATCGGGAACATCCTTCCAGCATCTAGTCTGTCTAGTCCTGTTAGAATTTTATAAGTTTCGATGAGATCCCCTCTCATTCTTCTAAACTCCAGTGAGTACAAGCCCAATCGATCCAATCTCTCCTCATACGTCATTCCTGCCATCCCAGGTATCAGCCTGGTGAATCTTCGCTGAGCTCCTTCCATGGCAAGAACATCCTTCCTCAGATAAGGTGACCAAAACTGCACACAATACTCAAGGTGTGGTCTCACCAAGGCCCTGTACAACTGCAGCAAGACATCCCGTCCTTGTTCCTGTACTCAAACCCTCTCGCTACGAAGGCCAACATACCATTTGCCTTCTTAACCGCCTGCTGCACCTGCATGCATACTTTCAGCGACTGGTGCACAAGGACACCCAGGTCTCGTTGCACTTCCCCTTCTCCCAATCTATTGCCATTCAGATAATAATCTGCCTTCCTGTTTTTGCCACCAAAGTGGATAACCTCACATTTATCCACGTTATATTGCATCTGCCATGCTTCTGCCCAATCGCCCAACCTGTCCAAATCATCCTAGAGTTTCTCGGCATCCTCCTCACAGCACCCACGCCCACCCAGCTTTGTGTCGTCTGCAAACTTGGAGATATTACATCTAGTTCCCTTGTCTAGATCATTAATATATATTGTGAATAGCTGGGGTCCAAGGACCGAGCCCTGCAATACCCCACTAGTCACTGCCTGCCACTCGGAAAAAGACCCGTTTATTCCAACTCTTTGTTTTCTGTCTGCCAACCAATTCTCTATCCAAGTCAGTACCTTGCCCCCAATCCCATGTGCCTTATCTGTACACGCTAATCTCTTATGCGGGACCTTATCGAAAGCCTTCTGAAAGTCCAAATACACCACATCCACTGGTTCTCCCTTATCTATTTTACCAGTTACATCCTCAAAATTCCAGTAGATTAGTCAAGCACGATTTACCCTTTGTAAATCCATGTTGACTTTGTCCGATCCTGTCACTGCTTTCCAAGTGCTCTGCTATTACATCTTTTATAATGGACTCTAGCATTTTCCCCACTACCGATGTCAGGCTTACTGGTCTGTAATTCCCCGTTTTCTCTCTACCACCTTTTTTGAATAGTGGGGCAACATTAGCTACCCTCAATCCATGGGTACTGTTCCAGATTCCATCGAATGTTGGATGATGATCAGCAATGCATCTACTATTTCTAGGGCCACTTCCTTAAGTACCCTAAGGATGTAGATTATCAGGCCCTGGGGATTTATCGGCCTTCAATCCCGTCAATTTCCCTAACACCATTTCTTTACAAATACTGATTTCTTTCAGTTCCTCCCTTTCATCAGACCCTATGTCCCCCGACAACTCTGGGAGGTTATTTGTGTTCTCCTTTGTGAAGACAGAACCAAAATATGTATTTAGTTGGTCTGCCATTTATTTGTTCCCCATTATAAATTCCCCTGATTCTGACTGCAAGGGACCTACGCTTGACTTCACCAATCTTTTTCTCTTCACATATCTATAAAAGCTTTTACAGTCAGTTTTTATGTTCCCTGAAAGCTTACTCTCATACTCTATTTTCCCCTTCTTAATTAATCCCTTTGTCCTCCTTTGTTGAATCCTAAACTGCTCCCAATCCTCAGGTTTACTGCTTTTTCTGGCCAATTTATATGTCCTTTCCTTGGATATTATGCTATCCCTAATTTCCCTTGTTAGCCACGGTTGAGTCACCTTTTTTGTTTTATTTTTATGCCAAACTGGGATGAACAAATTCTGTAGTTCATCCATGCGGTCTTTGAATGTTTGCCATTGCCTATCCACCGTCATCCCTTTGAGTGACATTCCCCAGTCAATCCTACCCAACGCGCGCCTCAGACCATCGTAGTTTCCTTTATTTAAATTCAGGACCCTAGTCTCTGAGTCAACAACTTTATTCTCCATCTTAATGAAGAATTCGATCATATTATGATCGCTCCGACACAAGGGGCCTCATACAACAAGATTGCTAATTAATCCTTTCTCGTTACATAATACCCAGTCTAAGATGGCCTGATCTCTGGTTGGTTCCTCGACATATTGGTCCAGGAAACCATCCCGTAAACACTCCAGGAATTCCTCCTCCACAATATTGTTACTAATTTGGTTAGCCCAATTTATATGTAGATTAAAGTCACCCATGATGACTACTGTGCCCTTATTGCACGCTTCTCTAATTTCCCTTTTAATGCCAGCTAGATCCCTATGTGTCTGACCAACTTGGTCTCGCTTCTTTGCAAACCATCTACCCCACCTTGGTGCCTTAGGAGAAATTTGGAAATTTTGTCTCTAATCCCACTTTTAAATTATTGATATACAACTTGGGCAGCAAAGCTCCCAGCACTAATTTTTGGGACACCCCATTAGTCACTTTCCGCCACTGCAACACTGCTGCCATGCATGACTACTCCTGTCTCCTTTGATGCAGCCTTTTGCCAATCCACTGAAATAACTACACACCTATTCCATGCTTTTCTACCTTACGGATCAAGCTCCTATGTGCCTCTGTATTAAACGATTTGCCGAAATTTAGATAATAATGTCTACAGAGATCCTTTTATCCACAAACTCCCAAGACTTAAAGAATTGTAACAGGTTTCTCAAAATGAGCAACTCCTGTATTTCTTAATCAGTGAGACAGAGGCCATCTGTTGAGTTTCCTTCACTGCTTCCACTCCCTCCCCTTGCCCCTTACGCCAAACCTGCTTACTCCCCTTTACTGTAGCCCGGAACCCCCATTTCTCTCGTTTCTCTCTCACCACCCCCTGCGGTCTCCAAGATTACCTCATCTATGAGATCTACCTCCTGCTTCCTGAACCCCATGAAGACCATCCGTTTAGCAGCTCTGGTGATTCCCCTCCTTTCATTTGCTCACCAAACCAAATCTCCCTCCAGGCTGCGCCTGCCCCAACCCTGAACCCATGTCTTTCTCTAGTTTCTCTCCTATCTCCTCTCATGCCCCCTCATCTTAGTTTTTTAAATCCTGCTCCCTTAACTCCATTCCTACTAAACTGAATACTCAACATCCCTTCTTGGTCCCCATGCTCAATGGCATTGTAAATGGTTCCGTCTACTTGGGTACTTTACCCCACCCTTGACAAACTGCTGTCACCACCCCACCTACTCAAAAAAAAAAAAAAAAAAAAAAAGCACCGTCAACCCCTCTGCCCTTGCTAACTACCAGCACATCTCCATCTTCTTTTTGTTCTGCAGGATCCTTGAATGCCCAGTTGTTTCCCAGGTCCATGCCCATCTCTCCACTCCAGTTTCTGCCCCTCCATGGCACCAAAATGTCTCCAATCAGTCATGAAGAACATTCTCTATTTCTCCTCAACCTCTATAAAGCTTTTGACAAGGTTGAACCATACCATTTTCCTCCACTGCCTTGCCTCTCTGTTGCCCAGCTCCATGGGACTGCCCTGGCTCGATACCACTTTTACCTTGCTTTTCTAGCAACGATGTCTCCGGAGCCTCGCGCCATCACCTCCGGAGTGTCTCCAGGATCCATCCTTGTCCCCCCCACCCCCCCCTTCCTCATTTACATGCCGCCCCATGGCGACATCACAAACATGGGCTCATCTTTTCCAGATGTATAACCGATGACACCCAGCTCAATCTCTCAACCACCTCTTCCCACCCCTCCACTGGCTCTATGCTGTCAGACTTCTTGTCTGTCATTAAGTCTGGATGAGCCATAAATTCTTCCAGCTAAACATTGAAAACACTGAAGCCGTAGTCTTCGGCCTCCACCGTAAACCTTGCTCTCTTGGCACTATCTCTATCCTCCTCCCTAAACACAGTCTTGGGCTGAACCCAACTGCTCATATCCTTGGCATCCTGTTCGACTTCGAGCTGACTTCCTGCTCATCCATCACCCACCCCATCCTTGCTGACCAAAATTGCACCTGGTTGCCCAACACCTCAAATTTAACATTCTTGTCCTTGTCTTTAAATTCCTCCGAGTCCCACTCCAGAGATTTGAGCACAATATCTAGGCTGACACTTCAGTGCAGCACTGAGGAAGTACTGCACTGTCGGAGATGCTGTCTCTTGGAGGACGTAAAAGATCCCACACACTATTTCGAAGAAAAGCAGGGGAGTTCTCCCTGGTGTCCTGACCAATATTTATCCTTCAAACACTATCACTAAAACAGATTACCTGGTCATTATCACATTGCTGTTTGTGGGACCTTGCTGTGCACAAATTGGCTGCCACGTTTCCTACATTACAACAATGACTACACTTCAAAAGTACATCATTGGCTGGAAATGCTTTGGGACCTCCTGAGGTGGTGAAAGGCGCCATATAAATACAAGTCTTTCGTTCTTAACCTCAGCAACATTGGATCCCCATCCATTCATCTTTTGCTGCAGAAATCTGCCCCAGTACAAATTAGCTTTCTGCACAAAGTGGAAATCCAATTTCAAAAATTAATTACTCTAACCGGGCTGGGTGTTTTATTAATTAGTGTTTATTCCCTTAGTGCTTCCCCTTGTGACTCTGTAAAGTAAGTGTATCCTATTACATAATCTAGTGCTTCTTTTGGGTGTTATCCTAGAGGGAAGAGGAAATTCGGTGGTTGGTGGATGAATATTGCTGAATGACTCACGGAATGGAGATGGCTCTTGAAATATTGATCCTAAAATCTGTACTTAATCTAGGTGTGGGTTTATTCAGTTTTAACATTTTTTTTAAAAATGGGATTCGTCAGTCATGGTCAGTCCTTTGTGGGCCTGAGCCTACAGCAGAAAAAAAAACCCCTATATCTTCATAAATTGGCTGGTGTGGGAAATGGTAGAAATTGCCACTCCGGTGCAGTAGAGGATGCTCTTCTGAGGCTGAGGCTTGTTATTGGGGAAGAGTAAAAGAAGCTGTATCTGTCTCTGGCTGTGATACCGAACTGACACTGGGTGCCTGGAATGGCAAGAGTTGCAAAACACTTAAAATTGTTGAAGGAATTTAGATTTTTTTTGATTAAAAAAAAAATTGCCTCCCAGATCATTGTATTTTATGAAAATTAATAGCTTGCCTCCAGTTCAGTACGTGTCTGATTTGTTGAATGACAAGCTATTTACTTTTCTGGCAACCAGGTGATTAGATCCGCAGTATAAGTATTAGGTACCCGTTTTGCATCTGAAAAACAGGTTCAGCGCCATCGAATTTCTAGGCCAATGTGTTGTAAGTTTTACATGAAACCTGAAAATCTCAGCAAACTATGTATAGTATTCAATGGCAATCGTTGATTGGAGTTTCTCACCATAAATTTCTGGAAGGAGATTTGTCAGACAAGCTGATGACTCATCCAAGAAATTGAGTCAGATCTAATTTAGTATCTTTCTGTACATGTCCTGTGAGTAGTTTACCATTAAATATGTTAATTTTGTCTGAACATCTGCAAAAACTGTTGTTAAGTAAGAAGGGCTAAGCATCCCTTTTGTAAAATGCATAATCTGCATTTAAAATATACAAATCATCCTTACAGAAATGGCATGGCAGTTTCCTGACAATTCATAGAATTGACATTTCCATCATGTTTCCAGGGCGTTTAGACAAATTTGACTGCCATATTTTTTTTGCTTTTTCGTCTGTTTTCAGGTAGGTTACAGTGTGGGTGTGAAGCTTGAACAAACTGTTAGAAAGGTAATGTCTTTGGAGATTTGGAAAGGTATAACAGTCACATTGATTTTAATGGGGTAAATTGTTACACAGTACTAGGTAATTGTTAGCCTAATATTTTGATCACAACGCAGAAGTGAAATTTGCAGATACTGGAACTATTTTTGATTAATTTTATACATGTTGAGGTGGGGGCACCTAGTGTCAGAATCAAGCACTCGCAAGACAGGTGTGGCATAGCAGGATGCAGAGCAAATCAACAGTGTGTGTCTTGCTCTCTTGTGCCAAGGTAGTTTTGTGTTATGGACTTGCACCCGCACAACTGAATGGCGACAAGTTAAAGTCATTTCATTTTATATAGTAGGTGCAAGCATACCTCCACTCCATGTCTAGGAATTGCTGTGATGTTCCTTCTCAATTCATTATATGTGGTTGCACATTGCTCTGACTTGTATCAAAGAAGAGGAGCCTTTTATTTTCTAAGTCTGGGCTGGATTTGAGGTCTGAAGTGTGCCATTGCACCACACAGTCCTTTAGATTGAAGCATTTATTTACTTACATTGCTGGCTCTCAGCAAGATAGGTGTACTGTCATGGTTTTATTTTTTGTGTACATGCACATATAATTAGATGTACTAATTAATGCCAACACATATTGTGCAAATTAACTAAAATTTATTTTAATATAACATGACATGGTGTAATGGGTCAATTAGCTAGTATCTACTAGTTGTTCAACCCATTCTCCAATCTAAACTTTAAAACTAAAATAATTTCAGTTTTTTTTTATACGAGTCCTTTCATTTATGTTGTCTCTATTTGGTTGGGATTAAATAAAGTCACCTACTCCAGAGGTGGGTTTACTTTATGCCAGGACTGATTCAGAATGCAGCATTCATCATACAGTATTTACACTGGCGGTCAGAGCATCAGGTCAGCTCCAGTATCAGCCTATTAATCATGTCTATTGACCAGGTTGCATAACTTTCATACGATATTGCCATTCTGTGAACTAGCAACAAAGGAAATACATGCAATATATCCACACTTGCATTGTGCTATGAACGGCAGGTTCTCACCACCTCCAAGTATATGTAAAGGAATAAACAACCGTGATAGATTTTGGTTATCCAAAAAAGACACAACCAGTATAATTTAACAGGAAATCCAGTATTTCTTTTTGAAAAATTATTTATATTTAAACTCATGTGAAATGTTTCTGTCTATTAGAGCTAAAGCACACCCTATTGTAATTTAATGTATTGTAATTTTGTGTGTTTTCAGTTATGGAGCATGCACTAATTTTTGTCCACACTTTTAAAATCGCTTCAGGAAGTAATCCAGTTTGATGCGCATTAATATACACATCCAGTATTAATGTTTTGGCTTGTTAAGAGCCTGCTGAACATCAATTAAAGGCAATTTGCTAATGCTTGCCTCAGCCTATTTGTTATCAACATTAAGACACCTAAGAGTGAGTCTGCAGTGGTCCTGCACAGAATGGAGCAGGAGACCTTGGGCCAGAAATTCCAGAACGGGGCTTGCAGCGCGTGCAAGCCCCGTATTTGCACTTACCCCGCGCTCCTGCCGATCAGCTTCTGGGACGCCTGAACTTGGAGAAATAGAAAGCACATTCCCGGGCAGCGTATGACGTCACGCCGCCCAGGAGTGCAGCCAGCGCGGACCCAGGAGCGTGCAGTGTAAGTGAGACACGCCCCTTGAGGTCTCAGTTTCACTGGACACGCCCCCAATGTTTCTGTCAAGCTGCTTTGCTTTTTTACATGCAAAGCAGCAGTTTAAATAGGTTTTTGGAAGTTTTTTGAAGATTTTGGTAACTTTTATAAACTTTTTAAAATGTTTACATTATTTTGAGTAATCTGAAGTAGTTTTAAAGAGAATTAAAGCAATTTAAAGACTTTTAAAAGCCCTAAAAGAATTTTTTAAATTCCATTTATTTATTTAGCAATGTCGTCGTCATACGTGTCTTCACACTGTTCCCTTTGGGGAACTGTATGAAGTGGTGGAAGGATTTATGGCCGTGATTAACGCTCATTCCGTGACCGTAACCATCTTTGAACCAGCCATTAGGGCGGTTAGTCCTATGGCGGGAGGGTTTTACGGGCTCCCACAAGCTATACAAGGAGGGGGGGCCACCCACACCCACGGACGCAAATATCCCACTGGATGTCAACCCAGAATTTAGAGCCGGAGCTCCGACTCCACTTGCCGGGACTGTCTGGAGCGGGGTTCGAAACCCTACCCTGATCTGGCCCAGCGGCGGGGATCCTACCGCTATGACAAACGCCCAATCCGATTAGCAACGTGAAATGGCAGCATAGGGCTCCAGTCACGGGGAGGGAAAAGGCGCAGGAAACGTATGGGTGTCACCTTTTGTGCGGAGTGGGCCTTTTGCGTAGCAGTAAGCATCCCCGCCGCTGGGCCAGAAGGAGTAGGGTTTTGAACCCCACTCCAGACAGTCCCGGCAAGTGGAGTCGGAGCTCCAACTTTAAATTCTGGGTGGACATCCAGCGGGATACTTGCGTCCGTGGGTGTTGGTGGGCCCCCCCCCCCCCCCCCCCTCAGATGGGTTGTGGGAGCCCGTAAAACCCTCCCGCCATAGGACTAACCACCCTAATGGCTGGTTCAAAGATGGTTACGGTCACGGAATGAGCGTTAATCACGGCCATAAATCCTTCCACCACTTCATACAGTTCCCCAAAGGGAACAGTGTGAGGATACGTCCGATGATGACCTCTTGCGCAATGCACCTCCTTGGACCCTCAGTCGCAGATGCGAGGGGGCAAGTCGTGCAAGTGTTAAATTTTTTATTTTATTGACATGTAAAATGTTGGCCCAATAATTCCCTTCCAAATGCGCTAGTACGGTCGGGGTACTTAAGCATCTGGCCGGATGAAATGCCGGTTTTCAGCATGCACAGTGCATGTGGGGAAAACCGGCATTTCCTGTCCTCTGAACGAAGGGGTTCAGAGGCAGAACGCGTGCGACTGCACATGCAGCGCGTGCGCAGTATAATTCGCCGCTTTCATTAATGCTTTCAGTGAGGTCCAGTCATTACAACTTACACATGAAAAAAGCATGGGTACAGTTGCTACAGAGGCTGCGGAGGAAGATATTTCTTATCGTGGAGCTTCTGAAAGTATGTATGTCTGTATATATTCCTTTGCGTGTTATGTATATATTCCTTTACTTATTTAATTATGACTTTCAGAGAAAGTAACTTATTGGAAAATCATAATTAAAAACATACATTCATAGTAAAGGAATATAAAACATACATACATATACGTAAAGGAATATATGTGGACATACATACATAACTCATTCTCACATTCCATTCACACAGCCACAATTGCTCCTTCTACCTACCGTTCTGAAAACCCTTTTTTAAAAAAAAAAAAAAAAAAAAAATTTTAACTTTAAAACTTACTTAAAATTTCTTAAAATAACTTCCCTCCCTTTCCCAAACAAAAATATTGCATTTCAAAAGCTCCACGATAAAATATATCTTCCTCCGCAGCCAATGAACCACTTTACACTTGCTTTTTTTCAGTGTAACTTCTAAGGACTTAACCTCACGGATTTCATGAATGAAATCCACGAAGTTCACTGCGCAAGTGCTGCCTGTGCAGTCGCACGCGCTCGAGGTCTGGAAATGCCGGCGTTCCCCGCATGCGCTGTTCATGCTGAACGCCGGCATTTCCAACGGCCAGAAGCGTGAGTAAGCCGACCGTACTCACGCTTCTGGCCTGGAATTTCTGGCCCCTTGTAAGCACCAACTTCTACTCTATAGCATGTTGTATCTGCAAGTCTCACTTTATGAACATGGGGGCCGAGCTAAGGACACCTGAGATCATTGAAGTAGGATCACCAAGACCGTCTACTAGCCCAGCTAGAGCAGATGACAAAGCTACTGTCACTCCACCAAGAAGACAATGCCTAACAAGGACACAGAGGCCGTCTCTTGAAACCATGCCTGCTAAGATATAAAAGCAAAATACTGTGGATGCTGGAAATCTGAAATAAAGTTCTGACGAAAGGTCATCGACCTGAAACGTTAGCTCTGTTTCTCTCTCCGCAGATGCTGACTGACGTGCTGAGTATTTCCAGCATTTTCTGTTTTTATTCCTGCTGCATAACTGAGGTTACTGATGCCCAGTTTTGACATGCTGGTCTTCTGTACCCTTATGAAGTAGCAGATGGGGAGACACAGGGCTAGTTAAAAAGTGTGATATTGCCAGGGTACAGTATGCGAGTGACTGCAGCCATTTACCAATTCAGCCATTTAAGTACATGGGCAACATTATATGTAATTTATATCGGAAAGGATAACCACACTATGAACATTCTAACAGTGTGCAACCACCGCCAAAGTATTATGCATGTATATACATCAGGACTATATTCCTCTCCTCCAGTTTGCATGTCAGCTATGCCAACGACTGCCCACCAACCAATAGTTTCTATGAGCGCCTCTTCAAAGAGTGTGACAGGTTCTGATCTGAACCCTGCCCTTTATCTACACTCAGTGTCTTTAAATGCCAGCTGTGGCTCAGTTGGCAGTACCCTCGCCTCTGAGTCAGAAGGTAGAAGGTTGTGGGTTCAAGTCCCACTCCTTGAGCATAAAAATCTAGGCTGGCACTCCAGAACTGAGGGATTGCTGCACTGTTGAAGATGCCATCTTTCGGATGACACTATTTAGAAGAAGAGCAGGGGAGTTATCCCTGGTGTCCTGGCCAATATTTATCCCTCAATCAATATCACTTAAACCCCTCCCCAAAGAAACAGATTATCTGGTCATTATCACATTGCTATTTGTGGGATCTTGCTGTGCGCAAATGGGCTGCCCCATTTTCTATATTACAACAATGACTACACAGAAAAAGTACTTAATTGCCTGCCAGCGCTTTGGGATTTCCAGAGGTCTAGAAAGACACTATATAAATGCTAGTCTGTGTTTCTGTCTTTGTTTCTTTCTTTCATTTTATAGCCTTCATTCTGTAAGGAGATGAAAAATATGCACCGAATGAACAGGCATTTCCTACTGTGCATTTTAGGCTGCAGCACAGTTACTGTGCCTTCATGCAAATGTTTCCTGATTGTGAAGTACCTTGCCAACAGAATGTGTGAGAATTGAGACAGTGTATTATAATTGTCAGCTATTTGTGCTGTTTAAGTGCTATTCCAATGCTTTCCTGGCAGCCTCCCGCCTTCCACGCTCCGTAAACTTGAGCTCATCCAAAATGCTGCTGCCCTACAATCCTCTGAGTTCTCTGCGCTCCTCCAATTCTGGCCCCTTGTGCATTCCCAATTTTCATCACTCCACCATTTGGCAGCCGTGCCATCAGTTGCTTTGGCCCTACACTCTGGAATTCCTTCCCTAAACCTCTCTGCTTCTCTACCTCTCCTCCTTTTAAATCGCTCCTTAAAACCTATCACTTCGATCAAGCTTCTGGTCATCTGTCCTAATATCTCTCTGTGGCTTGATGGCACATTTTGCCTGATAATGCTCCTGTGAAATGCCTTGGAACGTTTTTACTATGTTAAAGGTGCTATATAAATGCAGTTGTTGCTGTTGTAGTAAGAACATAAGAATTAGGAGCAGGAATAGGCCATACGGATCCTCGAGCCTGCTCTGCCATTCACTAAGATCATGGCTGATCTTCGACCTCCACTCCACTTTCCCGCTCGACCTCCATATCCCTTGATTCCCCATGAGTCCAAAAATCTATCTGTCTTAGCCTTGAATATACAAACCTTTTGGGGTAGAGAATTCCAAAGATTCACAACCCTCTGAATGAAGAAATTCCTCCTCATCTCAGTCTTTAAATGGCCGACCCCTTATCCTGAGACGATGCCCCCAGTTCTAGACACTCCAGCCAGGGGAAACAACCTCTCAGCATCTACCCTGTCAATCCCCCTCAGAATTTATATGTTTCAATGAGATCACCTCTCTTCTAAACTCCAGAGAGTATAGGCCCATTCTACTCAATCTCTCCTCAGGACAATCCTCTCATCCCAGGAATCAATCTAGTGAATCTTTGTTGCACCGCTTAACTCGTTAATCAGCACTGTTGCAGAAGTTTTGGATTGCGTTTTAAGTTGTGTATTATTTTTAATGTTCCTTAACTCACTTAAGCTTTCAGAAAGCTCAGAGTAAGGTGTTCATTCCTACCAGTATGTTTTTAAAAAATGGCCAAATAAATGAGCTCTCATTTAATGCACTGTTTCTGTGCTAAGATGAATTTCAAGCCTTGGTACTATATTGTCGTTTTTCATTTATTTATTCAGCCAGTCTTGTACGTAGAAATCAAAACCATGTGGTTCCAGTGATGTTATGATCCGAGCAGCTCTTTAAAGTGAAAGCTGTCGGCCCTGACAGCAGTTCCTACTTTTATAACTACTACATGGAGCTGAGAAAACTGGCAAAATATGCAACGCACAGTTTTTCCTCACCAAAGGAAACAACAAGACAACCTTCAAACCCCAAACCGCAATAAGAGCACACTGCTCTTTTGTTCCTTCACTTCAAATCTGCTCCTAAACCCAAACCTGATCACAGCAGAGAGCAGATATGATACTCCCAACAATTTCCATCCATCCCTGAGAGAGAACAAAGACAGGACAATGTTCTTCAATCAGTTGCTACCTGCCCTAAACAGACTGCTTTGTTGCACTCCGCAGTAGGCAGGATCTTTCCCTGCAACCAACCAATTCCCACGATTCCCTGCTGCCCAGAGTAATAACCACATCAACACAAGCACCACCCATAGAAGACCAGCCTCTGATTACAACATATCCTGAAACAGCAACAAACTGGTACAACATGGCATTCAACCATAGGAAATAATCCTGGACAACAAGGGTCAGTGCTGGGAGCACTGCTGTTCACAATTTACATTAACAATTTAGACTTAGGAATCAAAAACACAATTTCTAAATTTGCTGATGACTCCAAATTGGGGAGGATAGTCAATACTGAGGAGGACTGCAACAAGTTACAGGAGGACATCAATAAACTTGCAGAATGGGCACATAATTGGCAAATGAAGTTCAACACATATATGTGAGGTAGTACATTTTGATAGGAAGAATAGGGAGGTCACTTATCACTTGGAGGGTGTGAGTCTAGATGGGGTAGAGGAACAAAAGGATCTCGGAGTACAAATACACAAATCACTAAAAGTTGCGACGCAGGTTAGCAAGGCCATAAAAAAGCAAACGGGTTTATTTCTAGAGGGATAGAATTGAAAAGTAGGGAAGTTATGCTAAACCTGTATCGAACCTTGGTTAGACCACACTTAAGTACTGTGTACAGTTCTGTTCGCCATATTATAAAAAGGATATAGAGGCACTGGAGAGGGTGCAGAGAAGATTGACAAGGATGATACCAGAAATGCGAGGGTATACATATCAGGAAAGGATGAACAGGCTGGGTCTCTTTTCTCTTGAAAAAAGAAGGCTGAGGGGTGACCTAATAGAGGTCTTTAAAATTATGAAAAATTTTGATAGCATGGATACAGAGAGAATGTTTCCACTTGTGGGGAAGAGCATAACTAGAGGCCATCAATATAAGATAATCACCAAGAAATCTAATAGGGAATTCAGAAGAAACTTCTTTACCCAAAGAGTGGTGAGAATGTGGAACTTGCTACCACAGGGAGTGGTTGAAGCGAATAGTATAGATGCATTTAAGGGGAGGATAGACAAGCATATGAGGGAAAAGGGAACAGAGGGTTATGCTGATAGATTTAGATGAGGAAAGACGGGAGGAGGCTCGAGTGAAGCATAAGCGCGGGCATGGACTGGTTGGACCGAATGGCCTGTTTCTGTGCCATATATCCTATGTAATCCTATGTAAAATAAGATCTGGATCTGAAGGCCTGACCACCTCTCCCTGACTTTTAGTGACACTACCATTGCAAATTCCCTAATCATCAACATCTTGGAGGTCACCATTGACTGGCGTTTTAACTGGACCAGCAATATCAACACTATGGGTACCAGAGTAGGGCCACGGCTAGGTACTCTATGATGAGTCGCTCAACTCCTGACCTTTCAAAGCCTCACCACTATCTACAAAGCTTAAGAAGGGTGTATTGGATCATTCAGCATTTGCCTGGGTGGTTGCAGCTGCAACAGCATCGAGACTCGACACCATTCAGGACTTGGCAGTTCAAATAAGAGGTACCCTTGCCAGTAAACTCAATACCCACCTCAACACCACCAGTAAATTGTGGCTGCAGTGTGTACTGCGGTAAGTCACCAAACTTATTGAATATAACTTATAGTATCAAGGACAACAGCAAAATCAAGAGCATGTCATCTCCATGTTCCCCTCCAATTGCACATTATTGTGACTTGGATGCATATCACTGTTTCTTCGTTGTCACTGGATCAAAACCCTGGAATTTCCTACCTAACACCATTCAGGGAACACCACCACCAGAAATGCAGTTGTTGAAGGAGAAATCCCACCACCATCTTATCAGGGCAACTGGGGATGGGCAATAAATGCAGCCTTGCCAGCAATTCCCGCATCCTTCGAACAAATAAAGAATCACTGGAAGTTTTCTTGCTAAAATCGAAGACATGCACACAGAGCGCTTAGCACTCTACAATACAATCTCCCTGGCAGAACACCAGATACAGGAACTTGAGACCAGCTTCCTGGAAGGTGACAGAATGGTAACAGTGCTGTAAAGCCAAATGACCTACTTACTACAGAGGGACTATAAAGGTAGATGACTTGTACAATGCTGCAACTATATCCACATCTTTTGGTGTCCCTCAAGGTCTTGAGAGAAGCAGACCAAACCCCTTTATCCAAAAGATCCTCCAATCCTTCCTGGAGCTGGACAACAAGGTGGACTTAACAGTAGAATGTGCCCACAGAATACTAACAATCATGACCATGGGCCAATACTGTCCCAGGGCCTTGGTAATGCAACGACTAAACTTTGAGGCAAAAGAGTTTTTCTGGGCAAGGTCCAAGGATTTATGATAAATCCAGAACCTTTGCTGACCTGAGCTCTTAAGAAACACAAGGGAGCGATTTTGCCAGCCCTGGGAAGGCGGGACTGCCGGGAAAAAGGCAGAATCTGGGGGCGGGTACCCATCCCGCCCCCAACCTGCCTTCGTGCCATCTTCCCAGGAGTCGGGTACCCAACCCGCGTCGGGCCCCGTCTCCTGGAGGCGGGAAGGGGATTACAGCCACTTAACTTCCTGTTAACAGGCAGTTAAGAGGATTATCCCCATTTTTCCAGCAGAGGTGCGGGCTTCCCGACGTCGGGAAACCTCACCACGGTCAGCGAGGCAAGCAGTGGGTCTGCGGGGGTGAGATGGGTCCAAAGGTGCGCTGTGGAGGTGAGTGATGGGTGCAAGTGTGGAGAAGTAAGTATGTGAGGTGAGTGAAAAGTGTTAGAAAAAGTTTCCTTAGCTTTGCTTCAATTGTTGGGGATCCGGAGGCTCCGGCATCTCCACGGCAGAGATGACAGAATGGCTGCTGCATTCTCCGATGCAACAGTCATCTGCTTTCTGCTCTGGAAATAGGTTTGGTGAGCCTTTAGTACAAGAACTCACCAAACAACAGAGAATGTCGGTGTTTGACAGCTTCTCAAAGCTGTCAAACGATGACAAATCGGAGAATGCAGCAGCCATTCTGTCATCTCTGCCGTGGAGATGCCGGAGCCTCCTGATCCCCAACGATTGAAGCCTGCAGGAAGAAACAAAGCTAAGGAAACTTTTTCTAACACTTTTCACTCACCTCACATACTTACTTCTCCACACATGCACCCATCACTCTCCTCCACAGCGCACCTTTGGACCCCTCTCACCCATGCAAATTTTTGACAGATGAAACGTCATACGCTGATGTTCTCTGTCACCTGCTTTCCCTTAATTGGCCTGCTAAGCCCACTGGGCAGGCTTGACAAGGTCAATCAAGGGAAAATAGCGTGAGTTGGCCACAAGTTGTTGGGGGCGGGACTAAAACCCGACAAGCAGCAGTCTTGCCCCCAACGCGCCCCCATTGGCAAAATCACCCCCACGGTGTTCCATTGCACTTCATGACAGGTTTCAGATAGAGGATGAATTACCCCATTAGGCTCCAGATTCTAAATATAGATGCACCCTTAGGTGGGCCACGCCTTCCTACAAGGCAGGAACATATCTGTTCCCCCACCTCTCTGGGTTTTTACTCCAAATATTTTTCCTTGTCTAAGTGTCTTAGACCACTCCTGCAGGCAAGCCCTCCCTCCAGCGTGTTCTTTTACCCACCCAATATCTTGGTCATTTGTTGCGAACTCAAGGATTAACACAAAATCCTAGTTGCTGTGCTTCAGCGACTGGTTTTGTGTGATTTTCTTTGACTTTGGAAACTGACAGAATAAACACTTCACCAGACAAGGCTATACATCAAATAGATTTTTAAACCAGTAAATGGATAAGTGAACAGAAGCAATGACAAGTGTTCTCAACTTAAGTATCCCTCCTTAGAAAATAGCAAACGGTCGTGTCTACTGCACTAAACTGAAATGTTGACTGGACACAATGGCCTAGAAATTGGATTGCAAAGCACCCGTTCATCAGGCTCCAATTTGGCGTGCAATATGCATGTCCTCAGTCCACATAAAAAGCGCACCGCATGCCGTATTGGTTAGGGTGCCCTGCAGTTCAGGGTGGTCCTGAAACAGGTATTCGGGCTCAATGCCTATGCAAATCGGGGCCTTGCATCTGTTTCACGCCCTTTGCCATATTGAGTTCCATTTTCTCAGGCGCACAACAGCCAAATCAGCAGTCTGTGACTGCTGGAAGTTGCCACGACAAAGGGAAGCAAAAACTGTTATACTTACCTAAATGTGCTCGTCCTAGCTGCACATTAAAACTTTGCCTCAATCGTGCAATCCGATTTCCAAGCCAGTGTTCCTGAATCTTAGCCTGTGTGTGGCAGTTTCTAGTTGACCATCAGGTAAGTCTGTTTTCTTTATCTCTCTCTCTCTTTCTGCCTTTTCTTTCTTTCTCTAGTAGACACATTTCTGCAGATTTATCTCCATCCTCAATACCATGCTTGCTTCCAGATCAGACAGCCTTAAGAGGCCTGGGGGTGAGACCTAGGTCAAGCAGATAACCAGAATAGACTAACACCTGGAGCAGATTAAGCGAGGATCACCTCAAGGTAATACATCAAGCTTACCACAGTGTAAACCTGGTCTACATATTCCTGCTAGCTGTAAGATGAATTCCCCTCACTGTGGCAGAGCACAATTCTCCCTACAGCAAATACGGGTAAAACATCTCTGAGACATATGGTAATCACACAGGGTGATGTATGGGCTCTGACAAAAGGTCATCAACCTGAAACGTTAACCCTACCGTACTCCCTCCACAGATGCTGCCTGACCTGCTGAGTGTTTTCAGCAATTTTTGTTTCTATTCGGCTGATGTTAGGACTCTGCCTGGAACTCAGGAAATATTAGGCTGTGTGAAGCCCACATAACCCAGACCAACCCCTTCCCCTTCCCCCCCCCCAACACCCCCCCCACCAAGAAAGCCAGAATGAAACTACAAACTAACAACCTGCCTCCTAGTGCTCCATAAAGGATCTGCCTAAACCTTGTAAGGCATATCATCATATTTATAACATTCCCGATACCCAGACCCAGCTGAATCCCAGAGGTCCTGACCCTCGGAACAACCCACTCTTCGCAGCGTGTGCAGAACAAACTGATCATCATAGAAATTTACAGCACAGAAGGCCATTCGGCCCATCTTGTCTGTGCTGGCCGACAAAGAGCTATCCACCCTAATCCCACTTTCCAGCACTTGGTCCGTAGCTTTGTAGGTTATGGCACTTTAAGTGCATATCCAAGTACTTTTTAAATGTGATGAGGATCTTTGCCTCTGCCACCCTTTCAGGTGAGTGTTCCAGACCCCCACCACCCTCTGGGTGAAAAAATGTCTCTTCAACTTCCCTCTAAACCTCCAACCAATTACTTTAAATCTATGCCCACTGGTTATTGACCCTTCTAAGGGAAATAGGTCCTCCCCCTCCACTCTATCTAGGCCCCTCATAATTTTATACACCTCAATTAGGTCTCCCCTCAGCCTCCTCTGTTCCAAAGAAAACAACCCTAGCCTATCCAATCTTTCCTCATCGCTAAAATTCCCCAGCCCAGACAACATCCTCGTAAATCTCCTCTGTACCCCCGCTCGTGCAATCGCATCCTTCCTCTAATGTGGTGACCGGAACTTCGCGCAGTATTCTAGCTGTGGCCTAACTAGTGTTTTATACAGTTTAAGCATAACCTCCCTGCTCTTATATTCTATGGCTCGGCTAATAAAGGCAAATATCCCGTATGCCTTCTTAACCACCTTATCTACCGGTCCTTCTACCTTCAGGGATCTGTGGACATGCACTCCAAGGTCCCTCTGATCTTCTGCACTTCTCAGTGTCCTACCATTTATTCCCTTGCCTTGTTAGCCCTCCCCAAATGCATTACCTCACACTTCTCCAGATTGAATTCCATTTGCCACTGTTCTGCCCACCTGACTAGTCCATTGATGTCTTCCTGCAGTCTGTAGCTTTCTTCATTATCAACCACACGGACAATTTTTGTATCATCTGCAAACTTCTTAATCATACTTCCTACATTCAAGTCCCAATCAATTAACCTGTTGTACCCATGTATACCACTAAGTATAGTGTTGTCAATGTGTGCTTGTACTTTTTTCTTGAGGGAATTAGGGGTGGGGGGAGGGGCAAACTAAGATTCATGCCTGCCTGGAATTTGTTGAGGTTTTTTATCCGAGACACCCAACACCATAATCTGTGTGTGTAAATATAAGAAATCTGCTTTTATCAGCCTTACGTTCCTTTATGATTTGCAAACATCTCTTATCATTTACTCACAGACGAGTTGTGTTCACTTGAAAAATGTAATTTTTCTTGCACGCTGAGGAATATTTACAGTGTTTAACTTGTGGCTTACCTATTTGTCAGGGGCCTTAAGTGATTTAAAAAAACGAACAAAAGAACAAAAGCAAAATTTGACAAATCAGTGAACTTGAAAGTAAGTTTTTTTAGAATAAAATTTTGCCTATTTTTTTTTGGTGGTGGCTTATTCCCTTTCTCTTCTCACACGACCCCAAAAAGTAGATATTTCATTGGATTGTGATAGAGGGCAACCTTTTATGGTCAGAATAGAGCTGGTCAAAGCAAGACATCACGTTCATGATCCTGAACAGCAGAGCTAGCTGGCTGAACTGAATTATACCTGCATGATGAGAAGCTAGGAACTGTGGAGGAGCAGAGAGATTTAGGGGTCCATGTACAGAAATCACTAAAAATTAGTGGACAGCTACAATTTTTTTTAAAGCTTTAAGGGGCTGAATGGCTTACTCCTGTTCCTATGAACTTTCAGTCCAGCGATTTTACAGCCATCTCTCTACCTTGATGACATCCTAACATCAGTTGCTGTCTTTATTGACCTGTTGAAACATTGAATTAATCAAATACTATTGATTGTCTTCTTTCCACCCCCTCCCCCCCCCCCCCCGCAACCTGCAAAAAAAAAAGTGTGGTAAACCACTGTTGTTGTTGCTCACCGTTGTTGTTGTTGCACACTGTTGTATCTATGCATGCCTCAGCTGGCTGCGCCCCTGGCTCCACCCACACGCCCAGGTATAAAGGTGACTGCTTTGCAGCCCCCTGCCTTCTTGGAAACCAGTCAACCACGAGAGGCATGCTCTGTTCTTTGTTAATAAAAGCCTTTTAGTTACTCTCCTAACTCTCCGTCTTTTATGAGTAATTAATAGCGCATCAATTTTATTAACAAAAACAAAATGTCGGCACCAAACGCTGAGCAGCAGGCGCTGCAGCAAATGACGGCACCAAACGCTGAGCAGCAGGCGCTGCTGCATGCCCTCAGACCAACATGCCTGGACCTAGACCTTCAAGAGGCGGGTTCGTCTACCAAGTTCACACAATGGCTGCGTTGCTTCGAAGCTTACCTGGAAGCCTCAGCCGTGACACTGGATGGAAACAAACACAAAATCCTGGCCTCCAAGGTGGGCCACCAAGTCTACACGCTCATCCAGGACGCGACTACCTACGCGGCGGCTATCGATTTGCTAAAAGGACAATACACACGCCCGGTAAATACGGTTTATGCCAGACACCTTCTGAGATCCCGCAAACAGCAGTCCGGGGAATCGGTGGAGGCATTCCTACAGGCACTACAGATACTCGGCCGAGCCTGCGACTGTAAAGAGGTATCGGCCGCGACACACACGGAGGGACTTATCCGAGATGCTTTCGTTGCGGGCCTCAAGTCCGACTACTCCCGGCAGAGACTGTTGGAGAAGGGCGAAATCGACCTGAAGAAGGCAGTGTCCCTCGCGCTCTCGCTAGACGCGGCCCACCGGAATATGGACGCATTCTCCCCTAACCGCTCCGCACCGTGGACGCCGCAACCTTGGGTCATGGGACTGCCACCCCCGATGTCCAAGTGCCCGAAATGTTACTTTTGTGGCCAGGCAAAACACCCCAGAGCACGCTGCCCGGCGAAAAACGCTACCTGCTCTGGCTGAAGGAAGAAAGGACACTACGTCAGCGCCTGCAAAGGTAAAACCGCTAACGCCGGCAGCGCCACGTGTGAACCGTGGGGGCAGCCATCTTGTCCGCCATCTTGGACACCTCCAGCCGCGTGGGGATCGGGATCATGGGCGCAGCCATTTTGTCCGCCATCTTGGACGCCTCCAACCCCAATCGCGGGTGACCCGGACTCGACCACCGCCTCGTCTGACGACCACAGCGACTCGCTCGACCATACACTGGCCTCCGTGACGCTGGACCAATCTCTCCCTCACCAACTGTCCAAGTCCATGATGGACATTACGGTAAACGGCCGCGCCACTACCTACCTTTTCGACAGCGGGAGCACGGAGAGCTTTATCCACCCCGACACGGTGCGCAGTTACTCTCTCCCGGTCCTGCCAACGCGCCATCGGATCTCTATGGCTTCCAAATCCCATTCAGCAGACGTCGGTGGCTACTGTGTAGTGACCCTTTCAGTAAGGGGCACAGAATACAAAAATTTTAAACTTCTTGTCCTGCCCCATCTCTGCGCTGCCGTTCTACTGGGGTTGGATTTTCAGTGCCACCTTAAAAGTGTCACATTAGCGTACGGCGGACCCCTCCCCCCACTCACAGTCTGCCGCCAGCAGCTTTTAAATCGCCCACCGCGCACCATTTGCAGCCTCTCCACGCTTAAAGTCTCCCCCTCCCCCTTGTTCGCTAACCTCACACGCGACTGTAAGCCCATCGCTACCAAAAGCAGGCGGTACAGTGCCGGGGATAGGAGCTTCATTAAATCCGAAGTAGCAAGACTCCTGAAGGAAGGGATTATTGAGGGTAGCACTAGCCCATGGCGAGCACAAGTGGTGGTAGTGAAGACTGGCGAAAAACAGCGCCTAGTTATTGACTACAGCCAGACGATCAATCGCTACACCCAGTTAGATGCATACCCACTCCCCCGCATATCTGACACGGTCAATCAGATAGCACAATACCGGGTGTTCTCGACGATTGATCTGAAGTCAGCATACCACCAGCTCCCCATCAGGGCTGAGGACCGCCAGTACACAGCTTTTGAAGCTGACGGTCGTCTCTACCACTTCCTCCGAGTCCCCTTCGGCGTCACCAACAGGGTTTCGGTCTTCCAAAGGGAAATGGACCGAATGGTTGACCAGAACGCGCTGCAGGCCTCCTTCCCCTATCTAGACAACGTCACCATCTGCGGCCACGACCAGCAGGACCATGACGTTAACCTAGAGAAATTCCTCCGTACGGCCCAGCGGCTGAATCTAACATACAACAAGGACAAATGTATGTTTCGCACCACGCACCTCGCCATTCTTGGCTGCGTAGTGGAGAACGGAGTCATCGGCCCCGACCCTGACAGAATGCGCCCCCTGATGGAGCTCCCCCTCCCCCACTGCCAAAAAGCACTGAAGAGATGCCTAGGGTTTTTCTCTTACTATGCTCAGTGGGTGCCCAACTATGCGGACAAAGCCAGACCCCTCATCAAGTCCACCTCCTTCCCCCTGACAGCAGAGGCATGTGCAGCCTTCACTCTCATAAAAAGAGATATTGCGAAGGCCACAATTCACGCAGTGGATGAGTCCATCCCTTTCCAAGTGGAGAGCGACGCATCCGACTTCGCCCCAGCTGCAACCCTTAACCAGGCGGGGAGACCCGTGGCCTTTTTCTCAAGGACCCTCCAGGGCCCCGAGATTCGACACTCCTCTGTCGAAAAGGAGGCCCAGGCCATTGTGGAAGCGGTGCGACATTGGAGGCATTACCTGGCCGGAAAATGATTTACCCTGCTCACTGACCAGCGTTCAGTGGCTTTTATGTTTAATAATAAGCAGAGGGGCAAAATCAAGAACGACAAGATCTTGAGGTGGAGAATCGAACTCTCCACCTACAACTACGATATCTTGTACCGGCCCGGGAAACTCAATGAGCCCCCAGATGCCCTATCACGTGGTACATGCGCCAACGCACAGGTTGATAGACTGCAGACCCTCCACAATGACCTCTGCCACCCGGGGGTCACCAGGTTCTTCCATTTCATCAAATCCCGTAACCTGCCCTACTCCATCGAGGAGGTCAGGTCCATGACCAGGAACTGCCAAATCTGCATTTTTATAGGCCAGACAGAGCAAGCCTGATCAAGGCCACTCGCCCCTTCGAGCGCCTGAGCGTCGATTTTAAAGGGCCGCTCCCCTCCTCTGACCGCAACGTGTACTTCCTCAACATAATTGATGAGTACTCCCGTTTCCCGTTTGCCATCCCTTGCCCAGACATGACCAGTACCACGGTCATTAAAGGTCTGAATGACCTTTTCGCCTTGTTCGGCTTCCCTAGCTATATCCATAGCGACCGGGGCTCATCCTTTATGAGCGACGAACTCCGTCAGTACCTGCTCACGAGAGGTATTGCTACAAGCAGAACCACCAGCTACAACCCCCGGGGGAACGGCCAGGTGGAAAGAGAGAACGCGACGGTTTGGAAGGCCGTCCTCTTAAACTTAAAATCTAAGGGCCTTCCGACCTCTCGCTGGCAGGAGGTCCTCCCTGCGGCGCTCCACTCCATTTGGTCACTGCTTTGTACGGCCACCAATGCCACCCCCCATGAAAAAATTTTCACTTTCCCCAGGAAGTCCACATCGGGGACCTCGCTACCGACATGGCTGACGTCTCCAGGACCCGTCCTACTGCGGAAGCACGTGAGGTCCCATAAAACGGACCCCCTGGTCGAGAGGGTGAGCCTCCTCCACGCCAACCCCCAGTATGCTTACGTGGCGTACTCGGACGGGCGGGAGGACACAGTCTCCATACGAGACCTCGCACCTTCGGGTGCCCCTGAAGCACTACCATTGCCATCCACCACTACCCACAACCCAACCCCTGTAGACGGCATGCCGCAGCCCCAGGACCCGTCATTGACCACCCAACTACTCGAGACGCCAGATTCAACGTTGGATGCTGCACCATCACCGCCGCCACCACGACGATCAGGACGGCATACAAGGCCACCTGATAGACTTACTTACACGAACCTTTAGTACACTTCACCCCGCCGGACTCAAATTTAAACAAGGGGTGAATGTGGTAAACCACTGTTATTGTTGCTCACCGTTGTTGTTGTTGTTGCACACTGTTGTATCTATGCATGCCTCAGCTGGCTGCGCCCCTGGCTCCACCCACACGCCCAGGTATAAAGGTGACTGCTCTGCAGCCCCCTGCCTTCTTGGAACCCAGTCAACCACGAGAGGCATGCTCTGTTCTTTGTTAATAAAAGCCTTTTAGTTACTCTCCTAACTCTCCGTCTTTTATGAGTAATTAATAGCGCATCAAAGTGCAAGCTGAAATATGCTTGTAGTGTCTTGCAGCTTGTTTCTTACAAACCTATTGAGATTGCTGAAGGAGGTAAGAGACCACTGAAAGTGGCTAACCATGACTCTGGTGTGATTCAGAAATTCTACCACAGTGCTCAGAGCAGTAATTTTGTGTGAGATGTGACTGACTACCACTAAGTGATTAAGTTAAAATCTTTCTGGGGCAAAAAGACCAATGATAAGGGGGTATTTTCCTCATACAGAGAGAATTAATTTAAAATCTATTCACCTTTTATAGTCTTCACAAAAGAACACTATTGTCAAAGTCGGGAACAGTTGTCATGTCATCTTTAACAGCCATCTTTGTGTTCTGTTGTTTTTAATTCATTTAATCTTCTTGTTGCTGTGCTGTGGTATTATGAGTAATATGAAGTGCTATTGTTCAGTAAAATTATGTGAAAACTAAGTTCTGAATTAAGGTTCTGTGGTTTACAGTCTCCAGGATTCAGCGCTTTACAACTTCACAAATGAGGCAATTTGTAAGAAGCTTTTTCTTCTCGAGTGCTCATTATCCCTCAAAGTTGTTTCAATATGCGGTGGATATTGTTGGAGTCCCATTTTCCCTGCATTTGTACCAGTAAATTATGCTGCCAGTTGGTTTCTCAAAAGACATAAATGGACTGACATAAAAATAAGACATTTAATTGAAGTTTGCCATCCTTGTACATTATTGATTCATAAGGACTGAAATGTGTTATCCTGAAATTGCAGGGCTTTTAGGAGAGGAGGAAGAATTAAGAAACTCCTGTTAGAAGTTATCATTTCGATAGCAATTTTGGACTCCTGGATAACAGTGGCAAATGTTAACACTGATCAATCATCACTGTTAGCTGTGTAGATATTTTTAGTGTCTGCCCAAAAAAGATAGTACTAGTTTAAAAGGTTGTGGTGTTGACAAAGATGTTGGAAGAAATATATTGCTTAAAAATCTAAAAATCATGAAAAGTGAGTAGGATGTGCAGTACTGCATATGCTAGTAAACACAAATCTATTGGTTATTGGAAGTACATGCTACCGTTCCTTCAACCATGTGCAAGAACAACAGCTTGTATTTATATAGCGCCTTTAACATAGCAAAATGTCCCAAAGCACTTCACAGGAGCGTTATCAAACAAAATCTGACACCGAGCCACATAAGGAGATATTAGGGCAGATGGCCAAAAGCTTGGTCAAAGAGGTAAGTTTTAAGGAGCGTCTTAAAGAAGGAAAGAGAGGTAGAGAGCAGAGAGGCTTAGGGAGGGAATTTCAGAGCTTAGGCAGCTAAAGGCACGGCCACCAATGCTTTGATAAGAGCCATTTCGGTACTTTGGCAGGGGTGGAAACCTGATTGGAAGGATTCAAACATGGCGTTCTGGGAAAGATGGGCACGGATTTGGGGGGTGACAACACGTTCAAGGACTTTGAAGAAGAAAGAGAGGTTAGAGATGGGGCGGTAGTTTGCAAGGACGGAGGGGTCAAGGGTTGGTTTTTTGAGGAGAGGGGATGATGACAGCAGATTTGAGGGAGAGGGGGACAGTACCTGAGGAGAGAGAACTGTTAACAATGTCAGCTAACATGGGAGTCAGAAAAGGAAGTTTGGGTGATCAGCAGTTTGACGGGAATAGGGTCAAAGGAGCAGGATGTGGGTCTCATTGGAAAAGCTGAGCTCAGAGAGGGCATGAGGGGAGAGAAACTGGAGAAAGATGCGAGTTCAGGGCTAGGGCAGAGGTGATCCTTAGAGGAATTTTGGCCCAGTGGGCTAGGGGAAGGAAGGGAAGTGGCAGAGGCAGCTGATCGGATGGTATCAATCTTAGTGACAAAGAAGTCCATGAGCTCTTTGCACTTGTTGGAGGTGAGGGTGGAGGAGACAGGGGAGAGGGATTTAAGAAGACGGTTTGCAGTAGAGAAAAGAAGCCGGGGGTTACCTTTGCAATCCAGAATGATTCTGGAATAGTGATCAGTGTTGGCAGACGAGAGCAGGACCTGTTAGTGCTTTATGTGTTCCAACCAGATCTGGCAGTGAATGGCTGAACCAGTTGTCTGCCATATCTGCTCAAACGTCCGTCCCTTAGACTTAAGGGAGCAGAGATGAGGGCTGTACCTGGGGGAGCGGCCAGGGTGAGATGAAGTAAAGTTATACTGGGGACTATGGCATCCAAGGTAGTGGTGAGAGTGTGGTTGAGCAGATCGGTAACTACAGAAATGTCAAAGTGAATGGCGGGCCAAAGGCTGGACAGTTGGGATTTTGAAAGTGCAGTTGTAAGTGAGTTGGGAGAGAGTTTTTTCCAGGAGCGGACACAGAAGGAAGTCGGGTTGGGAGAGAAAAGGGGGATGTAGGTGGAGAGCGATACAAAGAAGTGGTCAGAGATGGACTTCTCTGCGATTGACACGATGGGAGTAGCAAGGCCACGTGAGCTGGCAAGGTCAAGGGGGTGGCCGTGCATACAGATTGGGGAATTTACATGGAGGGAGAGATTAAGGGGAGGATAGGAGGCAGTGAATTCAAAGGAGAGAGAGCATGATGAATTGAGATGGAGGTTGAAATCACCGAGCATGAGAAGTCATTCGGTGCGGAGGCTGAGGGAGGGAAGCAGTGAAGGTATCTCGGTGATAACATTTTTATGGTACTTGGGATGGTTTCTTCCAACAAGCAAGTTTTAACGGTGTTGGTCAGGACTAATCTACATGGTAAGGATACATTGTTGATCGTAGGCGATGCATTGCCAATTACAGTTACGATTGTTAGGTGTGGACTTGCACTTAGAATCTGTGGGGGCTTTTCATATTTGTACAGGATGTGAATATTAGTTAAAGAATTTGTACGTATGCTGTAATTTCAAATTGAGGATGAAACTAAAAATTCAACTCAATTCTTTAGCTTTATTAACTCAGATTGAAGCAGCAGTGCATACGAGCTGCTGTTCCGTCATACTTCGAAGAGTTTGACTTTTTTTCCCCAAAAAAATTATTTACAAAACACTCACTCAGTAATACAAAATCTCCACTTCCCTCTCCATGAAATTTTCCTGTGGTTCCATCAGTTCTTGCTTCACAATATAGTTCTAGCCTCGTATCATCTCAAATTGAGCTCAGTTGAAAATTGAAGACACCCTTGAATGAGCCTTCTGTCACTTCTTAGGCAGTCCCTCGGAGAGCCTTCTGCCACTAACCTGGGTGTGATTGAATTCAGCAGGAGCTTTCCTGAATTGTCTGCCTGCAGTGTGGATTGAAAGTGACCCTGTTACACTGAGGTATGTCACTCAGGCTCAGGTTTCACTGTTGTTTCCACTCAGTTCAGATCACGTTAATCTGAAATGAGTATGATTTACATTTCCACTGCTTTCAAGCCCAACCTCGGAAATACATAGTGCAATATATGTCAGGCAGCATGGGCAGTAAATAGTAATCAAGTGCACATGTAAATCATAATAAGGCCCAGTAGTGTTAATTGTAATCCCAGATAATGGCTTAAATCGAGGCCACTAATGTAAATGGATATGAGTAGTTAGAATTAAATTATTCAGTGACTATTAAGTCATTCTTTGCCAACAATGAGAGAATGGTGTAATTTATTTCCTTCTTAAATTCCCCACCCTTCCTCTGTCTTCCAGCTCCCACACTGGCTCCATTAGTTTTGAGGGGCAAACTTCTCCACAGCTGTCAACATTGCCATTTGATGATGGGCCAACAGGTGGCTTTCCACCTGAAAGGCAAGACTGTATTTGTTTGATTTCCCACATTATCCTGAAGGAGTTAGCTGTAAATCATTTATTGTCATCCATCAGTCCTGCTTGTTCCTATATTTTCAATGCTTTAAAACTACGAGTCAGATGGAGCCTGAGAACAGATGTATTGAGTTTCCCTCTGCAGCCACTTGCAGAGTTTTGCTTCCCTGACATCAGAATTGAAGAATGCGGAGAGTGAATTCCAATCCCCATTCATGATGTCACTGTTGGAACATTTCATTCACAAAATTCAAAGCAGAACAGGAGTTTTGTCAACATCTGAAATCGAAAGGCAGATTAATGTTTCTGGTGTGATCCTCTGTCAGAACACCCGGTCTCATTCGAAACATTTACCTGTCTATCTCTTTCAGATGCTGACTCACCCACTGTGTGTTTTCAGCATTTTGTACATGTATTTCAGATTCCCATTGTGTTTTTCTTCATTTGTTTATACACAAAAAAACTGTTGTCCCGTTCGCTTTGAACAGCAGTTTTAAAGCATAAAAATGTAACAATAATGGAGGATGGATGAACTGAATGGCTGGCACCAAACGTTCAGATCGCTCCCTTTTACATCACTTAGGATTGTGTGGTAGGGGACTTGTGATGAGTACAGTTTTCCTTTAAATATTTAATATATAAATTGCTAGCATTCAAATATTGAAATGAAATAATTGCATTCCTGTGAAATTAATATTTTATTTGGATTGTTTTCATCTCCATTTACAAAATAGATGTAAACATTTTCTTCAAGTACATGATTTAATTTTTAATTAGTTATGAATTACGAGATGATCTCAGGATCCCCTCATATTTTGCCTATTATTAGACAGTTGAATTTGTATTTCTTCTCTGTTTTCAGTGTATTTATTTGAATAATGCATCGGTTTAATTTCTAACAATGTGTTGTTTCTCAGTCAATTCAGATAGTGAATATGGTTTACTTGCCATTTCCCTTTTGTATCCAAAAAAAATTAGCAACTTCTCCATTTTAGTTTATGCAGTTTAAGCATTTGATATGTAGCACAGAATTCATTTTATTTTCCATTTATTGCTGCAAAATCTATAAGGTTTATTCCCTGTGCAATGTAAACTGTTCAGGAACAGATGAATGGCACCATTTGTAACTTTGTAAATGATATGTTAAAATTAGCGATTTAGAAGAAATAAGACATGCGTATGGCAATTAAAATAACCCCCAGCCTAGCTACCACACTCTCTCCATCAAGTCTTTCACACCCATTTTCATCTACATAAGAACATAAGAATTAGGAGCAGGAGTAGGCCATATGGCCCCTCGAGCCTGCTCTGCCATTTAATTAGATCATGGCTGATCGTTGACTTCAACTCCACTTTGCCGCCGGACCTCCATATCCCTTGATTCCCCTAGAGCCCAACAATCTATCTATCACAGCCTTGAATATACTTAACGGTTCAGCACATACAAACCTTTGGGGCAGAGAATTCCAAAGATTCACAACACTCTGAGGAAAGAAATTGCTCCTCATCTCAGTCTTAAATGGCCGACCCCTTATCCTGAGACCATGCCACCTAGTTCTAGACTCTACAGCCAGGGGAAACAACCTCTCAGCATTTATCCTGTCAATCCCCCTTAGAATCTTATGTTTTAATGAGACCACCTCTCATTCTTCTAAACTCCAGAGAGTATTAGCCCAATCTCTAAGACAAGTACATCCTTCCTCAGGTAAGGAGACCAAAACTGTGCACACTACTCCAGGTGAGGTCTCACCAAAGCCCGGTACAATTGTAGCAAGACTTCCTTACTCTTGTACTCCAATCCTCTTGCAATAAAGGCCAACATGCCATTTGCCTTTCTAATTGGTTGCTGTGCCTGCATGCTAACTTTGTTTCCTGTATGGGGACACCTAAATCTTTCTGAACACCAACATTTAATAGTTTCTCACCATTTAAAAAATATTCTGTTATTCGATTCTTCCTACCAAATTGAATCACATTTCCCCACATTATACTCCATCTGCCACCTTGTTGCCCACTCACTTAACCTGTCCATATCCCTTTGCAGGCTCTTTGTGTCCTCCTCACAGCTTACTTTCCCACCTAGCTTTGTATCGTTAACAAATATGGATATATTACACTCAGTTCCTTCATCATTAATATAAATTGTAAATAGCTGAGGCCCAACCACTGATTCTTGCAGCACCCCACTAGTTACAGCGTGCCAACCTGAAAATTATCCTTTTATCCCTGCTCTCTGTTTTCTGTCTGTTAACCAATCCTCAATGCATGCTACGATATTACCCCCAACCCCATGAGCCCTAATCTTGCGTAACAACCTTTTATGTGGCACCTTATCGAATGCATTTTGGAAATCCAAATATACTACTTCCACTGGTTCCCCTTTATCTACCCTGCTAGTTACATCTTCAAAAAACTTGATTAAGCTTGTTAAACACCATTTCCCTTTCATGAAACCATGTTGACTCTGCCTATGATTTTCTAAATGCCCTGTTAACACTTCCTTAATAATGGATTCCAGCATTTTTCCGACAACTGATGTCAGGCTAACAATCCAGAAATTATTACCTTTGAGGTTCTGCCTTTTAATTTGGACCCTAGCTTCTCAAACGTTCTCAGCAGAACCTCATTCTGAGTTCTATCTATGTAATTGGTTCCTGCGTGGACCACGACAATTGGATCCTCCCATTCCCACTCCAAATTCTTCTCCAGCTGCGAGGAGATATCTTTAACCCTGGCACCGGGCAGGCAACACAAAATTCGGAACTCCCGGTCGCAGCTGCAGAGAACTGTACCTATGTCCCAATAATGTCCCCTACCACTACAACATTAATTTCCATTCCCCCCCTAACTTAAGTGGCCTCCTGTACCATGGAGCCGTGGTCACTTTGCGCATCCACCCTGCAGACTCTGCCCTCATCCAAACAGGCAGCAAGAACCTCATACCTGTTGGATAAGGGCAAAGACCGAGGCTCCTCTAGCACTGCATCTAAGGTCCCCTTACCTGCCTGAGTCACAGTCACACCCTCCGATCCCTGACCACTATCCAGGACAAAGCAGCCCGCTTGATTGGCACCCCATCCACCACCTTAAACATGCACTCCCTCCACCACCGGCTCACTGTGGCTGCAGTGTGTACCATCTACAAGATGCACTGCAGCAACTCTCCAAGGCTTCTTCGGCAGTGCCTCCCAAGCCAGCGACCTCTACCACCGAGAAGGACAAGGTGCATGGGAACACCATCACCTGCAAGTTCCCCTCCAAGTCACGCACCATCCTGACTTGGAAACATATCGTCGTTCTTTCATCGTCGCTTGGTCAAAATCCTGGAACTCCCTCCCTAACAGCACTGTGGGAGCACCTTCACCACAAGGACTGCAGCAGTTCAAGAAGGTAGCTCACCACCACCTTCTCAAGGGCAATTAGGGATGGGCAATAAATACTGACCTGACCAACAATGCCCACATCCCAGGAATGAATAATAAAAAAAACACTAACCAGACCTGTACCTCTACCTAACATAAGGGGTGTGACTGTCTCCTGGATCAAAGTGTCCAGGTAACTCTCCCCCTCCCTGATGCCCTGCAATGTCTGCACCTCGGACTCCAGCTCAACAACCCTGGCTGAGGTTCTTCGAGATGCAGACACTTATTGCAGACGTGTTCGTCCATGATGGCGAAGCTCCCCACATGCTCCCACATGCTGCAGTTGCGACACACCACCTGCCCTGCCAACCCTTTATAACCTTGTTTTATTTTTTCATTAATTAGAGTTTATGTATTTAATTAACTTAACATAGTTTAGTTTTTTTTTAACTAATTACTTGATTTAAGTTATATAGGTAGATTCAATTAAATATTTACCTGTAACACAAAGCATTACAAGTCTTGGAGGCAAAAAGCAGCACTTTTTTTCACGTTGCCGGCAAAATCCAACATTTATTGCCCATGCCTAATGCAACTGATTGGCTTGCCAGGCCATTTCAAAGGGTAGTTAACAGACAACCACATTGCTGTAGGTCCTGAGTCACATCTAGGCCAGACCAGGTAAGGACGGCAGATTTCCTTCCCTAAAGGACATGAGTGAACCAGATGGGTTTTTACGACAATCCGATAGTTTTATGGTCACCATTACTGATACTAGCTTTTTATTCCGGATTTATTTAAGTAACTGAATTTAAATTCCCCAGCTGCCATGGTGGGATTTGAACTCATGTCTCCGAATCATTAGTCCAGATCTCTGGATTACTAGCCCAGTTACATAATCACGATGCGACCGTACCCCCTCCTTGCCCCTCTTTTCTGAATTCCCACTCTCTCCAAATTCCCAGCTTTAACAAAGACCACTCTGTGCAGACCACTCTCTTCCTCCTGCTTTGGCACCAAACCAAAATCTATAATAGTACATTGTGCTGACCTTTGAGTTTTTATTTCTATGTGTCCCACCATTAAGTTTAGAGAACATTCACGGAAATTGACTGTCCACCTAACCTTGCCACCGAAAAATGAATTTCTGAAAAAAATTGTCACCGACTATTCATTTTTTTGAAATAATCAACTTATTAACAAAACATTTAATGCTTTACTTCATCTATCTACATATATAAACGAATCGATCTGTCTGTCTGTCCTTCTGTCTGTCCTTCTGTCTGTCCTTCTGTCTGTCCTTCTGCCTGTCCTTCTGCCTGTCCTCGGGTGTGCGTCTGTCCGGCTATGCGCTCGAAAGTTATACGGCATACCTACGCGCGCGTTACCTCCGAAGAAAGCTTACGCTTCCGGGACGCTCGTAAGCGTATTTACTTTTCGGTCGGACGAAAATTGTTCGCGCCTTATGCAAAAAAAACTTCAAAATTAAACTCATTATCTGCTAGCATTGATTGACTGACGTCAAGGTTCGACCAATCCTGTGCCGTCATGATTGACCAATCCTACAGTACGGTCCCCTGATGGTTGACCAATCGGTGTGTGGGCGGGACTAATCGTTTTCATCTCGGGGATCTGGCAGCCATTGTTTCACTGCCATTACTTCAGCTTCCAGCTCAAACTACTTTGATCATCCAGCTTTGAAAAAGTTAGTATCTCTTTTAAAAATAACATAAGACTTACCAAAAACCTTTTATAAGTACTTTCACTTTCATCTTTCAAGGTATTAAAAGGTAGAAATGTTGCCCGGCAGCAGATTCACAAAGGGACACAGACAGGGCCCCAAAGCCTGGGACTCCATTTAAACCGCCCGGCAGCAGATTCACAGAGGGACACAGACAGGGCCCAAAGCCTGGCACTCGATTTAAACCGCCTGGCCCAAAACAGCCCTGGCAAAGCCGGGCTCCCCCCAGCTAGTGTTTAATAAAGTATGCCTTTCCTGGCTGAGTACAAGGAACCCCAATTATTCACTGCATGTTGCGGGGACCTGACTGATGTTTTTCCCCATTTTTCTCCCTTGTTGAAGTGTGACTCATGCTGGGGTACAGTTCCACCTCTGTGCTCTGTTGAAGTGTAAGTCATGCTGGGGTACAGTTCCACCTCTGTGCTCTGTTGAAGTGTAAGAAATCACACAACACCAGGTTATAGTCCAACAGCTTTATTTGAAATCACAAGCTTTCGGAGCGCTGCTCCTTCTTCAGGTGAAGTGGAGAAATGCATAAAGACACAGCTTATATAGTCAGAGAATCATGTCAGATGTTTACAGGTAACCTTTCCAACTGCCATTTATCGCACCTCGGCAGAGAGATAATCACAGCAGTCAAAGGTGTGAATGGTGTCCAAACAGGTCAGTCAGGGAAACATTACATCAAACATGTTGTGTGATTTCTTACATTTGTCCACCCCAGTCCAACTCCGGCATCTCCACACTCTGTTGAAGTGTAAGTCATGCTGGGGTATAGTTCCACCTCTGTGCTCTGTTGAAGTGTAAGTCATGCTGGGGTACAGTTCCACCTTGGCATTCTGTTGCCTCACTCAGGTGACTAATTCTTTATGATATATATAGTTAAAGTGATTTTTTTTTTGCTAGTGGTATTTCATATTGCAAGGTGATTTTGCTCACATTTTGTTAGTCTGATATATTGCTGATTATTTATCAGTCGAGCACATTTTCTCAAAATTGGCATGACTTTTTGTCGTGCTTTTCAGGGATTTTATTGTGGGTAAATCATAAATTGTTAAAATTTTTTACAAATGCTTGCATCCTGAATTAATGTAATGTGCCATTCGTCTTCTCGTTTTCAATTCCTTCAGCTTGTTTCAATATGAAGCATATGTGAACGTTCTGAGTTATTTCCCAACTTGCTGTAACAATTCTTAAAGCATAAATTACTTTTGAGATTTGGTGCGAATGAGCAAAACATAACTCTAAATGTTAAGACTAACTGATGGCAAAGTTAACACAAATTGATCAGACTTGTTTGGTTCTATTGACTTTCCCCTTTAGTTAAATGAATTTTGAATATGCATCCAAATGAGCATTCTGGAATCAACTGTGCTCATAACTTAATATATTGTTGATGTTTTTGGGCATTTGATCTAGCTTAGAGGGGGAATTCTAAAAATCTTAAATCCCAGATTCATGTTTTTCCTGAACACTGACTGCTGTGTTCTGCGCTCCTTTTGTAGAGAAGCTGCTCTGAGTTCATGTTTCATAGTCCTTTGGACTTGTCTTAGGATATCATCCCAAAGTCCTGTGTGTGTGTTCTATATGCAAGTTGGGTTGAGAAGCTTCTGAAATAGAAATGAATTAGATAGTTGATCAATTGTAGTTTTTTTAGTTATTTTATAGAATGTATAATCTGATATGACTATTATTTTGGACTGATATTGTATTAAAGCTGCAAGTGATTTAGGACCAAGTTCATGCTGGGTTAGAAATTTGTCATTTTCTTCTTGCTTCTCCATTCTTCTTGCTGCAAAGAGGACTTTTGAAAAATTACTTCAGCCAGCCTAAACTCAATTCCTAGTGGTCATGGGCCTCAGTACAAAGCTGACCATAATTGCCACAAATTAGTGCTAAATTGGAAGGTTTATTCAGCGAAGCTATTAGGATGGCTGTGTGGAAAATGGAAAAATGAATATTGGTGCAGTCAGGGTGCTGCTTTGAGGTTGAGGTGTAAGTATGGTGGGACAAAGTGAAGGGGGTTTCTGTTTAGTCACTAGCCATGTTACCTCTGATGTGCCTCCTGATGACAGCAGGTGATTAAAGTTGGTGATAAAAAACCCATTCCATTCAGGAGTGCAAAAGTTAGAAAATATATCTTTTAATTGATTTAAAGAGCAGAGCAAGCCTCTCTTCCTTTTTGCTTTACAGCTTAATTTTGTTCCCTTTTAGATTTTTTTCACAAAATTACATTAAATAAAAACATTTCAAGTGATTTTAAAATTCTTCAGTGTTGCTAATCAGCAGTACTGCTGCTGGTTCAGTACATTCTAATGGAGTAAGAAATCATTGGAGACTTTAAAGCATTACTCACATCAGAAAATTATTAGTCTAGTGGCTAATTACGACAGTCCAAATCCTCCCTGCTGCTTTTTTATAATTTTTCTATAATTAAAAAGTTTTCATGAAGCCAGTATCTCTGGCAGCAATTTAAGACTGCAATGAATTAAATTGAATACCAGATCCTCTGGTTATGCAGTTTTAAACCAAAAAAACAGGCACACCTGATACCAGGATTTACCCTCAAGGACACGGGAACAGCTGTTAACAAATAAAACTCGTGTTTCTCTTTCTATTTATTTATGCATTTTGCTCTGCTCAGTAGCTGAATGATGTGTAATTGCACTAAAATGAAAGATTATTTTGAAGCATGTTGTTCCACCTTTGCATGTACAGTAAATTTAAAAAAAAAATCTAAGATGGAATACCAGTTTTCTCCGCTCAGTTTTCTTCTCCCCTTTCCTGAAGAGGATACACTTGTAGCTGGCAGCCTTCCCACGTTACTTTAATCCAAGGCATTAGTCACCAGCAGGTTAATTGATCATAGGGACGTCACAGATGAGCCTGATCCTGGCCTCACTGGCTGACACTTTCCAACAGGGATCACTGAATCGTGATCAGGAGCAGAAACCTTGGCTTCTTGTCTTTTCTCTCCTATATACCAGGGCACAGAGGGCAATTATTGCTATCCTGGCTGAGCTGTCCTTAACTCGGAATGGACGAGGGATAAAGGCATTTATTCGTTTTATTTTAATAAAATACATAATGTTCTTGTTTTTCTTATCTTCACTCTCTTCCCTTGGAGAATGGTGCAAAGTAGCGGAAGTATTTGCAGGCTGATTAACATTTTGATGGGCCGCAGTGTGAACGTGCCTTCCATTGCCATAACCATCTTTATAGCAGTTGATAGGGTCGTTAGTCCTGTACGGTGAAAGGGTTTTATGGGCTCCCATACCCGAGGGTGGGGGGCCACCCACACCCACTGGATGTGAGTATCCTCCTGGATGTCAACCCATAATCCAGAGCCAGAGCTCTGGTCTCCACTTGCCAGGACTGTCTGGAGTTGGGTTTGAACCCTGTGTCTTCTGACTCAGAGGTAGCAGTGCTACCTCTCTCTCTCTTAGGCAGTCCCTTGGAACTGAGGATGACTTGCTTCCACATTAAAAATGAGTTCTCAGGTGACTGATGAGTCCAATGCGGGACTGACCGTCTCTGTAAGAGGTGGGGCAGACGGTGGTTGAAGGGGCGGGTGGGTGGGGTGCTTGGGTTGACGTGCGCTGCTTGCGCTTGGCTTTCGCTTGCTCCCGTCGAAGAGACTCGAGGTGTTCGGTGCCTTCCCGGATGCTTCTCCTCCACTTTGTGTGGTCTTGGGCCAGGGATTCCCAGTTGTCAGTGGGGATGTTGCACTTTTTCAAGGAGGCTTTGAGGGTGTCCTTGAAGCGTTTCCTCTGCCCACCTGGGGCTCTCTTGCTGTGTAGGAGCACCGAGTAGAGCGCTTGTTTTGGGAGTCTCGTATCGGGCACGCGGACAATGTGACCTGTCCATCGGAGCTGACTGAGCATGGTAAAAGCTTCGATGCTGGGGATGTTGGCCTGAGCGAGAACACTGACGTTGGTACGCCTATCCTGCCAATGGATTTGCAGGATCTTGCGGATGCAGCGTTGGTGGTACCTCTCCAGTGCTTTGAGGTGCCTGCTGTACATGGTCCATGTCTCTGAGGCATACAGCAGGGTGGGTATCACTGCTGCTCTGTAGACCATGAGCTTAGTGCAGGGTTTGAGGTCCTGGTCTTCAAACACTCTCTTTCTCAGGCGACCGAAGGCTGCACAGGCACACTGAAGGCGGTGTTGGACTTCGTCATCGACGTCTGCCCTTGTTGACCGTAGGCTCCCGAGGTATGGAAAGTGGTCCACGTTGTCCAAGGCCTCGTCATGGATTTTGATAATCGGGGGGCAGCACTGTGTGGCGGGGGCAGGTTGCTAGAGGACCTTTGTCTTACGGATGTTTAGTGTATGGCCTATGCTCTTGTGTGCTTCGGTGAAGGTGTTGACGATGGTTTGGAGTTCGACCTCCGAGTGAGCGCAGACGCAAGCGTTGTCTGCATACTGTAATTCGACGACAGAGGTAGAACAGTTTCCCATTTGTTCTGTAAATTAGCTCCACTCCAGCGGGGTGCTTATTGAGGGTGACATGGAGTATTGCAGCAAGGAAGATCAAGAAGAGCGTTGGTGCGATGACACAGCCTTGCTTGACCCCGGTCCGTACGTGAATTGGGTCTGTGGTGGAACCGTTGGTCAGGATCACGGCTTGCATGTCGTCGTGAAGGAGGTGGAGGCTTGTGACAAACTTTTGAGGGCAGCCGAATTTGAGGAGTATACTCCATAATCCCTCACGGTTGACAGTCCCTCATCCCTGGTAACATCATGGTAAACCTCCTCTGTACCTTTTCTAAGGCCTTTACATCTTTACTGAAGTGTGGTGCCCAGAATTGTCCACACTACTCCAGCTGGGGCCTAACCAGTGATTTATAAAGTCTATATGCATTTAAGTGTGGAAGTTTAAAGGATACATATGCCACCTCAGATTCATGCTTGTTATACTCTGCTGAAGTTTCAATCTTATGGCTTATGATGTCATCAGTTAGGCTATTGGCTGGTGACCATTCTCACTATTAACTATTCTCTTTGAGGCTGAACCACACTGTTCACAACCTTGGTGTCATATTTGACCGTGAAATGAGCTTCTGACCACATATCTAAGAATGCCTATTTCCACCTCCGTAACATCGCCCGTCTCCACCCCTGCCTCAGCTCATTGAGGTGCTGCAAACACTGACAGTCACTGCACAGAGGTGCATGGCTGCACCCAGGCTCTCCCATGACTCCCTCCATATCACAACACGTAGGGAGGTCCTCTTCCCTGCCCATGGGCGGAAAAGACCAAAACAGCCTGGTTGCACATTGCAGAGGAGGTTACAAGCAGGGATGTCGTCAGGAGGACCTGGGTGTAGTGGCGCAAACCTTTCAATGATCACATCAGATCACGAAACATTAGTACAAAGCCACACTCACCTTCATGCTCCTGTGCCTCTCATCACATCCCCATCACTCTGCCTTCGCTACTCTACTCCTGCACATCCTTACTCACACAAACCTATCTTGCACCTCCACCCATCTCTCTCTATCTACATTATCACTTCCCCATCTCACTAGTCACCCCTCACACTCGCCCTCATCCTAGTGCAATCATACCAACACAAGGGTAGCAGCCACTTGTGTGTTTTAGCCAATGTTCATGTAAAATTTCTGTTAATGTGCTGTCAAACATTCAAACCTTTATTTTCAACATTTTCCGTTGTTGGACAGATTTGTGTGCACCTTTGGAAGTGGCTCAGTGAGTTGCCGTGAATGGTGAGACATAACGGTACCCCCCGCAATGGTGGTGAGTGTGAAAGGAATGGTTGGTGTGGGGTGGTGCCAACCTGGCGCATCATGTGGCAGCCAGGGTGTACAGCGCCAAGTGAAATAAATCTGGCCATGGTGAGGCCATCCCTGGCCAGGTGCTGAAGCCCTCTGTCCTGTGCAGCATCAGGTGATTGCAGAGAAGCTTGGTGTTGTTGTTGGTGCTGCTGGTGTTGGGGCTGATCATGGTCGGATTCTGAGGACCAAGGTGAGACAGTATAAAGGGTACCCATATTGATGGAATAGATGGCAGGTGAAGTAGAGATGACAGAAGCATTCTGTCAATGGTGAGAGAGTTCTTCCAATGAGGTGAGAGTGGAAAGCCTGCAGAATCTGTGCTGGAAATGGACTGAGCAACAGCTTCTGCCTGAGGAAAGTGATGATCTGTCAGGTGGGAGCTACTGTATTACTGTGTATTTGAAGCTGTCAAGTAATCAGCTGGAGCAATGGCCACTGAACTCCTGCCTCAGTTTGATAGACGTGGTTCCCGTGGCCATGAAGTTAAAGTTAAAAAAGCCTGTTAAGGGCCTGGTAAGTACATTATAATGAGTTTAATTGGGTTGCCCAGTTTTAAGGACCTTACTTTAGGAAGGATGTCAAGGCCACAGATAGGGTGCAGAAAAAAATTGCTAAGGTCATAGCTGGAATGAGAGACTTCAGTTAGCAGGAGAGGCTAGAGAAACTGGGGCTCTTGCCAGTAGATTAAGAGGAGGTTTGATAAGAAGTGTTCAAAATTGAGACGTTTTGATAAGGTCAATCAGGAAAAAACTATTTACATAGAATCACATAGAATATACAGTGCAGTAACAGGCCATTTGGCCCAAATAGTCCACGCTGGCGTTTATGCGCTACTTGAGCCTCCTCTCATCCTTCCACATTTAACCGTATCTGTTGCGTCTGTGTATAATAAGACACAGACTGCGGAGAACGGTACAACAGGTGTTTACTCAACGTGGCTCACACTGCAACTGATCTGTACAGATTACTACTCAGTGCTATATACAGGTGTGGTCACTGCCGGTACTGCAGTATACATGAGCTGTAAAAGATAGTTCCCCCCTTAAAGGTATATACATTACAATTCCTCCCCTTTTAGATTAACAGTACCATAACACTCATTTAACAATTAAATATCAAACTAATTACAATTAACACTTTTAACATGCAACATTAGCTGAAAATAGTCTATTTATATATTCAGTCTTTGGGGAGGCTTCCTGATCCTTTCTGGATAGCGCCTTTCCCGAGTGTCTTGCTCTTGGTGCGGAGGCGATTCTGGCCCCCTGTCGTCGGTTAGTTCATCAGCTTCCGATGCTGCTGTTTCTGGGGTAGATGCGACCTGTACGTCGGGTTCATCACCAGGTACGTATGGGCGAGGCATGGGGTTGACTTGTTCCTGTGACTCTAGGATCTGGTCAGCATGGCGTCTCACGATGCTCTCCCCAACGTCCACTGTGTACATTAGTGGGCCCTGCCGTGTGCATATCGTTCCTGGCTGCCATTTTTCTGTTCGGTAGTCGCGGGCCAAGACTGGTTGCCCTACATTGAAGCTCCTTGTTGGCTTCTCATGGATGTGCTGGAATTGCTTACTCTCAACATCTCTTCGTACGTTTGGTCTGAGCAAATCCAGGCGAGATCTTAACCTTCGGTTAAAGAACATCATGGCCGGGGCCTGATTGGTGACTGCATGTGTCGCATTCCGGTTGGCGAACAGGAAATTGTCCACCTTGTGCTGCAGCGGAATGTTGTCATTGTACATAGCCTTTATTGCCTTCTTAAAGGTTTGTACGAACCTCTCAGCCAATCCATTTGTGGCTGGATGATACGGGGCGGATGTGTAATGCCTTACCCCATTCTTTTTCAAGAACCTCCGGAACTCTTCGGACACAAACTGTGGTCCGTTGTCGGAGCAAATCTGTTCTGGCAAGCCATTCCTGGCAAAAATGGTCCGTAGGACTGCAATAGTTTTCTCCGTGGTGGTGGAGGACATTTTGATGACCTCAGGCCATTTCGAGTGCGCATCCACGGCTATTAAAAACATTGAGTCCATGAATGGACCAGCAAAATCAATATGCACCCGTTGCCATGGAGATGAGGGCCACTCCCATGGGTGTAGAGGGGCCTGTGGTGGTGCATTTTGGACTTTCTGGCATCCTGAGCAGCTCTTGGTCAGGTCCTCGATTTGTTTATCGATTCCCGGCCACCACACATAAGCCCTGGCTAGGCTTTTCATTTTTACCCCTCCCAGATGACCCTCATGAAGCTCATTGAGCACTCTATCCCTTAACTTGGGTGGAATTACCACTCGGGATCCACACATCAAGGTCCCCCGGCACACTGACAGCTGTTCTCTCCTTGTCGAGAATGCTGGCAACAGTGAGTTGCCATGTGCTGGCCATCCCTTCACCGTTAAATCATATACCCGAGACAGTGTCGGGTCATTTCGGGTCTCCTTTTCGATACAATCGTTAGTTACCAGCAGGTATTCAACTATAGCCGAATGGAATATTTCGACAGGATCCACTGCTGGTGCTTCCTCCGCAGTAGGCAGTGGCAGGCGTGATAGCCCATCAGCATTTCCATGCTGTTTCGTGCCCTTATATTCAATCTCATAGTGGTGCGCCCCTAGAAAAAGTGACCATCTTTGTAGTCGTTGCGCAGTTATCAGCGGAACGCCCTTCTTCGGATTAAAAATGGAGACAAGAGGCTGGTGATCAGTCAGCAAGGTGAATTTCTGCCCGTGCAGATAGTGATTGAACTTTTTCACTCCCCACACTAGGCTGAGGGCCTCCCTGTCAATCTGGGCATAGTTACGCTCGGCTGAGGTTAGTGATCGTGACGCAAAGGCTATTGGCCTCTCTGAGCCGTCCGAGAATTTGTGCGACAGCACCGCTCCAATGCCATAGGGTGACGCATCACATGCCAACCGAATTGGTAATGCCGGGTTGTAATGGGTCAATACCTCTTTCGATGTGATTAGTGTTTTGCTCTTCTGGAAAGTTCGTCTACATTCGTCACTCCACTTCCATGGCATCCCAGTTTGCAGTAGGGTGTTCAGTGGGTGTAGTATTGTAGACAGATTTGGCAAGAACTTATGGTAGTAGTTTACCAGCCCGAGGAACGACCTCAGTTGTGACACATTTTCCGGTGCTGGAGCCTTGACTACTGCCTCAATCTTCTCTGGGGACTTATGTAACCTCTCTTTATCGATAACGTGGCCACAATATGAGATCTGTTTTCTAAAAAACTCGCATTTGGGGCGGTTAGCTCGGAGCCCATATTCCTGCAATCTAGTGAGCACCTGCTCCAGGTTGGCAAGGTGATCACTGTCATTTTTGCCCGTGACCAGGATGTCGTCCAAATAACACTGGGTCCCTGGGATCCCTTGCAGGACTTGTTCCATTGCCCTCTGCCAAATAGCCGGAGCTGATGCTACCCCGAATACCAGCCGGTTGCATTGGTAGAGACCTTTATGGGTGTTGATTGTGAGGTTTTTTTTGATGCTTCTTCTACCTCCATTTGCAGATACGCCTGGGCCAGATCAATCTTAGTGAAGCGTTTCCCTCCAGATAGCGAGGCGAAAATATCTTCAATCCGCGGAAGTGGATATTGTACGGTGTGAAGGACTGGGTTCACTGTTACCTTAAAGTCCTCACAGATGCGTACCTTCCTTGGTTCCCCAGGCATGCTGCTCAACGACTTTTTCATCACAGGGACGATGGGTGTACCCATTCGCTCCAGTCTACCTTGGACAGTACACCTGAACGTTCCAGACTCTCCAGCTCTGCTTCGACGGCTGGGCGGATCGCATAAGGTACCGGTCTGGCCTTAAAAAATTTTGGACTTGCGTTTTCTTCAATTTTAATCGTCGCTGTCATGCCTTTTAGTGTTCCGAGTCCTTGCTGGAACACTTCTTTCGCGTCAGTTAGGATCTTTGACAGTCGCCCAGGTGTGACGTCGTCATCCTTTTTGTCAGCCACAGTCAGTGCCTGTATGGAATGCCAATCCAGTTGTATTTTCCGGATCCATTCACGTCCCAGTAATGGTGGTCCTCCATCTTGCAATACATACAGGTCTAGTTTTGGTGTTTCCTTACCGTTATATATAACGGTCACCCTTATTTTTCCTTTGGGGTAGACTTTTTTCCCCGTGTACGTCTTCAAAATAATTTTTGTGTCTCTCAAGGGTATGTGTGAGAATAGCCGCTCGTAGTCCCGTCGGTTTATGACTGTTAGGGCTGATCCTGTGTCCGATTCCATTTTTACCTGGACTCCTGCTAACTTGAGAGTGACTCAAATGGTTCGGTGATCCTCCATTGTGATCACATTATATAGTTTCAGACAACTCAGTTCCCTGCTTTCGGAGTCGTTATCACTCTTTTGTTCGTCTGAACTATTCTCCGTCATCTTATGTACCTTCTTGTACTTTCCTTTGGTAGGTTTCTTATTGCTGGTTTTCTTTCCCGACCTGCAGACTCGTGCTATGTGTCCTACTTTTCCGCACTGTCTGCACACTTTGTCTTTGAACCAGCAATCATTCTGGTCGTGTGTTGTTCTGCCGCAGCGATAGCACTTCTCTGTTCCATATGACATTTCGTTTGTGCCATATTCTTGCGGTCTCTGTTGTATCTCTGCAGCGCCCCGTGCTGCTGCTTCATATGATACCGCTATGCTGAAAGCCTTTTCCAGCGTAAGGTCCTTTTCAGATAAAAGCTGTTTCTGGGTTCCTTCACTTTGAAGCCCACACACAAACTTGTCCCTTAAGGTATCTGCCAGTCCCGCTCCAAACTGGCAGTGTTTCGATAGTTTGTGCAGTTCTGTTAAATAATCAGCATTGCTTTCATCCTTATGCTGGTTCCGTTTGTGAAACTTGAATCTTTCTGCTATCAGCAGCGGTGTGGGGTTTAAATATTCCTTTTGTGTCATTACTATGTCTTCAAAACTCTTTTCCATTGGCTTAAAATGGCGTCTCCCGCGCTTTCCTTCCTCCCCCGCTGCTGCCAACGCCGCTGCCGGCGGTTCTCGTGGCAATGGCGGCGCCCTGTAGGTTTCGCGTGCTTCTCCTGCGCTGCTGCCAACGCCGCTCTCGGCGGTCCTCGTGGCAATGGAGGCGCCTCGCGGGTTTCTGCGCGTCTCTCTCTCCGACGCTGCTCGGCCCCTGAACACCGGCTGCGCCCTGTGCGCTCTGCCCTCTCTCTCCGCCGTCGATGCTGCTCGGCCCTTTGCTGTGCCGCTCGGTCGGGCTCTAGCCCGCCACTGTCCGGGAAGGGTCTGCGCACTACCTGTTGCCAGCCCGTTTCGCTGGACCACCTCGACTGGAAAGCCAAGCCTGGCTCTCGACAGCCTCCCCCGCAATTCTCGAGTCTCTGCTGGATGACTGGGCGGTTGCCCGTGGTCGACGCCCGAGTCTCTGGCCTTGACCTCCAATCCACTGATCTCCAGGAACGAATCCCCGGGAGGTGATGCAGAGTTGCAGGTAGGTTTGAACCTGCCTCGTCGCCAATGTTGCGTCCGTGTATAATAAGACACAGACTGCGGAGAACGGTACAACAGGTGTTTACTCAACGTGGCTCACACTGCAACTGATCTGTACAGATTACTACTCAGTGCTATATACAGGTGTGGTCACTGCCGGTACTGCAGTATACATGAGCTGTGAAACATAGTTCCCCCCTTAAAGGTATATACATTACAGTATCAGCATGAGCCTCTATTCCATCTCCCTCAGAAACGTATCTAGCTTCCCCTTAAATGCATCAATACTATTCGCCTCAACTACTCCCTCCACTGATTGGTGATTTGGTAACTAGAGGACATAATTTAAGATCATTACCAAAAGAATGATGGGGGAGATTAGGAACATTTATTTTACACAGGGAGTTGGTAGGACACTTTTCCTACTAGAAACAGTGATAGAAGGACAATGACTTCCTTCTCTGCTGTAAGATTATACAATTATAATTACAGCTAATTATTGTTGTATATGTTGGTTGAGTTCTTTTTTTGAAAGGTGAATAATGGATATTCAGTACTTGAAGGTGAAATGTTGTGGTTGGTTGCGGTGAACCCGTATACTGTGCTATTGATCAGACCAGTTAATGAAAGGCAAAACATTTTATCAAAGTAAGCAAATAAAATAATTGAGCATCTGTATAAATGTCCAGCAAGAATAACTGTTTTGAAGGTATGGTATTTGGCACAGACCGAAAGAAATGTGAAATAATTTGTACTTCAGTGTCTTCGACCAATGGACTGATTTGAGCATGATCTCCTGCACTCAGGAGGTTATTGTGAATGAGTGTTCTTTCTGCCACTTTACATGTTAGAACTTTTCTTGCTTGTGAGTGAGTGATTTCTAAAAGTAAAATGGCTTGGTCTTTAGCTCAGCTGGAAGTGATTAGATTTGGAGCGGGTGGGGAGGGTGGGTGGAAATGGGATGTCTTAAAACAGCCATCCCTTTTCAATTACAGTGATTGCAATCTTCAAAAAATAAATGGATTAATGTATGATGACGTCTGGGAGTTTATTATTTCTTTAACAGAGATCCTGTATCTGTAACAACCAATGGATATGACACATTGTTTCTTTTTGTTTGCTGGCGTTTTCTAAAGTCTCGTTACATACTACATTCCTTCCACTTTCTCCTGATCCTCTATCAGCAGTCTGCATAGAGATACACCAGACCGCTAAAGATATCTCTTCCTTGAATTGTATTCCACCCCTCCACCTTTTCCATATTGGGAAATATCTGGCCTCCCTTGAAAGCATGGTTCCATCATGTGATTCAACCTGTTTGATCCCTGACAAAATTAGCCGATCTGATCAGCTGTTTGTGTAGAATTTGGTGCAGTGATATTCTGTGCTCTGGAGTTGGTGGGGGTAAGCTTCTCCACTACAGTTTCCCCCCATGGTGAACTCCTGATTTCAGTTTAAGTTGTCGGGCGAGTTGCCATGCCGATGACAGGTACTTTATGCAATTCTCAGCAGTGAGCACTGGAGTAGAAAACCACTGGAAGCATGTTGACTGCCCCTTTTCTCAGTCAGGGAATGCTCAGAGGCACATGGAAGGCTTAGGGAGGAGGAAAAACAGTTTGTGAAAATGTGTGGTGAAGGAGGAGGGAGGGAATGAACAAATCTTCTAAATTAAGCATTGAACAAGAATTTTCAGCAATGGGTAATCTGTTCAGTGAACCGTTAAAGGTACCTGTTGAACTCAGGAGTAGTGCTTTGAGGGACACATTCTCCGTAAGTTTATTATCCTCCTGTGGTGCTAAGGTTCCTGAGATGGGGGAAATTGAAATGTATAGCTCACAAGAGCAGTACAACTGGGACTACCGATCAAGACTGACCATATAATTGAATGAAGGCATCTTTTTTTAAAGTACATGTTCTGATCAGTGGCAAGTTACAGCCTAGCCATTTTTCAGTAAGATTTAGTGGCAGATAGCTGTATACACTGTAATCTCGATTGATCAAGCTGATTTGCTTATGGATGTTCAGATCTCAGCCTGTTGGACCACGACTGAGGGAAGCTAAAGATTGCCATTCAAAATGATTTTCTGGTTTGATGGAGGAGGGAGGAAACCTACTGAAAGATTTAAGGAATTGAAGAAAAGTATAATAAGCTAATTTTGTGACATAAAAGCATAACATTAGAAACAAAGTAAAACAGAAAATTGTCAAAAACAGTTTTTAAAACCTTGTTTTGATTGGGTCTTGACTTTCAAATCTTCAATTTTTTAAAAGCCCAACCAGAATCCTCAGCACAATGGTACAATTAGCAACTGCGTACGCAAGGCTCTGAGGGTTGTTGCATGTTTTAAGGTGCACGGTACATAATCTCAATTGATCTAACAAGGTATTCTCCCTGTGAAGTTATATAATTTTGCTTCCTGTACACTATCATCAAGTTACATCGAGGCTAAAATACAGAAACAGGCCAGCTGGTCTCCTGAATTCCCTATTGGATTTATTGGTGACTATTATCTACTTATGGCCTCTAGTTTCCGTCTCCCCCGCAAGTGGAAACATCTTCTCTATGTCTACCCTGTCAAACACTTTCACAATTTTAAAGACCTCTATCAGGTCACCCCTCAGTCTTCTCTTTTCTAGAGAAAAGAGCCCCAGCCTGTTCAAGCTTTCTTGACAGTATAAGCTCTCAGTTCTGGTATCATCCTTATGAATCTCTTTTGCACCTTCTCCAATGCCTCTATATCTTTTTTATAATATGGATACCGGAACTGTGCACAGTACTCCAAGTGTGGTCTTACCAAGGTTCTGTACAAATTTAACATAACTTCTCTGCTTTTCAATTCTGTGCCTCTAGAAATGAACCCCAGTGCTTGGTTTGCCCTTTCTGTGGCCTTATTAACTTGCGTCGCTGCTTTTAGTGATTTGTATATCTGTACCCCTAGATCACTTTGCTCCTCTACCCCATTTTGAGACTTATCTTTTATTACGTGTATCAGCTGTTCTTGTGGTCGGTGCAGTTTAAAATCGACTATCCTGCTTCTGCATGCTTTTAAAGTTTTTAATATAAAATAATGGAAGCCTTTTTCTTGGGCCTTGTTTAAAATTTAGTATCTTTCACATAACTTTACAATGCTAAGGAAATGCAGTTGAGCTGCAAGAACGGTAGAAAAATGCAATCTTAAATCTCTACCACCTTACTCGGGGAGAGCATGATGTCAAATAAAAAGTGTTTCTCATTTTAAAGTTTCTTTAAAGCAAGTTATTAACAATAGATAAGGTAGGTGGGCATCAGTCCCTCATGGGTAGACACGGCGGGTGGGCATCAGTCCCTCATGGGTAGACATGGCGGGTGTGTAGCAGTCCCTCATGGGTCGACAAGGCGGGTGTGTCGCAGTCCCTCATGGGTAGACAAGGGTGGGTCTGTAGCAGTCCCTCATGCGTAGACAAGGCGGGTGTGTAGCAGTCCCTCATGGGTAGACAAGGGTGGGTAGCAGTCCCTCATGGGTAGACAAGGGTGGGTAGCAGTTCCTCATGGGTATACAAGGCGGGTGTGCAGCTGTCCTTCATGGGTAGACAAGGCGGGTGTGTAGCAGTCCCTCATGGGTATACAAGGCGGGTGTGCAGCTGTCCTTCATGGGTAGACAAGGCGGGTGTGTAGCAGTCCCTCATGGGTATACAAGGCGGGTGTGCAGCTGTCCTTCATGGGTCGACGAGGCGGGTGTGTAGCAGTCCCTCATGCGTAGACAAGGCGGGTGTGTAGCAGTCCCTCATGGGTAGACACGGGTGGGTGTGTAGCAGTCCCTCATGGGTCGACAAGGCGGGTGTGAAGCAGTCCCTCATGGGTAGGCAAGGCAAATGGGTAGCAGTCCCTCATGGGTCGACAAAGCGGGTTACTTCTTGTTCTTTACCTACACTGTTTTTGAGCCTAGCTTTGGGAAATCCAAAAAAGCAGCCTGGGAAATTGCTGATTTCCATTCCATAACTGGGAATCACCTTGACTCCAGTCTGCCCTGTAAGTTTCAATGTTAGAAATCAAAAAGGGACAATGATTATAGTCAAGAGAGTTACCAGAACACTTTTAATGTGATGGGACGCGAACCTCTCTCAACAGCCTGTGTGAAATGGGAACTCATTGGGCTGGATTTTTCCAACCTTGGCGGGTCAGGGGCGGGTGACATCCCTTGCGTGTGGGGACCCCGCATCTGTTTCGATCCCGGCCTCCAACAAGATTTTCCGTTGAAGGGGCTTGTTAAGTTCCCGAGGTTCCCAGCCTATTAATAGGAAGCGAGTCTGGTGACGTCATTTGATGACAAGTCATCAGCCGGTTTCCTTAAAGGGACCATGTCCACAATCATTTTGACAGTTGTGCTGTCAGTGTTCTACAGCATTGAGGTGCTGCAAGCACTGCACAAAGGTGCATGGCTGCACCCAGGTTCTCCCATTACTTCCTCCACATGCTTCTGGAGGGAGTCACAGCACGCAGGGAGGTTCTCTTTCCTTCCAGTGGGCGGAGGAGACCTCCACAGGAGACCAATGCAGCCTGGTTGCACATTGCACAGGAGGATACAAGCAGGAATGTCGTCAGGAGGACCAGGCTGCAGTGCGCAAACCTTTCAATGATCTCAGTTGATCACAAAACGTTCCTGCAAATCCACACTCACTCCACCTCATCCTTCTGTGCCACTCATCACATCCCCATCACTCTGCCTTCCCTACCCTACTCCTGAACATCCTTACTCTCACCAACTTACCTTGCACCTCCACCCATCCCTCTCTATCTACATTACCGCTACCCCTCACACTCACCCTCATCCTTGTCTAATCATACCAACTAACAACACACAAAGGGAGGCAGTTGGGGGTTATCGCCAATGTTCATCTAAAGCTTCTGTTAATGTGGTGTTAAACATTGAAATCTTTATTTTCAACACTTTGCTTTCTTGGACAGATTTGTGTGCACCTTTGGAAGTGGCTTAGTGAGTTGCAATGAATGGTGAGACTTAACGGTACCCCCCGCAATGGTGATGAGTGTGAAAGGAATGGCTTGGACATTGTAGGGAAGCTTTATGCTGTTGGTGTGGGGTGGTGCCAACCTGGTGCATCATGTGGCAGCCAGGGTGTACAGCATCATGTGAAGTAAACCTGACCATGGTGAGGCCATCCCTGGCCTCCTGGGCAGCAATGTGGTCGGGTGCTGATGCCCCCTGTCCTGTGCAGCATCAGGTGATTGCAGAGAAGGTGGTGCCGTTGTTGGGGCTGATCGTGGTGGGATTATGAGGACCAAGGTGAGATTTTTTCAAGGTCACCGATGCTGATGGAATAGATGGCAGCTGACGTTGAGATGACAGAAGCGATCTGTCAATGGTGAGAGAGGTTGCTCCAAGGAGGTGACACTGGATAAAGAGTTTGCTCCAAACACTTCAAACCTTCATAAAGCTGAAAAGTGTATTCCAAATCCTGAAGGCTCCAGCCTCTAAGATTGAAAATTGAACAGCTGTGAAATGGTAGCTTTTATACCAATTTTGCAGCTGTCAGCTATTCATAGCAATGCAGAGTCATTGAGAACCCGACATACTAACCTGACGTGATCCCCGAGCGCTGGGAACCTCGTAAAAAACATGGAAAAGTCGTTAGGACCTTGTAAAATGCTGCTTAAATACCTTTCAGCAGCTTCTTAAGTATCTCAATTGCATGACCCGCCACTTAGAGCCGGACCTGCAAACCGCAGGCAGAGCCGGCACTTGGGAAATTAACAAGGAGGCGGGTTCAGAGTGGACTTCCGCCCCGCTGTCAATCACTGCCATTTTGACAGCATACCCGCCTCCAAACCCGCCCTCTGAGCGCCGGCAAAATTCAGCCCATTGTGTGGGAAATTGCAGGACAGTACACCTATGTCTACCATTCCAGAGCACGGTGTGATTAGAACAACAAAGTGCACCACTGTGGCTGCCTCAGACAGAAGAGCCCCAACAGCATCACAGAATCTTTTAGGGTCAGCTTGAATATTTGTTTTTTATCTACTGCTTTTTTTGTCGGATATTTTATTTTTTGCCCTCCTTAAATCTCCTCAGCCCACAGACAAATGCCGAGCTAAGGGTATGAACATTTCTGCTGCAATACACAGTCGTGCCTTTTGCAGTACACTTAACCATTCACTGTGAAATATATTAGCAGTTTTGAAAATGATTTCACTTAGATAGCACAGCTCTTTTAGATGGAACCCGATAGTTGCAGGTTGTGAATAGCTGTGTGTGCGTGAGAATACAGACTATTTCCTTGTCCTGAGTCATTACACCTGGGAAGGAAATGTTGCATGCAGACAGTTTGTTTGCATCCATGCCAAATGCTATCTAGTTTCAAGCATCGCCCAGATTGCAGTAGGTCGTCTGGCGCTCCAAAGTGAAACGTTACTCTTGATTAACAGAATATGAACAACACTGAGCTCAGCAGTGGTGCTTTAAACAATATAATATTGAGCTTCCAATTCACTCGCTGAAGTTCTCTTTTATGGTTCAACCTTGGACCCTGGGTATAAAAAGTGCAATGTGTGGCTATAATTCAGCTTATCCATTGGAACTAGTGGCAAAGTTAAATGTAATTTAAAAAAAAATAATACCATTCAGATTCAAATTCCTATACTTTTACCTTGATTAGCAGTACTTCAATGTTGGTTAGGATTGAGGATTTACAATTTTCAAGCTTATTTAATCAGATGTTGCAGATTGCATGGCATGCCAGTGATTTAAAATTGTACTACAGTGTGAATGTTTTGCTGAGCACATTCCTTTGTTATTTTAAGCACTGAGGAACTGGATAAACAATTGCTCTCTCTGATTATTTTATAAAAGAATTACTGGTTATTTTTCTTGGCTTTAGTTTTAAAATACATGAGGTGCGGAATTGGGCGATGAAGTGAGTTTGCAGATTTCCTTTTACCTCTTTAATTTGGTTTTTAATCTAGTCCAGAATCATGTGTCTGTGCTCCCCAATAACTCTGCCACATCATAGATATGGAGTGAAGAATAAAACTGCTGATAAATTGGCACAAGTTAGAGGTCTCATTCAGAAGGGCTACATGCCTGCCTTGTGTAGGAAAGGGGAAAAAATAAACTGATGGAATCGGGGATCTGAGGGTGGGATGTGAAGCACAATGTTGGGGCAGAGTTAATGGAAGCGTTACTGTGTTATACATGAGCTGGGAATGCTTGATGCTGGCAGTGGGTATTCCATTTTCTCGTGTTACGGTCCATCATTTTGAAGAGCACAAGATATTTACCTTTTTTTGCATCTCCAACTTTCCATCCAGTTTAATGCCCCAGCGAGAACATTTTCAGAAATAATTAAGTGAAAATTGAGCCATATTTTATGTAGCAAATATTGATAAGTAATTTTTTTTGAAAAAGTGAAACCATTATTAAGAATTTTCATTCACTTTAATGTTATTCTGTTTAAAATAAATAGGCACATGTGATCTGACAAAATTATTAAACTGACTCCAACATTTAAAAGAAAATCAGTCTATTGGCTGAAGTACTGGAGGTGCTCGCACTGCAGTGTAAATCTAAAGCAGAATAAATGTGGCGAGTCTTGGAAAATTATGTCTTCATTAATAGCAAAGAAGGAAGAAGATACGTTGGTGATGGACTGGAGGAGGCTTTTTAAACTCACCAGTGTTACCTGGCAAGCCTGATTTTGTTGAATTTGAGACCCAGCCAGCAGTATGCTTTTAGCATGTAGAAGTGAAGATGAACCACGTTGGATTTATGCCTCCATTTCAACTTGGGTTAATCCATCGTCAAATTGGGCAATTAGAGGAAATGAGCATGTTAACGAGAATACTTATAAATGAGTTTTTTTGGAAGGAGTATCGACAATAATGCTCATTTATCAAGAAAAAGGTCTCGAGGTTCCTTGATAGCTCAGTTGGTAAAGGCAGCATATAAGTGAGCCAAACAGACCAGGAAGGTCCCAGTTCAATTTTCGGTCTGTTGTCAGCTGGAGTGTTTTTAGAGATACTACATTACCTTACTGTCCCTGGGTGAGGAAGGGGAATAATCAGCCCTGCTGTAAGTGCATAAGGGTTGGCATCAAGTTAACACAGGATTGGACTTGAATGCAAGGCTTCTTGTGATTAAATATCTTGCCAGCATTCACTGTCTAGGCTCACACATGAAGAATGGCCACTTGGATGAGTACCAAGGGAGCCAGGAGCCTTTGGAACCGTATCCCAGTAAACAGTGGCCACCATAAGGAGTGGAGAGGGAATAAAGAAAGAGTTAACGCACGTCAGCAGATATTTCTTTGTATCACTTAATGTAATATTGAAGTGACTCTTTACCAAGTAAAAAGCAGTTCTTGAAAGATTCCATCAAGGAGATTACTTTTATTTATAAACTACTCGCCTCTTCCAAAAATATGAAACAGTATAAAATAGATATTAAGTCTCCTACCATTTTGTTATTTTTGCTGGTATTTTTCAGCCTGGTGGAGACTTGCCATTTTCAATTCTCTTTTTGTTGAAGGTAGCTGCTCCACTGACACTAGTTAGTGGCACATCAGGAAGCTTGGAGGCTGCTATCCAGTCTAGTCAAGGAACTTGATCTGCAGAACATTGTACTTCAGAGTACTTTGACCAATTGGATAGACAAAGAGAATGAAGTTGATGTGGTGTATGGATTTTTTTGAAGGTGTCTTATAAAGTGTCTCACAAGAGACTTGTTCAAAAAATTCAGTTGTACTGTGTAAGAGGAAATGTAGCAGCATGGAGAGAAAGTTGGTTGACAGACAGGAAACAGAGTTAGGGCAAATGGATGTTGCTCAGACCAGAGAAGGAATGGAACTGGTGTACCCCAGGGGTCAGTGTTGGGTCCACATTTGGTCACAGTATATATAGATGATTTGGATGTGGGTACAGGGAACACAGTCTTAAAATTAGCTGTTGACACAAAAAGTATGAGGTTTGGCAAACAGCATTTAAGTGACAGCACAGAAGCAGGCCATTTGCCCAACCAGTCTATCAGTGTTTCCTCTCCACATGAGCAAATAGTTCTAATTTACCCACCTTTATCTCTTTAACCCCTTTTTGTTCATCCATCTATCCAATCTAATCTTAATGTTGACATACTTTCTACCTCAGCCATGAACCCTGGAAGTGAATTCCACAGCCTCACAGCTCTCTGTCTGTAGAATTCTCATCAGCCCTCTGTTCTAAATCTCTTAAATTTAATCTTGTTTCTATGGCCCCTCGTTCTTGACCCGTCAACGACTGTAAACATTCGGCTTCTATTTACCCTGTTTCATCCTTTTAGCATTTTAAAGACTTCTATTACAACACCCCACAATCTGCGTTGTACGAATGATAAAAGACCCAATTTTTAAAGGATTTCTTCTGTTGTAAAGTTGGCATATAATTGAGCCATAGAGACCAGGAAGATCCAGTTCAATTCAGGTTTTACAGCAAGTAGGGCTGTAAAACACTGCAGCATGTCAACAAAAACAACAACAACATACATTTATATAACACCTTTTAACGTAGGAAAATGTCCCACGGCAACAACAACAACTTGTATTTATATAGTGCTGCTAATGTTATAAACCGTCCCAAGGTGCTTCACAGGAGTGTTATCAAATAAAATTTGACATCAAGCCATATTAAGGAGATATTAGGGCAGATGACCAAAAGCTTGGTCAAAGAGAAGGAGCATCTTAAAGGAGGAAAGAGAGGTAGAGAGGCGCAGAGGTTTCGCGAAGGAATTTCAGATCTTGGGGCCTTGGCAGTTGAAGGCGTGGCCGCCAATGGTGGAGCAATTCAAATCTGTGATGCTCAAGAGGCCAGAATCAGAGGAGCGCAGATACTTTGTAAGTATGGAGGAGATTACAGAGATAGGGAGGGGCAAGACCATGGAGTGATTTGAACACAAGGATGAGAATTTTAAAATTGAGGCATTGCTTAACGGGGAGTAACTGTAGATCAGCGAGCACGGGAGAGCAGGACTTGGTGCAAGTTAGGACATGGGCAGCAGAGTTTTTGAAAACCTCAAGTTTATGGAGGGTAGAATGTGAGAAGCCGGCATAGAGTGCATTAGAATAGTCAAGTGTAGAGGTGAAAAAGGCATGCCTGAGGTTTTCAGCAGCAGATAAACTGAGGCAGGGGTGGTGTCGGGCGATTTTTACAGAGGTGGAAGTAGGCAGTCTTGGTGATGGCCCGGATATGTGGTCAGAAAGCTCATCGCCAGGTCAAATATGATACCAAGGTTGCGAACAGTCTTGTTCAGCCTCGGACAGTTGCTAGGAAGAGGGATGGAGCCAGTGGCTAGGGAACGGAGTTAGTGGCAGGGAACAAAGACAATGCCCCGTATTTTCCGATCGGAGGCTTCCTGCGTGCGGAGGCCTCCGATCTGGAAAAAATCTACGCCCTTACCTGAGAGCTCCGGAGGTCCGGACATTTCCGCTCCTGGGCCTCTCCACTACGAAATGTGCAGGGCCCAGGTATCCCAGGGCGCATGCGGTTTGCAAGTGTCCCTGGGATCACGTGGACCATGAGGAACCAATGGAAGAAGGGAATCCCCCTTCATACTTTTGACAGGTCTCTCAGCTAAGACCCGTCAAAAGTATGAATGGAGATCACTCCAAAAACACATCAAAACATTAAAAAAAAATTAAATCACGTCTTTAAAATTAATTAAAATTACATTAAATTAAATATTTTAAAGAAAAATTTGAAAAAAGATTAATATAACTTTTTTTAAAGTATTTTTAAATTATAAATGAAAAATAATTTTTTAAAAACTTTTTTAAACTCTTCTGCTGGTAAAAGCAGGCCGCACGCCTGCTTTTACCAGGCGTAAGATTTTTAAAGGGTTTCAGCGGGCAGAGGTTCTGCAGAAAGCGGAACACTCCACCCGCAGAGGCCCTTCTCCAGTGCAGGCGTGAGATCTGTCAAGAGGATTCTTGACAGATCGGAAGTGCCGGGTTTCAGCGCATACGCTTCACATGCCTGAAACCGGCACTTGCAAGGTCCCTACGGGTGTGTACACAGCTCGTACACACCTGTAGGGATCGGAATATATGGGTCTATGGCTTCGATCTTCCCAATATTTAATTGGAGGAAATTTCTGCTCATCAGTACTGAATGTAGAGACAGTGGAGGGGTCGAGAGAAGTGGTGGTAAGGTAGAGCTGGGTGTCATCAGCGTACATGTGGAAACTGACGCTGTGTTTTCGGATGATGTCGCCGAGGGGCAGTATGTAGATGAGAAATAGGAGGGGCCAAGGATAGATCCTTGGGGGACACCAGAGGTAACGATGCAGGAGTGGGCAGAGAAGCCGTTGCAGGTGAGTCTCTGGTTACGACTGGATAGATAATGGAACCAGGTGAGTGCAGTCCCACCAAGTTAGACGATGGTGGAGAAGCGTTGGAGGAGGCTGGTGTGATCAACCGTGTCAAAGGCCACAGACAGGTCGAAAAGGACGAAGAGGGATAGTTTACCTTTGTCACAGTCACATAGGATGTCAGTTGTGACTTTGATAAGAGCCGTTTCGGTACTGTGGCAGGGGCAGAAACTTGATTGGAGGGATTCATACGTGGAGTTCTGGGAAAGATGGGCACGGATTTGGGACGTGACACCACGTTCAAGGGCTTTGGAGAGGAAAGGGAGGTTGGAGATGGGGCGGTAGTTTGCAAGGACATGGGGTCAAGGGTTGTTTTTTGAGGAGAGGGGTGATGACGGCAGATGTGAAGGAGAGGGAGGGGGGCAATACCTGAGGAGAGAAAACTGTTCACAATGTCAGCCAATATGAGAGCCAGGGATGGAAGTTGGGTGCTCAGCAGTTTAGTGGGAAGAGGGTCAAGGGAGCAGGAGCTGGATCTCATTGGACAAGCTGAGCTCAGAGGGCATGAGGGGAGAGAAACTAGAGAAAGATGAGAGTTCAGGGCTAGGGCACTTCACGGGCTAAAAGGGTTGCATTATGAGGACAGGTTACATCGACTAGGCTTGTATTCCCTTGATTTAGGGGTGATCTAATTGAGGTATTTAAGATGCTGAAAGAATTTGATAGGGTAGGCAGAGGGAAACTATTTCCTCTGGTGGGGGAGTCCAGAACAAGAAGTCATAACTTTAAAAGTAGAGCTAGGCCGGTCAGGGGTTATGTCAGGAAGCACTTCTTCATACAAAGGGTAGTGGAAATCTGGCAAACTCTCCCCTAAATATCTGTTGAGGCTAGGTCAATTGAAAATTTGAAAATTGAGATTGGTAGATTTTTATTAGTTAAGGGTAATAAGAGTTGCGGAACCAAGGCGGGTAGATGAAGTTAAGATACAGCTCAGCCATGATTTAATTGAATGGCAGAATAGGATTGAGGGGCTGAATAGTCGACTCCTGTTTCTGTGTTCTTATGTTCACAGGAGCATAATCAGACAAAATTGACACTGAGCCAAAGAAGGAGATATTAGATTGGTCGACTAAAAACTTGATCAAAGAACTAAGTTTTAAGGAAGCTCTTAAAGATGGAGAGAGTGGTGGAGGCAGAGATGTTCAGGGAGGGAAATCCAGAGATTAAGGCCCAGATAGCTGACCAGGCACGGCTAACATTGATAGGGCACAGGGAGTGGGGGATTCGTAAGACCCCAGAGTTAGAGGAATGCGGAGTTCTCGGAAGGTTGTCGGGCATTGCACCATTGAGTAGATTGGGCCTGTACTCGCTGGAGTTTAGAAGAATGAGAGATGATCTCATTGAAACATACAAGATTCTGAAGGGGATTGACAGGGTAGACGCTGAGAGGTTGTTTCCCCTGGCTGGAGTGTCAAGAACTAGGGGGCAGAGTCTCAGGATAAGGGGTCGGCCATTTAAGACTGAGATGAGGAGGAATTTCTTCAGTCAGATGGTTGTAAATCTTTGGAATTCTCTACCCCAAAGGGTTGTGGATGCTGAGTCTTTGAGTATATTCAAGGCTGAGATAGATTGATTGTTGGACTCTTGGGGAATCAAGCGTTATGGGGATTGGGCGGGAAAGTGGAGTTGAGGCCGAAGATCAGCCATGATCTTTTTGAATGGTGGAGCAGGCTCGAGGGGCCGTATAGCCTACCCCTGTTCCTAATTCTTATGTTCTTATGTCACAGTCAACAAGGATATAATTTGTGACTTTGATTGAGGCCACTTGAGTGCTGTGGGAAAGGATGGAAACCTGATTGGTGAGATTCAAACATGGACTATGGGGAAAATGGGCATGGATTTGGGAGGTGACAACACAATGGGAAGCAGATGGAAAGCAGTAGGGTAGAGGTCATAAGCAGAAGTGGAGCAGAATCCAGAATTTTAAACAGCAGAAATAGATCAGAGCTAGCTCAGCGTAGAGCGCAAAATTCCCAACAGAGAAGCAGGAGACAGCAGACGCAGGAGCAGGTCAGATAGTAGAACTGAAAGGGCCCACCAGAGAATACAGTCTCCGTAGAAAGCGATGGCGTTGGAGGTCACTAATGCCCAGTAGATTTTTGTCCATGACACACACAGCAGCAAAGCTGAGAAACCAGTAGTGTACTGATGCACAGTCAAAGGCTCGACATTTAACAGCAGAAAAAGTTACCTAAAAACTTGAACTGACTGAGTGGCAGAGCAGAGTGACAGCAGCCAGGTCTTGCAGTGCAAGGCCGTCTCCACACCTGCCTCAGCTCATCCACTGCTGAAACCCTCATCCCTGCCTTTGTTACCTCGAGACTTGACAATTCCAACGCACTCCTGGCCTGCCTCACATCTTCCACCCTACGTAAACTTGAGGTCATCCAAAACTCGGCTGCCCGTGTCCTAACTCACACCAAGTCCTGTTCACCCATCACCTCTGTGCTCGCTAACCTACATTGGCTCCCGGTGAAGCAAAGCCTCGATTTCAAAATTCTCATCTTTATTTTCAAATCCCTTCATGGCCTCACCCTTCCCTTTCTCTGCAATCTCCTCCAGCCCCACAACCTCCTGAGATATCTGCACTCGTCTACTTCTGCCCCTTTGAACATCCCTGATTTCAGTTGCTCCAACATTGGTGGCCGTGCCTTCAGCTGCCAAGGCCCTAAGCTCTGGAACTCCCTCTGTAAACCCCTCCGCCTCTCTACCTCTCTTTCCTCCTTTAAAACGCTCCATAAAACCTACCTCTTTGACCAAGCTTGTGCTCACCAGCCCTAATATCTCCTTACGTGGTTTGGTGTCAAACTTTGTTTTGAATTGACCCTGTGATGCGCCTTGGGACGTTTTATTACATTAAAGGTGTTCTACAAATACAAGTTGTTGATACATTTTGGGAGAAATAAATAAAGAAGGAATGGGAATACACACTTAATGGAGAGACACTGGAGGATGTGGATGATCAGAGAGATCGAAGGGTTCAAATACATAATTCCCTAAAAATCTGAGTGCAAGATAAAACCATTAAAAAAAAATCCAATAGAATTTTAGGTTTTAGACGTAGAGGCATGGAGTATGAGAGCGAAGAAGTAATGATGAATTTATACAAAACGTTGATTACGCCACAGTTGGAGTACTATTTGCAGTTTTGGGTGCCTCATCATAGAAATAACATTAAAGCTATGGAGAGCACTCAGTGTAGATTCACGAGGATGATATCTGGGATGGAAAGCTAGTTTTGAGGAGAAGCTTGAGAAACCAAGCCTGTTTCCACTGGAACAAAGAAGGCTCAAAACAGATTTAACAGAGGTTTATAAAATTATTGAAAGGTTTTGATAGGGAGTGAATAGGGAAGAACTTTCATCCGATTGGGGAGTCAATGACAAAGGGTCATCAAATTAAAATTATCACGAAGAGAATGAAGAGAGTTTTAGGAGAATCAGAATACAGAGGATGGTTGGAGCATGGATTGTTTTGCCAGCAGAGGTAATTGAAGCAGAACACATAGCAATTTTAAGGAAAATTTAAATACATATTTGAAGCAGAGAAAGATAGATATAAGGCTAAAAGGAGAGAGCAGGGCAGTGAAATTAATAATGATTGCTTTAACAAAGAGTGTTACAGACATAATGGCCGGGATTTTTCTCACCTTGGCGGGTCCGTGACGGGCGATGTCGGTGGCGGGTCCCGACCCCGCTGCTGGCTCCATCCAGCTCTGTGAAATGAATTTCCCTTGATGGGGCTTGTTAAGCCCACCCAGCGAGTTTCCGGGCCAATTAGAGGAAGCGGGTCTGGTGACATCATTTGATGACGTGTCATCAGACGGTTTCCTTAAAGGGACCATGTCCAAATTTATCTTGTCATTTGTGCTGTCAGTGTTCGACAGCATTGAGGTACTGCAAGCACTGACAATGACTGCACAAAGGCACAGGGCTGTACCTAGGCTCTCCCATGACTCCCTCCATATGGAGTCACAGCATGCAGGGAGGTCCTCTTCCCTTCCCATGGGCGGAAGAGACCTCCCCAGGAGATCAACACAGCCTGGTTGTACATTGCAGAGGAGGGCACAAGCAGGGATGTCGACAGGAGGACCTGGGTGCAGTGCCGCAAACGTTTCAACAATCTCAGTAGACCATGAAACGTTAGTACAAAACCTCATCCTGCTGTGCCTCTCATCACACCCCCATCACTCTGCCGTCCCGAACCTACTCCTGCACATCCTTACTCACACCAACTTAACTTGGACCTCCACCCATCCCCCTCTATATTATTACATCCCCCATCTCACTAGCCACCCTTCACACTCACCCTCATCCTCGTGCAATCGTACCAACTAACAACACACAAGGGTAGGCACTTGGGTGTTTTATCCAATGTTCATGTAAAGTTTCTGTTAATGTGGTATCAAACATTGAAACCTTTATTTCCAACGCTTTGCGTTCTTGGACAGATTTGTGTGCACTTTTGGAAGTGGCCTAGTGAGTTCGAGTGAATGGTGCGACATAACAGTACTCCCCCGCAATGGTGATAAGTTGAAAGAAATGGCTTGGGCATTGTGGTGATGCTTTATGGTGTTGGTGTGGGGTGGTGCCAACCTGGCGCATCATGTGGCAGCCAGGGTGTACAGGGTCGAGTGAAGTTAATCTGGCCATGGTGAAGCCATCCCTGGCCTCCTAGGCAGCAATGTGGTCGGGTGCTGATGCCCTCTGTCCTGTGTAGCATCAGGTGATTACGGAGAAGCTTGGTGTTGTTTTTGGTGGCGCTGGTGTGCCTGGTGCTGCTGGTGTTGGGGCTGATCGTGGTGGGATTCTGAGGACCAAGGTGAGAGAGTATAAAGGGCACGCATGCTGATGGAATAGATGACAGGTGAAGTAGAGATGACAGAAGCGATCTGTCATTGGTGAGAGAGGTAATGAGGTCAGACTGGTATGGAGACTTGTGTATAGACTTGCAGCATGGTGACTCTGTTGTGGAAATGCAGTGAGGAAGAGCTTGTGGCTGAGGGATGATATCTCTGTAAGATGGGAGCTTTTACTTTACATTTGAAACTGTCAACTCAACAGCTGATTCAATGGCCACTGAACTCCCACCTCAGCTTGACAGACGTGGGCCATGACCAGCATGGACCCCGTGGGCCAGTTGTCAAATGCAAAAGGTGAGCTGAAAATCATTTTTAAGTGACTCTAAACAAGCCACTAATTATCTGAATTGGATCGCCCACCGCTGCCTGTTGGGTCTGCTCAGCACCGACAGACCCAACATTGGGAAAGGCACGTGCGAGTGAGTTAGAGTCATAGAGTTTTACAGCACAGAAAGAGGCCCTTCGGCCCATCGTGTCTGCGCCGTCCATCAATCCCTGTCCAGTCTAATCCCATTTTCCAGCATTTGGTCCATAGCCTTGTATGCAATGGCATTTCAAGTGCTCATCCAGATGCTTCTTGAATGTTGTGAGGGTTCCTGCCTCTACCACCCTTTCAGGCAGCGAGTTCCAGATTCCAACCACCCTCTGGGTGAAAAAGTTCCTCCTCAAATCCCCTCTAAATCTCCTGCCCCTTAGCCTGAATCTATGCCCCCTTGTTATTGGCCCCCCTACTAAGGGGAAAAGTTCCTCTTTATCCACCCTATCGATGCCCCTCATCATTTTGTACACCTCAATCAGGTCCCCCCTCAGCCTTCTTTGCTCCAAGGAAAACAACCCCAGCCTGTTTAGCCTTTCTTCATAGCTGAGGCGCTCCATCCCAGGTAACATCCTGGTGAATCTTCTCTGCACCCTCTCCAAAGCAATCACATCCTTTCTATAGTGAGGTGACCAGAACTGCACACAGTACTCCAGCTGTGGCCTCACCAGCGTTTTGTACAGCTCCATCATAACCTCCCTGCTCTTATATTCTATGCCTCGGCTAATGAAGGCAAGTATCCCATATGCCTTTTTAACCACCTTATCTACCTGTTCCGCTGCCTTCAGGGATCTATGTACATGTACACCAAGGTCCCTCTGACCCTCTGTACTTCCTAGGGTCCTACCACTCATTGTGTATTCCCTTGCCTTATTTGTCCGTCCAAAATGCATCACCTCGCACTTTTCAGGGTTAAATTCCATTTGCCACTTTTCCGCCCATCTGACCAACCCGTTTATATCGTCCTGTAGCCTGAGGCTTTCCTCCTCGCAATTTACCACCCCACCAATTTTCGTGTCATCTGCGAACTTACTGATCATACCTTTTACATTCTCATCCAAATCATTTATGTAGATCACAAACAGCAAGGGACCCAGCACCGATCCCTGAGGTACCCCACTGGACACAGGCTTCCAGTCACAAAAGCAACCTTCGACCATCACCCTCTGCCTCCTGCCACTCAGCCAGTTTAGGATCCAACGCGCCAAGGCACCCTGGATCCCATGGGCTCTTACCTTCTTGACCAGTCTCCTATGCGGGACTTTGTCAAAAGCTTTGCTGAAGTCCATGTAAACCACATCCACAGCATTTCCCTCATCCACACACCTAGTCACCCCCTCGAAAAATTCAATCAGATTGGTCAGACATGATTTACCCTTGACAAAGCCATGCTGACTATCCCCGATTAATCCTTGCCTCTCCAAGTGGTGACTAATTTTGTCCCTCAGAATTTTTTCCAATAATTTCCCTACCACAGATGTTAGGCTCACTGGCCTGTAATTCCCTGGTTTATCCCTGCTACCCTTCTTGAATAATGGTACTACGCTAGCTGTTCTCCAGTCCTCTGGTACATCCCCTGTGGCCAGAGAGGTTCTGAAAATTTGTGTCAGAGCCCCTGCAATCTCCTCCTTTGCCTCACACAACAGCCTGGGATACATCTCGTCCGGGCCTGGGGATTTATCCACTTTTTGGCCTGCTAAAACCGCTAGTACCTCCTCCCTCTCGATGCTAATATGTTCAAGTATGTCACAGTCCCCTTGCCCGATTTCTATGTCTACATTGTCTTTCTCCATAGTGAACACAGATGCAAAAAATTCATTTAAAACCCCGCCTACATCATCTGGCTCTACACACAGATTGCCACTTTGGTCCCTAATGGGCCCAACCCTTTCCCTGGTTATCCTCTTGCCCTTAATATACTTATAAAACATCTTAGGATTTTCCTTTATTTTGCTCGCCAGTGTTATTTCATGGCCCCTCCTTGCCCTCCTAATTTCTCTTTTAAGTATGCCCCTGCACTTTTTATACTCCTCTAGGGCTTCCTCCGTCTTTAGTCTTTTGTAATTGCCAAAAGCCCCCCTTTTTTTCCTAATGCATTTTTGTATATCCCTTGTCATCCAAGGTTCCCTTTGCTTGTTGGTCCCACCCTTGACCTTTACAGGAACATGTTGGCGTTGTACTCTCTCTATTTCCCTTCTGAAAGTCTCCCACTGTTTTGATGTGGATTTTCCTATAAGTAGCTGCTCCCAGTCCACTTTGGCCAGATCCTGCCTTATCATATTAAAATCAGCCTTCCCCCAATTTAGAACCCTTATTTCCGGGCCGCCTTTGTCTTTTTCCATGACCACCTTAAATCTCACCGAATTATGGTCACTGTCGCCAAAATGCTCTCCTACTGACACTTCCACCACTTGCCCGGCTACATTCCCTAGAATTAGGTCCAGTACCGCCCCCTCTCTTGTAGGACTTTCTACATGTTGGCTCAAAAAGCTCTCTTGGATGCACTTTAAGAATTCTGCACCCTCTAAGCCTTTCACACTCTGACTATCCCAATTAATATTGGGGAAGTTGAAATCCCCCACTATTATTACCCTATTATTTTCGCACTTCTCTGAGATTTGCCTACATATCTGTTCCTCTATCTCCCCCTGACTGTTTGGGGGCCTATAGTACACTCCCAGCAAAGTGCTTGCCCCCTTTTTGTTTTTAAGTTCTACCCATATGGCCTCATTAGAGGAACCCGCTAATATACCGTCCCTCCTTACAGCAGTAATTGCCTCCTTAATTAATATTGCAACACCCTCTCCCCTTTTACACCCCCCTCTGTCTCGCCTGAAGATTCTGTACCCCGGAATATTGAGCTGCCAGTCCTGACCCTCCCTCAACCATGTCTCCGTGATAGCAACAATATCGTACTCCCATGTGTTCAACAACAACTTCAGTTCATCCACCTTACTTGCAAGACTCCTTGCATTAAAATAAATGCCTTCCAGCCCTGCCATATTCCCTTTTGCCTTCACATATTTGCTCTGCCTTCCCAGCTGACTTGTTTTTTCCTCCGTATTTGGCTGTAAATCACCCCCTACTATAGCTCCACTCTGTATCCCATCCCCCTGCCAAGTTAGTTTAAACCCCCCCCAGCAGTGCTAGCAAACCTCCCCGCAAGGATATTGGTCCCCCTCTGGTTCAGGTGTAAACCGTCCGACTTGTACAAGTCCCACCTTTCCCAGAAGCAGACCCAGTGATCCAGGAAACTAAAGCCCTCCCCCCTGCACCATCCCTTTAGCCACGCATTCATCTGTTCTATCTTCCTATTCCTATACTCACTAGCACGTGGCACCGGGAGTAATCCAGAGATTACAACCTTTGAGGTCCTGCTCTTTAATCTTCCACCTAGCTCCCTAAATTCTTGCTGCAGGACCTCATCCCTCTTTTTACCTATGTCGTTGGTACCAATGTGGACCACGACCTCTGGCTGTTCACCCTCCCCCTCCAGAATGCCCTGCAGCCGCTCAGTGACATCCTTGACCCTGGCACCAGGGAGGCAACAAACCATTCTGGATTCACGTCTACGGCCACAGAAACGCCTATCTGCTCCCCTTACTATAGAATCCCCTACCAGTATTGCTCTCCCACTCTTTTTCCTCCCTTCCTGGGCAGCAGGAGCACCCCCAGTGCCAGGAAGTTGGCTGCTGCTGCCTTCCCCTGGTGAGTCATCCCCCTCAACAGTATCCAAATCGGTATACCTGTTTGAGAGGGGAATGGTCACAGGGGTCTCCTGCACTACCTGCCTGCTTCTATTGTTCCGCCTGGTGGTCACCCATTTCCTTTCTTCCTGTGCAGCCCTACCCTGCGGTGTGACCAACTCACTAAACGTGTTATCCACGACACTCGCAGCATCGTGAATGCTCAACAACCCATCCACCCGCAGCTCCAGCGCCTCAATGCGGTCTGCTAGTAGCTGCAGATGGATGCATCTCCGGCACACGTGGTCATCAGGGGCGCCGGCAGTGTCCCTGAATTCCCACATAGAGCAAGAGGAGCATATCACGGGGCTGGGCTCTCCTGGCATGACCTTCCCTTTAATTAATTTAAATTAATTTACTATCACCAATTAAAGATATCACTAAGGCGCTTGTATAGTCTACCAACAGTCCCTGCTATACCAGAAAAGACCCTAGTAACTATAAACTACAGAGTTAAAGCTTAAAAAAGAGAAATACTCACCAACCAATCACTTACCTGCTCCCTGGTGACGTCACACTCTGATTACTTTTTACCTCTCTCTCCGCTGTTGATTTGGTGTGCTTCGCTGGTCGCCGGTTTTTGTACCGGGCTCCTCCTCGCTGCTCCGAGTGGTCTCGGGCCTCGCTGGTCGCCGGTTTTTGTACCGGGCTCCTCCTCGCTGCTCCTCCCTGCTCCGAGTGGTCTCGGGCCTCGCTGGTCGCCGGCTTTTGTACCGGGCTCCTCCTCGCTGCTCCGAGTAGTCTCGGGCCTCGCTGGTCGCCGGTTTTTGTACCGGGCTCCTCCTCGCTGCTCCTCCCTGCTCCGAGTGGTCTCAGGCCTCGCTGGTCGCCGGTTTTTGTACTGGGCTCCTCCTCGCTGCTCCTCCCTGCTCCGAGTGATCTCGGGCCTCGCTGGTCGCCGGTTTTTGTACCGGGCTCCTCCTCGCTGCTCCTCCCTGCTCCGAGTGGTCTTGGGCCTCGCTGGTCGCCGGCTTTTGTACCGGGCTCCTCCTCGCTGCTCCTCGCTGCTCCGAGTGGTCTCGGGCCTCGCTGGTCGCCGGTTTTTGTACCGGGCTCCTCCTCGCTGCTCCGAGTGGTCTCGGGCCTCGCTGGTCGCCGGTTTTTGTACCGGGCTCCTCCTCGCTGCTCCGAGTGGTCTCGGGCCTCGCTGGTCGCCGGTTTTTGTACCGGGCTCCTCCTCGCTGCTCCGAGTGGTCTCGGGCCTCGCTGGTCGCCGGTTTTTGTACCGGGCTCCTCCTCGCTGCTCCTCCCTGCTCCGAGTGGTCTCGGGCCTCGCTGGTCGCCGGTTTTTGTACCGGGCTCCTTCTCGCTGCTCCTCCCTGCTCCGACAGCGGGTTCCCGACCCACAGTCAAAAATAGCAAATTTCCCACCCAACCTTCCACCAATCCCGCCCGGTGACCCCCCAGAAAATTCCGGCCAATGGGTCAAATGGCCTCCTGTGCTTTAAACTTGTATGGTTCTATGTTATGAAAATAATTGGCATGCAACTAATTAAAAATAACAATAAATTTAAACTATCTCTTTCTGGTTATATTTGCACTGATTTCCAGCGTTACATTGATTTGTGTGGGTGAGAATAATTTATTTGGGAAGTGTTCCTTCCTGCACTGTTCTTTAACTGGTATTGCCACATTAGTTCCTTGCAAACTTAAATAATTACCATTGACTTGTTTGTCAAGTTTTACGGGATCTGTATGATTTTGGGATGAATCTTGTGTGGGTAGTCCTTGAGTGAAATACTGCTTTCCATCATCATATTGGTTTAACCACTGAGCTGTCCTACCGTGAGTTTAATATTAGTGACTCTGGTGTTTGCACTTAATACAGCTCCAGAATTACCTTACGATTCTGCCTTTGATCTTAATGCATGTTTCTAGGCAACAGGGAATACCAATATGGTGCTGTTATCTCTCCATCTGTATGTGAAATCTATAAGAGTTGAGTTTTCCATCAGTGTTAGTGCTGCAGACCCAAGAGCCTTTTATTACCAGAGTATTCATGTAAAGAGCCCTAAATACTGGGAAGACCAAAGCCATTGTCTTCGGTCCTCACTACAAAATCTGTTCCCTCTCCCTGGCAACTGTCTGAGGCTGAACCAGACCATTTGCAACCTTGGTGCTGTATTTGATGCTGAGTTGAGCTTCCGACCACATATCCACTCCATCACCAAGACTTCCGACCTCCACCTCCGTAATCACCCATCTCCGTGTCTGCCTCAGCTCATCTGTTGCTGAAACCCTCATCCATGTCTTTGCTATTTTTAGGCTTGACTTATTCCAATGCTCTCCTGGCCAGCCTCTCATCTTCCATAAACCTGAGCTCAGCTAAAACTCTGCTACCCATACCCTAACTCGCACCAAGTCCCATTCACCCATCACCCCTGTGCTAGCTGACCTACATTGGCTCCCGGTTAAGCAACACCTCGATTTAAAATCCTCACCCTTGTTTTCAAATCCCTCCATTAAAACTTATCTCTTTGACCAAACATTTGGTCACCTGTCCTACTACCTTATGTGGCTCGATGTCAAATTTCTGTTTGATAACGCTACTGTGAAGCACCGTGGGGTGTTTTACTATGTTAAAGGTGCTATATAATACAAGTTGTTATATGTCCTGTGAATGTAATAATGAGTCATTTATCTCAATTATTTTGTTTCTCCTGCAATATTAAGCAGTTGTTAATAGTTCCAGTGAGTAGAAATAACTAGTATTGTTTAGCTAACAGTTAGTGCCATATTCTGGGCTCATCATTTACATCTACTGATTTTACTGGAATATAAGAACATAAAAAATAAGAGCAGGAGTAGGCCTTACGGCCCTTCGAGCCTGCTCCGCCATTCACTAAGATCATGGCTGATCATCGACCTCAACTCCACTTTCCCGCCCGATCTCCATATCCCTTGGTTCCCCTAGAGTCCAAAAATCTATCTGTCTCAGCCTTGAATATACTCAAAGACTCAGCATTCACAGCCCTCTGGGGCAGAGAATTCCAAAGTTTCACAACCCTCTGAGTGAAGAAATTCCTCCTCATCTCAGTCTTAAATGGCCTACCCCTTATCCTGAGACTATGCCCCCTAGTTCTTGACACTCCAGCCAGGGGAAACAATCTCTCAGCATCTACCCTGTCAATCCCCTTCAGAATCTTGTGTATTTCAATGAGATCACCTCTCATTCTTCTAAACTCCAGAGAGTATAGGCCCAATCTACACAATCTCTCATCTCATTTGGAGCCCTCTCATGCCAGGAATCAATCGAGTGAAACTTTGTTGCACCGCCTCCAAGGCAAGTATATCCTTCCTTAGATAAGGAGACCAAAACTGTGCACGGTACTCCAGGTGTGGTCTCACCAAGGCCCTGTACAATTGTAGCAAGACTTCCTCACTCTTATACTCCACAACCCCTTTGCAATAAAGGCCAACATGCCATTTGCCTTCCTTATTGCTTGCTGTGTTTCTTGCACGAGGACACCCAAATCTATCTGAACACCAGCATTTGAAAGTTTGTCACCATTTAAAAAATATTCTGTTTTTCTATTCTTCCTACCAAAGTGAATAACCTCACATTTTGCTGCATTATACTCCATCTGCCACCTTACTGCCCACTCACTTGGTCTATCTATATCCCTTTGCAGACTCCTTGGGGGTGATTTTCACTCAGAAGTCAGGAAGGAGGCGGGACTACAACTTTCGGGGTTGTAGTCCCGCGTCCATCGAGATGCGGCCAATCCATGCGATTTTAACTTGATTGACCTTGTTGAGTCTGCCCAGCGGGCTCAGCAGGCCAATTAAGGGCCACCTGGCAACAGGTGACATCACAGACTGAAATTTCATCTGTCAAGACGTTTCGACAGATGAACGATCAGTGTTTCACAGCTGTTTGAAGCTGTCAAACACTGACAGTCTTACTTCTAACATGAGTCCTTCTCCACAGACTCAGTTAGAAATCTCTCCTGCACAGAAAGCTGCAGGCTGTCACTTTTGACAGATCGCAGCCATTCTGCTTTCTGTGCCAGTGAGATGAGGGGCTCCCCGAACCTAAAGGAAGGAAGGCTGAAAAGGTAAGAAAATGTATGTAAAACTTATTTAATCACTTTAGACACACCAAACACACTTACCTTTGCACTCATGCACACATCACTCACCTGAACACCGACATCTCGACCCCTCCACCCCTCCAAGCCCTTCAACCCGACGGCCCGACTCCTCCAACTTGGCGTGGTTTGGTGCCGTCAGGATTCCCACATTTCAAGCTTAAAAATAGGGATTAGGCTAAAAACGGCCTGTTAACTACCTGTTAACAGGCAGTTAATTGGCACTAATCCCTTCCCGCCTCGGGTAGGCGGGTCCCAGTGCGGGGCGGGTACCCGCCTCCTTTGAAATTGGCATGGAGGTGGGTTCGGACGGGATGGGGTTGGGACCCCCGATTTTGGAAATTTAACCCCCCGCACGCCTCCAATCTCGACTCCACGGCTCAATGAAAATCGAGGCCCTTGTGTTTTCCTCACAGCTTACTGTCCCACCTAGCTTTGTAGCATCAGCAAACTTGGATACATTACACTCGGTCCCTTCATCTAGGTCATTAATATAGATTGTAAATAGCTGAGGCCTCAACACTGATCCTTGCAGCACCCCACTAGTTACAGCCTGCCAAACAGAAAAACATCCGTTTATCCCTACTCTCTGTTTTCTGTCCATTAACCAATCCTCTCTCCATGCTACAAAATTACCCCCAACCCCATGAGCCCTAATCTTGTGTAATCTTTTATGTGGCACCTTATCTAATGCCTTTTGGAAATCCAAATGCACTACATCCACTGGTTACCCTTTATCTACCTTGCTAGTTACATCCTCAAAAAAGTCTAATAAATTTGTCAAACATGATTTCCCTTTCATAAAACCATGTTGACTATGTCTAATCATGTTATGATTTTCTAAGTGACTTGATACCAATTCCTTAGCAATGGATTCCCACATTTTCCTGACGACTGATGTCAGGCTAACTGGCCTGTGGTTCCCTGGTTTTTCTCTGCCTCCTTTCTTGAATAGCGGTGTTACATTTGCGACCTTCCAATCCGCTGGGACCATTCTAGAATCTAGGGAATTTTGGAAGATCAAAACCAATGCATCCACTATCTCTTCAGCCACCTCTTTCCGAACCCTAGGATGTAGGCCGTCACGTCCAGGGGATTTGTTGGCTTTTAGTCCCATTAGTTTCTCCAGTACTTTTTCTCTACTTATATTAATTACGTTAAGTTCCTCACCCTCATTAGGCCCTTGGTTCCCCACCATTTTTGGTATGCTTTTTGTGTCTTCTACTGTGAAGACAGATACAAAATATTTGTTTAACATTTCTGCCATTTCCTTATTCCCCATAATAATTTCTCCTGTCTCAGCCTCTAAGGGACCAACGTTTACTTTTGCTACTTTCTTCCTTTTTACATACTCGTAGAAACCCTTACATAAATCTGCTTTTATATTTCTTGCTAGTTTTCTCTCATTCTATTTTTTCCCTTTTTATCAATTTTTTGGTCAACCTTTGCTGGTTCCTGAAACTCTCCCAATCCTTTCTTTGCAACATTGTAAGCTTCTTCTTTCAATCTAATGCTATCCTTAACTTCTTTAGTTAGCTACGGTTGGATCACTTTTCCCACGGAGTTTTTGTTTCTCAATGGAATATATGTTGAGAATTATGAAATAATTCTTTAAACGCTAGCCACTGCTTATCTACTGCCATACCTTTTAATCTATTTTTCCAATCTACCTTAGCCAACTCACCCCTCATACCTATGTAATTGGCTTTATTTAAGTTTAAGACTCTAGTTTCGGACCTAGGCAAGTCACTCTCAAAATTAATGTGAAATTCTATCATATTATGATCACTCTGCCCCAGAGGATCCTTTACTATGAGACTGCTAATTAACCCTGTCTCATTACACAATACAAGACCTAAAATAGCCTGTTCCCTGGTTGGTTCCATGACATTGTTGTAGGAAACTATAGTTGTGCCCTTTTTATGTTGTTGGATAGCTGCATGGAAAAATGACTATTTGCCTGCGTTCACTGAAGAAAAATATTTTAAAATGGATTTCATTTAGTCCAGCCGACTAGGGTTGGTTGTCCTTCTCGGCCTGTGTGGCTTGTCCTGAGTGGGTCTCTGTACCAACAAGGGTAAGGCAGGCACCAGGCATGCAGGATGAGCATGCAGCAGGGCAAGCTTTCAATCTCCTAAATAGAAAATAAAACTGTAAGTTGTCTTTGAATGACTCAGCCAGCCTGGAACCTTATTAAAATGGCCACTGAGATTTTCAGAGATAAGTTTTATTTCTCTGAGCAGTCCAGAAGCCATTTTAGTAAATTGTCAGTTTAGCTGAATCACGTACTTGTTTTTTGGGCATTTTGAGGTTGGGTATTGCAATAGCAGTGTAATAGAAAAGCAATATTTGCCATATGCTTGTGTGCAAAAAAAACACATTTCTCCTTTTGACAGGGACATTCTTCTATGTACTGGGACACAGTTTTCCTTGTGCTATCAGCGCTCACCTGCCTGACTATGTTCGGGTGCATACAGCCTAATATCATCTGAAATTTTTGTGGTAATTTTCTGACTTCATGCTTCCGATAGCGACTCTCGCCCACTAGGAGTGTATGTCAGAGAATTTCAGCAAGTGCTTGCATGATTTTCCAACCAGTTAAGTTAATGGTTGGAAAATCATGTGCAGGGCACATTTGAATTTTTTAATATGAGCTTCTGGCAGGCATGGCTGCCTTCTGACAGCATGACGTTGGAAAATGACGCCCATTGTGCCATACGCATTCAGTAACTGCATGTGAAAATAAAACATTTTGGGGCCAGACTTCGCTGGAGTGGGGCATCTCACGGCATGCCCCGTTAGTTAGACTTGTTCTTGCATGTTTAGGTTTTAAAATGTTTTGCCCTGTAAGTTGCTGGAAGTGCGAGCTTATAACGGTGCAACAGGACATCTGGGATCTTGGTGAACAATGGAACAAACTTAACCAATGAAATTAAAGTATTGAGAAATAAACCGTGGAAGGACTGAGGAGGAGTGTGGATTAGAGTGGGTGAATTCAATGTCAAATCTGGTACAGAAAGATAAATAAAGAGAGGGAAAGAAGGATTGAATTAAGAGAGAGAGAAAAAAGATAGAAAGGAAAAGTAAGAAAAAAACATTTAAAATGTAAAATGTGACATTTTTAAATTCTCCTAAGATAATTCATAACCGGAAGGAATGAGACTCCACACTTTTAATTGTTCACTTTCTGGGCAAGAGAGGTTGATTGGCTGTCATTAACAATTATCCGTTCTTAAAAGGATACTTGCGCTGTTGATTACAAGACTTAACTTTCAGTGGTGTATTTAATGGGCAATTAATGTGCAAATGCAGCAACTTCATGAAACTCATGGGAAGGTTAAACGCGAGATGCCGTTTTCGCAAAGCTAATGGCAGAGCGGGGCAAATCGTCCAGAAACTTGTGGTTCACAATTCATGGGGTATCTGTCTCTTCCTCACTAAAAGTTGCTGGCTGATTTGCAAATTAATAATGACATACGTTGTTCAGATGATATTTTTCAGCAAAATCTGGCCCATTATTTTGTGGATTCGGAGTATGTATTTTATTTATTTCATGAATTGGTAGTATGTAGTGTATTTATTTCATTGATTGGCAGTGTGTTGTATTTATTTCACAGAAGGAGTATGTATTGTATTACTTCATGTATTGGCAGTGTTTATTATACTTGCTGCACTCCCAATGCATTTTAATTATAAAGTTAATTGTTACTTTTTTAATACACAGAAGCTTTCTGGGGGTAAAGCTGTGGAAATAAATATACATTCACAATAGATTGCTCACATGACTGGTAATCCTTGTATTATTTTCTGCACCGTTCTAATCCAATTCGAGTCTGGTGTTATGAGGAAAGAACACGAGTAAAGAGTCTCACAGATTATGAAACCATAAGAAGAGAAAATTACTCCTATTAAATATTTCATCATTTCTTATCCTTCATTTTGAAGTAACCTCTCCCAAAAAACTTGTCCTTTTTATATATGCAAAATACTAAACTGTCTTAAAATATTTTATATAAAAGACAATATTGGCTGCAATAGGAAGGCTGCTGAGAGATTTCCGCCCATTAAAGTGAATTATGTCGGTTGCATAGTCATTCCTAGACTCGTGGTCAGCAATTAGAGCAAATTAATGCAGATTAAAGACTGAGTGTAGCTGGTTTATTTTATTTAGCTGGATGAGCATTGTTGAGATGATGACCAGTCTCGTTTTTCTAATAACCATTTATCATTAGCATGTGTGGAACGCTGCTACTTATCATTATGAGCTCTTAAGCTATTATCTCCCCTAGAAGACATTTTGTCCTCAGCAAAATGTTATTTGTAATGATTATAGACTGTTAAATACGCACTGTTTATAATGCACTTCACTGATTTATAGTTTGTAGGTAATTATGAAATTTGAGGTAATGTCTAGTATTATAGTACCCTCCTCCCTCCCCAAACAAAAGTGCTAAATCATATTAGCCTTAAATGAAGTGGTTGTACTCCATAATTTTCAGGACCCTGTATTGAAGTTTATTCTAAAATTAATGTATTTTACTGGGAAGGACTATAGTGCGTATGTATCCCAAGTCCTGGTGAAATAGAGATGATATAACTAGAGCAATGTTCCCCCTTAAGGTGCCTGGTCGCACACCATTCGGGACGTCCCGTGCAGGCCATTCACTGGCTGCTGCTGCTGCTGAAAGATACTGCACAGCAAATTTAAAGGGACTGCACACTTCGACCGCGAATTAGAGGGAACATTGACCTGGAGCTGGGAGTTGCGCCATAAAATACTAATTAGAGAGACAGATAAAAAACATCTTGCCCTATGCAATCAAAATTTGAGAAACATCTAAATCAATTGCTTTTGGTGGCTTTTCTAATCAATTTGCCATTAAACTGATTAAACGGAGAGCAGAATAAGAGTTGTATATGTAAACAGTTTTGAGGATGTTTGATTGGAACGGCTATGTGCAACTAATATGGTAAAGCTCTATTGCGTAAATGTGGGCCATACATATCTATTTGAATGCTTTGAATTTGGTGTGACTGAAGCTCACAAAGCATCTGGTATGGCTGAAATTTCACAAGAATCAATTTAAAAAACACATTTTTTCTATTTTATATCTGGAACCCTTCCCCTTTCACAAACCCATCCTCATTGGCACACATTCCACCTCTGTAAAACCAAGTTACATGCTAAGAGCTTCCACATTGTTCAACTCACCATGAGCAACACTATGGGAACATACACATCAGTAAGTTTGAAATGAATGGTGTGAATTTTCTCATCTACATAGGAGGACCAGCTGACATAAATTCAAATACAGTCACCTAGTTTGAAGCCTTTCTTCAACGGCATTATTGTCTTTCTGAAACATTGTTGATTCATATTTCTTAGTTTGTACTTACAGACAAACTCGCAACATACAGGATGCAAGCATTTCACAGTTAATTGAGAGTCTTTAATTAGTGATCTTGTGGTATTATAGTGCCATGCCTGTTTGCAGTGCTAATTAAGCTAAATGGATGACAGGGCTAGCAAGTTGTAATACCTGTATTAACCTTTTAAGGAAGGAAGCAGTTGTTACCACACTGAAATCCAAAACGTAACAAGATAGCAGTTTGTTTTAGTTTATTTACAGGACACAGTGAATTCAGGAATGTTTTTGGTTCTGTGCATTTCTGATCTTTAACTTCATAACCTGCTGTCTAAAACTGCTTTCAGGTGCTGGGACTATGGAGTGTTAAAACTTGCCGGTACTATGGAGTGTTGTTTCACATTGCTCACACATGCATTTGTCTAAAGTATTGTTTCATTTTTTTAAAATTCTGATTGAAATTTCAATCGAAAGAGAATTTCCAGTCTCCTCTCACTCTCGCTGTACTAGGATTGTAGACACTGCTTCAAGATACTGCTGTGCATCACTGAAATGCTTTTAAATATGTTAGAAATGGAGACGAGTGTTTATATTGGGATCGTACCCCTTTCAAATAGGCTGGTGTTCAGGATACCAGGGTAAGTGGTATGAGCTTGGTTATGAGTTCCTGCTAGCAAAGGTACACTGGCTGCTAACTGGGGAATCTAGATTATTCTGCAAGGGGTCCTTTAATCAGAAACAAAAGGAAAATTTGCTTTGGTTGAAGAATCGGCTGAATTTTGGCTGTATCTGGTGGAACGTATCCCATAGAATGAGTCTAAACCTCCTTGGTGTCAGCAGAATATTCTCCCAGCTTTTAAAAGCTGATTGTATTGGTATCGCATTTTGTTAGACGTTTGTAGTTTTCAGAGTTTACATCCGTGCACATGGTTTTAGAATTTTTAAATTGGTGGCAAAAATGCACCTTTTTTCTTCTCTGCCATCCCCTCTTCAATGTCTTGTATATTTCCATGGGCATCACGTGGCCATTCTTAATGGGAGAGTTTTGGGAAGTATTTTGACTGTTGGGGTGTCACAGCCAAGCCCAATATTGTGCATGCATCTATATCTATCTATCTATCTATCTATATATATATATAAACGGATCGATCTGTCTGTCTATCTGTCTGTCTGTCTGTCCTCGGGTGTGCGTCTGTCCGGCTATGCGCTCGAAAGTTATAGATCGTACCTACGCGTGCGTTACGTCGAAAGAAAGCTCACCGTTCCAAAACGGTCGTAAGCGTATTTACGTTTCGGCCGGACAAAAATCGCGCCCGCGGTATCCAAAAAACGTTCAACATTCCACTCATTAGCATCTCATTATCCGCTCATTAGCGATAGAGTGACCTCGAGGTCGACCAATCGTACGCCGGGTTCCTGGCGCGTGCGGCCGGGCCCTCCTAGAGTTGAGTGACGAGACGATTGACCAATCCTACGCTTCGGTGACCTGATGGTCGACCAATCAGTGCGTGTGTGGGCGGGCCTTATCGTTCTGAACCGAGGTGAGTCGCCGCCATCTTGATTCCAAACTTTTCCTTTCTTTTTCCCGCTTTCTGCGTCTTTAAAAAAAACGTTGCTTTTAAAACACATATTGTTTTTAAAAAAAGTTAATTACTTTCTAAATCTTTTATCTAATCTCATTAATTTTCCTACCTTTCCCCGTTTCTCCAGGTAGGCCTCGAAGCCTGGGCATCTGTTGCCAGCCATGCTGGACCCGAGGCAATTGTTTTGTGGCAAGCTCCTCCCACCCCTCACCCCCCCACTGGGCCCGATTCCGAACCAGCGGCCAGCTATCTTTGTAAAGGCTGGCTGGGCTCACTGCAAGCTCCTGGCGGTTCATTCGGGGGGGGCGGGGCTCGGGAGGGGAGGGGGAGCGGAGAGGGTTACCCTGGCAACCGGGCTCGCCAGCCGCAATCGGCCGCTCAGCCCAGGCCCGGAGATCGGGAGGCGGAGAGGGGAGGAGGGTTACCAAGGCAACCGGGGCTCGGGAGGGGAGGGGGAGCAGAGAGGGTTACCCCGGCAACCGGGTTCGTCGGCCGCCCAGGCCCGGAGATCGGGAGGCGGAGAGGAGAGGAGGGTTACCAAGGCAACCGGGCCCGGCCAGCCGCAATCGGCCGTCTCAGGCCCCCCTTCCCCCCCAACCTTCCCCCCTCCCTCCCTCCCCCTCTCCCTCCCCCTCTCCCTCCCCCCCCTCCTCCCCTCCCCTCCTCCTCTCCTCCCCCTCCTCCCTTCCCCTCCTCCTCCCCTCCCCCCTCCTCCTCCCCTCCTCCCCTCCCCCCTCCTCCCCCTCCTCCCCCCTCCCTCCCCCCCTCCCTCCCCCCCTCTCCCCCTCCCCCCTCCCTCCTCCTCCCCCCTCCCTCCCCTCCCCCCTCCCCCCCTCCCCCCTCCCCCCTCCTCCCCCCCTCCTCCCCCTCCCCCCTCCCCCCCTCTTTCTCGCTCTCTCTCTTCCCCCCAGTCGCTCTCTCTCTTCCCCCCCAGTCGCTCTCTCTCTTCCCCCCCCAGTCGCTCTCTCTCTTCCCCCCCCCAGTCGCTCTCTCTCTTCCCCCCCCCAGTCGCTCTCTCTCTTCCCCCCCAGTCGCTCTCTCTCTTCCCCCCAGTCGCTCTCTCTCTTCCCCCCCAGTCGCTCTCTCTCTTCCCCCCCAGTCGCTCTCTCTCTTCCCCCCCCCAGTCGCTCTCTCTCTTCCCCCCCCCCCAGTCGCTCTCTCTCTTCCCCCCCCAGTCGCTCTCTCTCTCTCTTCCAACAACATGCCCTCAAATGACCCTCGGCACCGCCGGGCACTTCAGCTAGTCTATATATATAAAAGGATCGTTCTGTCTGTCTGTCTATCTGTCTGTCTGTCCTCCGGTGTGCGTCTGTCCGGCTATGCACTCGAAAGTTATAGAGCGTACCTACGCGTGCGTTACCGCCAAAGAAAGCTTACGGTTCCGGGACGGTCGTAAGCGTATTTACTTTTTGGTTGGACGAAAATTGTTCGCGCCTTATGCAAAAAACCTTCAAAATTAAACTCATTATCTGCTAATTAGCATTGATTGACTGACGTCAAGGTTCGACCAATCCTGTGCCATCACCATTGACCAATCCTGCAGTTCAGTCGCCTGATGGTTGGCCAGTCGCTGCATCTGTGGGCGGGACTAATCGTTTTCATCTCAGGGATGTGGCAGCCATTGCCTCAAGCTAAAAACCCCATTTACTTCCAGCTCAAAATCTGCTGATCCGGCTTCGAAAAAGTTAGTATCTCTTATGTTATTTTTAAAAGATTTACCAAAAACGTTTTATAAGTACTTTCACTTTCATCTTTCAAGGTATTCAAAGGTAGAAATGTTGCCCGGCAGCAGATTGAGAGAGGGACACAGAGACAGGGCCCAAAAGCCTGGGACTCGATTTAAAATGTTGCCCGGCACCAGATTCACAGAGAGGCCCCAAAGCCTGGCACTCGATTTAAACCGCCCGGCCCAAAACAGCCCTGGCAAAGCCGGGCCCCCCCAGCTAGTACTCAATAATGAGGGAATAAGGGGCCGTATCTAGCTTCATTGGTCCATGGATGTTTAGGCTGAAAATAAAGGCTAAAACAAAAACAAACAGCAGAACTAAAGCTGGGATAAATGCTGCAATTCATAAAAAGAAACAAAGGGGCAATGTAAGGGGAGATAAGAGAGAGAATGAAAATACTTGCAGCCAACGTAAAAGAAAATAGTGAAGATTTCAATAAACACGTTAAAAAAAAAGAGAATCATAAAGAGGAGGCTGGGGTCCCTCAAATTGGGCATGTGAGATTATTATGGTTGATCATGAAATGGCAGAGTTATTTTATGAATACTTTGCTTCACCATTAATAGAGGAGAACAAAATAAGTTTTCAAAAGCTTGTGTATAAGGAAATTGAAGTGCATCAATAAATACAATAGAAGGAAATTGTTCTGAAACGATTGAGAGTACAAAAAAAATGGTATGTCCAACACCAGATGCTGTGCATCCAAGAATACTCGAGGAGGTTAGTGAGAAAGGAGTGGAGGAGCTAACCATAATTTTTAAAAATTCATTAGAAATGGAAATTGTTTCAAACGATTGGAGGCTGAGAAATATTAAACCTCTGTACACAAAGTGGGAAGGAGATAAACCAGGCAATTGTTGACCAGTTAACCTTATGTCAGTTGGTGAACATTATTGAACAGCACAATTAGTTATTCTATTTGCAGATTGGGAAGAATTAGTCACAATTTCTTTTTGTTTTCATGCTACATATTCTCTCGGGATTAGCATCTCCGATCACTCCCATAAGCAGACCTTTCATCTTCTACGATCTGGAGTGCACTGTTTTCTGCCCAATATCTAGTTAACTGATAGCATAACTTTGGGATTGTAACAATTATTGCCATGAGATGAAAACCTATCCTTTTGGTGTGTTATGCTCAAATATCAAAGAGATTGGTTGCCACCTCAAGGCAGTAACTGAATGACTGCTTGGGGAGCCAAGCCACCATCTCACGGACAGAGGAAAGGGGCAGAGTTGCTCATGTGCATGTTCTTCCTCTTTTCACTCCCCCCACCTCGTGAACACAGAATAGTCTGTAATGTTGCTGCAGGAGCAGAAAGCTGTCTATATTTTTAAAATCTGAACCAGATTTCCTTCAAAACGTTACAATAGAAAAGCTGATTCAATGCTTAGAGGGCTCGTAAATTGTGTCCTTACTATTTTTCACAACAGATTGTTCTCAGCTGCACATTTCATAGAAGAGTACAGCACAGAAGGAGGCCATTTGGCCCATGGAGTCTGCGACGGCTCTTTCGAAGAGCAATCCAGTTAGTCCTGCTCCCCCGCTCGTGTGTGAAAGAAACCAGTTGACCTTTTAAAATTGTAGAGTGGTGAATTCACATGGTGGTACATGTATTATTTCAATAGCCGGTTATATGGAGTAAGGGCCCTCTATTACAATCCCAAAGTTAGACTACCACTTAACGTAATATTGGGCAGAAAACAGTACACTCCAGATCGTAGAAGATGCAAAGTCTACTTGAGGGGAGTGATGGGTGGCGTTAATTCCGAGAGAATATCTGGCATATAAACTCAAAAATTGCGACAGTGTATGTAGCTGTATGTATGTCTATATTATGTATTATATAAAAAATGGTAGGTGGGTCACAACATTTTATGCAGTACCTGTTATGCTCATGGGTGGCACTGAGATAGTTAATTGCAATAATCGTGCAACATAACATGCTGTGGCTCAGTGCTCGCATTCTCGCCTCTGAGTCAGAAGATTCCAGAGACTTGAGCACCAAATCTCGGCTGACACTTCAGTGCAGTACTGAGGGAGTGCTGCACTGTCGGAGGTGCCTTTTTTCGGATGTGATATTAAACCGAGGCCCTGTCTGCCCCCTTCAGGTGGATATAAAGATTCCATGGCATTATTTTGAAGAAGAGCAGGGGAGTTCTCCCCAATGTCATGGACAATATTTATCCCTCAACCAACATCACCAAAGCAGATTATCTGGTCATTATCACCTTGCCGTTTGTGGGACCTTGGTGTGCACAAATTGGCTGCCACGTTTCCTACGTTACAACAGTGACTACACTTCAAAAGTACTTGGCTCGCTCTAAAGTGCTTTGGGACGTCCTGAGGTTGTGATAGATGCTACATAAGTGCAAGTCTTTTTTTACTCAAGCTGGCTGTTGAAATATCCTTGCAATTGTACATCCTGACCACTGGGTGTCATTGCAGCAATGAGCACTTCAAGAGCCAAGTCTCACTTTGACCCTCCACATAAACCCCTGAGAGAAAACTGTCTAACTATAGTTAGTGCTAACTTTTATCTCAGTATCGCGACCCACCTGCAACATCAGTGTCAGGTAATTTACATCCCTGCCCCAAGAGAGGCCTTGACCTGCTGTGTTTTACTTCCTAGATGTAAAGCCTGCAAGTCAGCATTCAGATCTGTCTCTGGTCTGAAGCTCTTGCAGAGTCCCAATAATCATCTTTTCCCGCCCCCACCCCCCCGGGCTCCACAGAGAGGGTGAACCCTGTATTTTCTCTTTTTTTTTCTTCCACAGCCCGAATCCTACCCTGCTATCTATGCCTTTGTGATAGATGTTCCTAGAGTTGCCCGACGTACACCACCCTTCAGTGTGCTCTGGTTCTATCCCTAGGCGGTAGCCATTATCCTTGGAGCCTGTGCTGCCTGTTGAGTTGAAACCACGATGAAGAAATGAGTGTAAGGTTTCTTCCAAAATTCATCTACCTTTGTTCCTGCTTAATGAGAACAAACCTGTTAACAAGTTCCTCACCCACCCCATTAATGTATGGAGCCCTCCTTCCCTCAATATTCAGCCGTGTTGGTGATCTTCCAAACTAAGCAACAGAATCTGAACCTCCCATTAACATCACCTGTTGCCCTCCTCCCCTTTCCCCTCTAATTTCTTTTTCCTCGTTTACCATCTGCTCCCTCTCTTCCTTTCCTCTCTCTTCTCTCCCTCTTCCCCCTTGCACCTTGGTCCAGCTATTGATCAGCCCTTTAACCCTGCTTGCCCTGAATATCAAATTCAGTTTTGACTCCCTGTCTGCAATGCTATGGGAGTTAAACTAATATATAAAAATAAGAAATTGGGTTTGCATATTAAATGCCCAAAAAGAAAGCAGGAGGCTATAAACATGAGAAAGGGCAGATAAGTGGCAGATGCAGTTTAGTGCAGATAAATGTGAGGGAATACATTTTAGGAGTGAGAATAAAGAATGAAAATATATACATTAAATGGTAACGTTCTCAATGCAGTAGAGGAGTAAAGGAAGCCAGCTGTGCAGACACATCCTTAAATGGGTGCACAGGTTTTTTTAAAAACATTGAGTGGGTAAATGGGTTATGGTGTTTTATCAAGAGATCATTATGGCTGTGCAGAATAATGGCTAGGTTACATTTGGCAGAATGGGTATAATTTCTGGTTCCTTACTATAGACGGGATATTATAGCCTTTGGAGGAAGTGCAGCACAACTTTACCAGGCTGAAACCAGGAATGAGGGGTCTGAGTTAAGAGCAAAGGTCAAAGCAACTAGGACTGTGTGAAGGTGGAATGGCAATTTGATAGAGGCATTCAAAATGATTAAAGGAATGGACATGGTAAACATAGATAAGTTTGATTGGTAAATTCAAGATGCAAAGCCATGATCTCAAAACAAGCACTAGATAGTTAAATGGGAAGATTAGAAGAAACTTTTTCTTGCAAAGAGTTATCGGAATGCGGATTGCTTTCCTATAAGTAGCGATTGTGTAACATTATCCATCTGCCACCCTATCTCAGTTCCTCTGCTGCTGAAACCTACATACATACCTTTGGCACTTACAAACTCAACTAATCCAATGCCCTTCTTGCTAACTTCTCATCCAACACTCTTCACAAACTCCCAACATGTCCAAAACCTCGCTGTTTGCGTCTGGTCTGTATGAAGTTCCACTCGGTCATCAACCCATCCTTCACTGCACCCCGTCCCCCAACACGTTAAATTTGTAGTCCTCATCCTCAATCATAAAACCCTCCATGGTCTTGTCGGCCCCTATTTTTGCAAACTCTTCCACCCCAATAGTCTCTCCTGCACATTTGTTCTTCTGAGTTTGGCCTTCTCTCCTCCCTTCTCCGCACCATTGATAACAGAGCTTGCAGCTGCCTTGCCCCTACTCTCCAGTACTCCTACGTTTCAACGTTTAAAAACTGTATCAAAAATCCTCTACAACCAAACATTCCTTCACTTCCTAATATCTCTCTGCCTGTCTTGGCACCCATTTTTCTGACCCATCACCTTAAGATACACCTTACATTGAAGGCGCTGTGCAAATTCATGTTGTGATTGTGAAGGTAGTAATAAAGAAGAATATAAAAGGGTGGGGAAAGTGAGCAGGAAAATTGGACTGTGTAAAATCTGGTCCTCTTGAGAAGGATCTTAATTCAGCACAGCCAAGAGTGGTAGAATACAACAGCAACCTGCATTTATTTTTCCATTAACATAGGCTCTTCACAGAGGTGCAAAGAAGAAACTATTAGGAGGGGACAACAAGTGCGAGAAATTCATGGACTTCCTTGTCTCTAAGACTGAGACCATCTGTTCAGCTGCCTCTGCCACTTCCCTTCCTTCCCCTAGCCCACCGGGTCAACTTCCTCAAAGGTTCCCCCCTGCCCTAGCCCTGAACTCACATCTTTCTCCAGTTTCTCTTCGATCTCCCTTCATGCCCTCTCTGAGACCCACTTTCTGCTCCCTCGACCCTATTCCCACCAAACTGCTGACCACCCAACTTCCTTTTCTGGTTCCCATGTTAGCTGACATTGTTAATGGTTCTCTCTCCTCAGGTACTGTCCCCCTCTCCCTCAAATCTGCCAACATCACCCCTCTCCTCAAAAAAAACAATCCTTGACCCCCTGTGTCCTTGCAAACTACAGCCCCATCTCCAACCTCCCTTTCCTCTCCAAAGTCCTTGAACGTGTCGTCACCTCCCAAATCCGTGCCCATCTTTCCCGGAACTCCATGTTTGAATCCCTCCAATCAGGTTTCCACCCCTGCCACAGTACTGAAACGGCTATCATCAAAGTCACAAATTACATCCTTTGTGACTGTGACAAAGGTAAACTATCCCTCCTCGTCCTTCTCGACTTGTCTGCAGACTTTGACACGGTTGGCCACTCCATGCTTCTCCAACGCCTCTCCACCATCATCCAGCTGGGTGGGACTGCATTCGCCTGGTTCCATGCTTATCTATCTAATCATAGCAAGAGAATCACCTGCAACAGCTTCTCTTCCCGCTCCCGCATCGTTATCTCTGGTGTCCCCCAAGGATCTATCCTTGGCCCCCTCCTATTTCTCATCTATATGCTGTCCCTTGGCGACATCATCCGAAAACACAGCGTCAGTTTCCACATGTATGCTGATGAAACCCAGCTCTACCTCACTACCACTTCTCTCAACCCCTCCACGGTCTCTAAATTGTCAGACTGCTTGTCCGACATCCAGTTCTGGATGAGCAGAAATTTTCTCCAATTAAATACTGGGAAGACTGAAGCCATTGTTTTCATGGTGTGGAGATGCCGGAGTTGGACTGGGGTGGACAAATGTAAGAAATCACACAACACCAGGTTATAGTCCAACAGCTTTATTTGAAATCACAAGCTTTCGGAGCGCTGCTCCTTCTTCAGGTGAAGTGGAGAAATGCATAAAGACACAGCTTATATAGTCAGAGAATCATGTCAGATGTTTACAGGTAACCTTTCCAACTGCCATTTATCACACCTCGGCAGAGAGATAATCACAGCAGTCAAAGGTGTGAATGGTGTCCAAACAGGTCAGTCAGGGAAACATTACATCAAAGAACAATGAGGTGGGGTCACAAGGGGTCAAATATTGCAGATGCTGGGGTCTGTATGAAAAACAAAAAAACAAGACAAAAAACATTTTTTTTGGCTGGAAATCACAGCAGGTCCGGCCGCATCTGTGTAGAGAGAACAAGCCAATGTCGACTCGAGTCTGGATGACCCTGCATCAGGTGGGGTTACATGTAGCGTGACATGAACCCAAGATCTCGGTTAAGGCCGTCCTCATGGGTGCGGAACTTGGCTATCAGTTTCTGCTCGACGATTTTGCGTTGTTGTGTGTCTCGAAGGCCACCTTGGTTACCTGTAAACATCTGACATGATTCTCTGACTATATAAGCTGTGTCTTTATGCATTTCTCCACTTCACCTGAAGAAGGAGCAGCGCTCCGAAAGCTTGTGATTTCAAATAAAGCTGTTGGACTATAACCTGGTGTTGTGTGATTTCTTACATTTGTCCACCCCAGTCCGACTTCGGCATCTCCACACCATGGCTACTATCGACACCACAAACTGCCGGCTCAAAGTGGAGAGGATCTCCAAGAAGATCGCGCATATCGACACAGACATCAAGTTTCTACAGAGATGCAAGAAAGCAGACAAGATCCCGAAAGGACTACAGATCACTAACCCACTCAAGTCGACCTACAACACAGACTACGCTGAGAGACTCTGCCATCGCACCTCTCGCACACTCCTCAACCATCTCGTACACCAGCTCTACAGCAGACGCCGCAACCTCGAAACCGAGATGGAGTCCATGTTCTCAGCCTGTGCTCAGGACGCAGCAGACCAGCTACGAGACACCGCCAAACAAACAAGGCAACGGAACTACGCTACCTACATGCACACCAAGAACAGGAAGCTTGAGAAACTTGGCATCACCAGCAGCAGCAACCAAGCCTCCCCCGGTACCACGGTTGAAACCACAGGGAAATCCATCGTCAACCTGTCCGACCACACCCTTCAACCAGACGAAATTGAAGTTCTCAGCCGAGGGCTCAATTTCTGCCCCACCACCAAAATGGACCCCATCGGTCTCGCGGCAGACACAGAGGAATTCATCAGGAGAATGAGGCTCCGGGAATTCTTCCACAAATCCCAAGATGTCAGCAGCGAACCCAATGAGACAACCAATGATCCGGAACAGCAGACAGAGGGATCCGCAGTGCAGCGACCGAAGAAGAAAGAGTCAAATTGGACCCCTCCGGAGGGTCGCTGCCCTAAGCTTGACATGTATGCTCAAGCTGTCAGGAGATGCATCAATGCCAGATTCATCAGCTGCACTCACAAGACAGTCCAGAAAGTCACCCGAGCACAACGCAACGCCATCCACGCTCTCAAGACCAACCGCAACATCGTCATCAAACCAGCAGACAAAGGAGGTGCCATCGTCATACAGAACAGAACGGACTATTGCAAAGAAGTATACCGACAACTGGACAACCAGGAACACTACAGACAGTTACCCGCAGATCCGACCAAAGAACACACCCGCCAACTCAACAGACTGATCAAAACCTTCGATCCAGACCTTCAAAGCATCCTACATGCTCTCATCCCACGTACTCCCCGCGTGGGTGATTTCTACTGCCTCCCAAAGATACACAAAGCCAACACACCTGGACGTCCTATCGCATCAGGCAACGGAACCCTGTGTGAGAACCTCTCTGGATATGTCGAGGGCATCCTGAAACCCATCGTACAGGGAACCCCCAGCTTCTGTCGCGACACTACAGACTTCTTACAGAAGCTCAGCACCCACGGACCAGTTGAACCAGGAACACTCCTCGCCACGATGGACGTCTCGGCACTCTACACCAGTATCCCCCACGATGACAGCATCGCTGCGACAGCCTCAGTACTCAACACCAACAACAGCCAATCTCCAGACGCCATCCTACAACTCATCCGCTTCATCCTTGACCACAATGTCTTCACCTTCGACAACCAGTTCTTTACCCAAACACACGGAACAGCCATGGGGACCAAATTCGCACCCCAATACGCAAACATCTTCATGCACAAGTTCGAGCAAGACTTCTTCGCTGCACAGGATCTCCAACCAACGCTATACATCAGATACATCGATGACATTTTCTTCCTATGGACCCACGGCGAAGAATCACTGAAAAGACAACACGATTACATCAACAAGTTCCATCCCACCATCAAACTCACCATGGACTACTCCTCAGAATCAGTCTCATTCCTGGACACACGAATCTCCATCAAAGACGGACACCTCAGCACTTCACTCTACCGCAAGCCCACGGACAACCTCACGATGCTTCACTTCTCCAGCTTCCACCCTAACCACGTTAAAGAAGCCATCCCCTATGGACAAGCCCTGCGAATACACAGGATCTGCTCAGACGAGGAGGAACGCGATGGACACCTACAGACACTGAAAGACGCCCTTGTAAGAACGGGATATGACGCTCGACTCGTCGATCGACAGTTCCGACGGGCCACAGCGAAAAATCGCATAGACCTCCTCAGAAGACAAACACGGGACACAACCAACAGAGTACCCTTCGTCGTCCAGTACTTCCTCGGAGCGGAGAAACTACGCCATGTTCTTCGCAGCCTTCAACATGTCATCGATGACGACGAACACCTTGCTAAGGCCATCCCCACGCCTCCACTACTCGCTTTCAAACAGCCGCCTAACCTCAAACAGACCATCGTTCGCAGCAAATTACCCAGCTTCCAGGAGAACAGCGACCACGACACCACACAACCCTGCCACAGCAACCTCTGCAAGACATGCCAGATCATCAACACAGATATCATCATCACACGTGAGGACACCACCCACCAGGTACATGGTACATACTCATGTGACTCGGCCAACGTTGTCTACCTCATACGTTGCAGGAAAGGATGCCCCGGAGCATGGTACATCGGCGAGACCATGCAGACACTGCGACAATGGATGAACGGACACCGCGCAACAATCACCAGGCAGGAGTGTTCCCTCCCAGTCGGGGAACACTTCAGCAGTCAAGGACATTCAGCCTCCGATCTTCGGGTAAGCATTCTCCAAGGTGGCCTTCGAGACACACGACAACGCAAAATCGTCGAGCAGAAACTGATAGCCAAGTTCCGCACCCATGAGGACGGCCTTAACCGAGATCTTGGGTTCATGTCACGCTACATGTAACCCCACCTGATGCAGGGTCATCCAGACTCGACTCGACATTGGCTTGTTCTCTCTACACAGATGCGGCCGGACCTGCTGTGATTTCCAGCCAAAAAAAATGTTTATTGTCTTTTTTTGTTTTTCATACAGACCCCAGCATCTGCAATATTTGACCCCTTGTGACCCCACCTCATTGTTCTTTGATGTAATGTTTCCCTGACTGACCTGTTTGGACACCATTCACACCTTTGACTGCTGTGATTATCTCTCTGCCGAGGTGTGATAAATGGCAGTTGGAAAGGTTACCTGTAAACATCTGACATGATTCTCTGACTATATAAGCTGTGTATTTATGCATTTCTCCACTTCACCTGAAGAAGGAGCAGCGCTCCGAAAGCTTGTGATTTCAAATAAAGCTGTTGGACTATAACCTGGTGTTGTGTGATTTCTTACCATTGTTTTCAGACCACACCACAAACTCCGTTCCCTAGCCACTGACTCCATCCCTCTCCCTAACACCTGTCTGAGGCTGAACCACACTGTTCACAACCTTGGTGTCATATTTGACCCTGAAATGAGCTTCCGACCACATATCCGCAGCATAACTATGACCGCTTATTTCCACCTCCGTAACATCGCCCGTCTCCGCCCTTGTCTCAGCTCACCCGCTGCTGAAGCCCTCATCCATGCCTTTGTTACCTCTAAACTTGACTATTCCAACACACTCCTGGCTGGCCGTCCATATTCTACCCTACGTAAACTCGAGGTCATCCAAAACTCGGCTGCCCGTGTCCTAACTCGCACCACGTCCCGTTCACCCATCACCCCTGTGCTCACTGACCTACATTGGCTCCCGGTTCAGCAATGCCTCAATTTCAAAATTCTCATCCTTGTTTTCAAATCCCTCCATGGTCTCGCCCCTCCCTATCTCTGTAATCTCCTCCAGCCCCACAATCCCCCCCGAGATATCTGCGCTCCTCTAAGTCTGCCCTCTTGAGCATCCCTGATTATAATCGCTCAACCATTGGTGGCTGTGCCTTCAGCTGCCAAGGCTCTAAGCGCCTGTGAAGTGGCGTGGGATGTTTTACTATATTAAAAGCGCTATATAAATACAAGTTGTTGTTGGGTAACCAAAAGCTTGGTCCAAAGGATGGGTTTTAAGGGAGGGTATTAAAGGAGGAGATAGGCAGAGTGGCGGAGGGATTTCGGGCGGCAATTCCAGTACGTGGAGCTTGGGTGGCTGAAGGTACACAAGACTTTGTTACTTGATATCCACGCACGTCCAGGAATTGCTGGATAACAATCAGGGCCAGTTTCCCTGACCAATTTTCCAATTCCTAACTTGGGTGCTGCAGCTAATTTTCCACCCTACAACCCAGCTTTAATCAGGTAACTCGAGACAGAAGGGAGACCAAATTTGGGTCTTGGTCTGTGTGCTTGCTGCCTTAGCTAACTAAGTGATCAGGGCAGTACAAAATATACTTAAGTTGTGGAACTTATGATTATTAAGCATGGGTGAATGTACTCAGTCAAAGAACATTGCTTCAATGGCAGAGTAAGAATAAATGAAACCACGTAAAATATATTTTTTGCTTAGTTTGCATTGGCTGCAGAAACATGAAGTTCTGTTATTGCTGCTGCTGTTTCAGAAGTTGTGACTGGCACCTTTTCAGTACCCGACCTGAGCCTCTATTCTATTGTCGTGTCTCGCCTGACCTTGATGGTGTCAGCTTGGCCTATACAATGCTAATGTTATTGAGCTACTGAATTATGCACTATATATACATGCATGTGCCAACAGAATATGTATCTAGAAAATTTTGTTTGTTTGAAAGTGTGATTGTTTTTAAAGAAAATGCACTTTTTAAATGGAGGCTGATGCATAATCTGATGTGTTTAAATTTAAAAGAGAAAAATTGTTTGGTTAGATGGTGGATTTTTATTTGTCACACCAGATTGCATCAGAGTTTACAGAGAATAGAAAATGAATGTTAGTATTGTGTATGCTGGGCTGACACAAGGTTAGATGACATACAGGAGTCGAATAAACACTAGGATCAGAACATTAGCAACTGGTATTTATATTTGAAGACTGTGCGATTACTGCATGCACACACTGAAACATGAAAATCAAATTTGTGGTCTCATTGTTCACATTGTGTGAATGAAGTATTCTTTGGTTTAGTGTATTCTCTTATTCTTATGTGCTTGATTATAGAGACTAGATGTTACATCAGGTTACAACATTGTCCTTTCAGTCCAGAGATAGAAGTTTAAATCCAGTCTTCACTGATGGGAGAAAGCTCTTCTCTCTCTGCCTGTGAATGTTTAGGCAATCAGCACCCACTGTCTGGTGCAGGTCGACAGAGATAAACTGACCCTGTTTCTGCACCAATTGACAATTTGACTGAAAAGGCCATAACACTGGCTCATCGGAAAAAGAGAGAACAAGTAAATTGAAGCAATAGGTTGAATTCTTCTGAGGTGGAGGATTAGGATGTATGATGGAGTAGAAATAGGGAATGACTGATACTGTCACTGGATGACAAAAATGGAAAAGTGTTCCTTTTCCACAGAGAGCTATTCCTTACCTTAATACATTGATGAGCACAGAAACAGTGACATATATTTAGATAAATGTACATTATAATATTTTGACTCACTTTCAAAAATAATCTGTTTGTTTAACCAATATAACCCTCCGCTCTGTTGTTGAGAGAGCGAGCAATGCTGCCTTTTAATCAGCTGTTACATTGGTGAAGGACTGACCAAGGGTGACTGGCTCACTGAATTTTTCTGCACTCGTGTTGGGAAGCACCAGATCCTCAATCTGTGCCTCTTCCAAATAATATGACTGAGATTTCACCGTGCTTCCCCTTACATCATTACACAGTGCGTTAGTTCAAAAACCCTTTTTTCTGTTAGGCTGAAACATTTTGTAATCCTACAATAACGATCATGTATTGTGAAATAAAATGGTGCGTAGCAATTCCTGATATTTTTAAAGTGATAAATTCAAGCACAATACTTACAAATGAGTTAGCAAACTGCCTCTTCACTGTGCAAATGATCAATAAGCAGTTGCATAAGAGACATTGGGGGTAAAATTTGTCTTGAGCAGTAGTGCAAAAAAGTGCAGTGGCAAATTGGCATCCCATTTTACATTCCATGTCAATGGAAAAGAAAATTGGACGAGTACAAAACGGGCTGCCGATCCACTATCGCTGGCTTTGTGCTGTTGCGCAAGATAAATTTCACCCCCATTCTCCTTAGTTGAACCCTTTTTTTGTATCCGTGTGTTAATGGAGACACGGAATGCAGGAGTTGGTTTCACAGGTGTTTACTGAACAAGGTCTGCAGGTGAACTAACAGATACAAGACACTATACAGGCTTATATAGCCCAAGTGGCCATTACCGGCATTACAGTACACAGGGGGCTCTTAAAGGCACATACACCACAATTCCTCCCCTTTTAGACAACCAGTACATAACATTTTAAGTAATCATTAATTAACATGTTACAAGAACAATAATCTACACATTTGCTGCAGTTAATCAATTATAAGTCAGTCTCTCTGGAGGCTTCCTGATTCGGTCCAGATAACGCCTCGGTGGTGTAGTAGGTTCTTTTGGCAAGGTCGATTCGGCTTGAATGCCAGTGTCGGGTTCATCTGGTTCCGGTATCACCGGATCGGAGGTAGATACTATGGGTATCTCTGCTTCATCATTAGGCGTATAGAGTTGTGGTGTAGGTTGTCCCTTTTCGGATGACTCTATGATCTGGTCAGCATGGCGCCTTATTATGCTTTCTCCAATGTCCACGGTATACATCAGCGGTCCTAGTCGTGTGCAAATAGTTCCAGGCTGCCATTTCTCGGTACGGTAGTCCCGGGCCAAAACTTGTTGACCTATCTGGAAGGTTCTAGTTGGCCTTTCATTCATGCCTTGAAATTGCCGGTTCTCCACGTCCCTTCTGATGTTTGGCTTGATCAAATCCAGCCGGCATCTTAGGCTTCTATTGAAGAACATCATGGCGGGAGTTTGGTTTGTAACCACATGTGTTGCATTCCTGTATGCAAACAAGAAGTTATCGACCTTATGCTGTAGATTTATGTCTTCATTACCCATGGCCTTTATGGCCTTCTTGAAGGTCTGGACAAACCTTTCAGCCAATCCATTGGTGGCGGGATGGTATGGGGCGGACGTGTAGTGCTTAACCCCATTGTTTTTTAAGAACTTCCTGAATTCTTCGGACACAAATTGCGGTCCATTATCAGAACAGATCTGTTCAGGCAGCCCATTCCTGGCAAATATGGTCCTTAATACTGTGATGGTTTTTTCCGTGGTGGTGGAGGACATCTTTATTACCTCCGGCCACTTGGAGTGTGCATCAACCGCGATTAAGAACATTGAGTCCATAAATGGACCAGCAAAGTCGATGTGTACCTTTTGCCATGGAGATGGGGGCCACTCCCATGGATGTAGAGGGGCTTGTGGTGGGGCGTTTTGGACCTTCTGGCATCCTAGGCAGCTCTTGGTCATTTCTTCGATGTCTCCATCAATACCTGGCCACCACCACAAACGCTCTGGCTAGGTTCTTCATTTTCACTCCACCCAGATGCCCCTCGTGAAGCTCCTTTAGCACTTTATCCTGGAGTTTGGGTGGAATCACCACTCTGGATCCACACATCAAGGTTCCTCGGCACACTGACAGCTGTTCTCTTCTTTGCGAGAATGCTGGCAACAGTGGTTCGCCATGTGCTGGCCATCCCTTCACCGTTAAATCGTAGACTCGTGAGAGAGTCGGGTCATTTCTCGTTTCCTTTTCAATGGCAGGATTTGTTACTGGTAGACATTCCACTATGGTTGAGTGGAACATCTCCACTGGGTCCACTGTAGGTGCCTCTTCTACCGTTGGCAACGGTAGGCGCGATAAACCGTCAGCATTCCCATGCTGTTTTGATCCTTTGTATTCTATGTCATATTGGTGTGCCCCTAGGAAAAGGGACCACCTCTGTAGCCTTTGCGCTGTCATAATGGGAACACCCTTTTTAGGGTTGAATATGGAGACGAGGGGTTGATGGTCAGTCAACAAGGTAAATTTTTGTCCGTGTAGGTAATGGTTGAATTTCTTCACCCCCCATACCAGGCTGAGTGCTTCCCTGTCGATCTGGGCATAGTTACGCTCAGCTGAGTTCAATGAGCGTGACGCAAAAGCTATCGGCCGCTCCGAGCCATCGGAATCTATGCGATAATGCCGCTCCTACGCCTTAAGGGGATGCATCGCACGCCAGTCTGATTGGCAGTGATGGGTTGTAATGAGCCAAAACTTCCTTGGACGTGATCAAGCCTTTGCATTTATGGAAGGCACGTTTACAGTCTTCGCTCCATTTCCAAATTACTCCCGTTTGTAGCAGTTCGTTAAGAGGGTGCAGAAGAGTTGACAAGTTCGGTAAAAATTTATGATAGTAATTTATGAATCCCAGGAACGACCTTAATTGTGAGACATTTTCAGGTGCTGGGGCTTTTATGACCGCTTCAATTTTTTCAGGTGACTTATGCAACCCTTCCTGGTTAATTATGTGGCCACAATATGATATTTGTTTCTGGAAAAATTCGCACTTGGGGCGATTTGCTCGTAGGCCCCGTTCTCTCAGCCTAGTGAGCACCTGCTCCAAATTGGCACGGTGCTCGTTGTCATTTTCTCCTGTTACAAGGATGTCGTCTAGGTAGCATTGAGTCCCCGGAATCCCTTGGAGGACTTGCTCCATAGCTCTTTGCCAGATAGCCGGAGCTGATGCTACTCCGAAAACCAGTCGATTGTACTGGTACAGGCCTTTGTGTGTATTTATCGTGAGATACTTTTTAGAGGCCTCTTCAACCTCCATCTGTAGATATGCCTGTGCCAAGTCAATTTTGGTGAAACGTTTCCCTCTGGATAGTGAGGCGAAAATATCTTCTATCCTCGGAAGAGGATACTGTACCGTGTGAAGGACCGGGTTTACAGTCACCTTGACGTCCCCACAGATGCGAATTTTTCTCTGCTCTTCAGATTTATCATTATTCAACGTTTTTTTCATGACCAGGACGATGGGTGTTGCCCACTCGCTCCAATCTATCTTGGATAATACGCCTGCCTTTTCCAAATTCTCCAGCTCTGCCTCGACTGCTGGACGAATTGCGTATGGCACCGGCCTTGCCTTAAAAAACTTGGGAATTGCCGCATCTTCCACTTTTATTGAGGCAGTGACGCCTTTCAAGGTTCCTAGTTCCTGTTGAAACACTTCCTTGGCGTTGGCCAAGATGTCTTTTAATCGTTCAGGTATGACGTCATCATCATTTTTTTTCTTACTGGTCACCGTCAGTGCCTGAATGGAGTGCCAGTCTAAACATATCTTCCTGATCCATTCACGTCCCAACAGCGGTGGACCACCATCTTGCAGAACGTATAAATACAACTTCTGTATTTCCTTGCCGTTGTATACAACAGGCACCCTTATTTTCCCTTTGGGGTATACTTTCTGCCCCGTATATGTTTTCAAGATAATGGATGTGTCTTTCAAAGGTATATGCAGAAATAGCCGCTCGTAATCCCGTCGACTTATGACGCTCAGAGCTGATCCTGTATCTAGCTCCATTTTAACTGGGGACCCCGCTATCGTGAGGGTAACCCAAATGGTCTGGTAATCTTCTTTGGCAATTACATTATGTAATTTGAGACAACTTAGTCTCCTGTTTCCGGAGTCGCTATCGCTCTTCTGGTCTTCGGAGCTACTGTCCGTCATCATTTGTACCTTTCTGTACTTTTCCTTATTGATTTTTTTCCTGTCCGTGGATTTTTTGTTTCCAGATCGGCATACACGTGCAATGTGTCCAATCTTTCCGCATTGCCTGCATGCTTTGTCCTTGAACCAGCAGTCCCTCTGGTCATGGGTGGATCTGCCGCAGCGATAACATCTCTCGAAACCCTGTGTCATTTCATGGGTGCCGAAGTCCTGTGGCTTTTGCTGTATCTCTGCAGCTCCTCTTGCGGCTGCTTCGTATGATACAGCCACACTGAAAGCCTTGTCCAGTGTCAAATCTTTCTCAGAAAGTAGCCTTTTCTGTGTTCCTTCACTTAGGAGACCGCAGACGAATTTGTCTCGAAGAGAATCTGCCAGTCCTGCCCCGAATTGGCAGTGCTTTGACAGCTTCCTTAATTCGGTGAGGTAATCAGCATTACTTTCATTCTTGTGCTGATTCCTCCTGAAGAATTTGAATCGTTCCACTATCAGCAGCGGTGTTGGGTTTAAGTGCTCCTGTAGGGTATCAACAATCTCCTTAAAATTCCTGTCCTTCGGTTTGGCTGGAGTGATTAAGTTTCGTAACAGCCCGTATGTCCTTGCGCCCATTAGATTTAGAAGTACTGATGCCTTTTTATCATCCTCTATTTCATTTGCTGTGCAATATACCTCCACTCTTTCCACATATGTGGTCCAATCCTCTATATCGCTATCGAAAGCAGTAATATTGCCAGTCTTAGGCATCCTGAAAAAAAATGGCGCCTCCCGCGCTTTCCTTTCTTCCCCGCAGAAAAAAAATGGCGCCTCCCGCGCTTTCCCGCCGCTGCCGCTGCTGACAACGCTGTTCTCCGTGGTTTTTATTTACATAGGTATTTTTAATAGGTGGAGACTCGTTCCGGCCGGACACTCTGGGACTTTTCCCTCCCTCTGCTTGGTCCGAACGCCGACCTGCTTTGCAGCGCCGGCCGTCTCCCGAGTGCTCCACCCTCTGTCTCTGTTTGCCTCCGCCTTCGCTGCTCGGCCCCGCTGCAGAGCCAGCCGATGGAGCCGCCGCCCAGGAAGGATTATTGCAGTACCTGCCACCAGCTCGGCTAGCTGGTGAAACCACAGTTTTTTTTTTCTCTCTTGTTTTTCTTTGACTTTCGTCTGAGGAATCGATCTCCTTGAGGTGCTGCCGAATTGCAGGTAAGTCCGTTTCAAATTCGTCGCCACTGTTGTATCCGTGTGTTAATGGAGACACGGAATGCAGGAGTTGGTTTCACAGGTGTTTACTGAACAAGGTCTGGAGGTGAACTAACAGATACAAGACACTATACAGGCTTATATAGCCCGAGTGGCCATTACTGGCATTACAGTACACAGGGGGCTCTTAAAGGCACATACACCACACCTTTGTTCTGTTTTTCTGTCCCTTTGCTTCTTCCCGCTTCCCACCCTCCCCCCTCACCAACTCATCCTTTAAGTGCAGCGCTTTCACGGTAGAGTGATGGACTTCATCTCCGTGATATCAGTTGTTCTGTTGTCCATCTGAACTTTTGTAGTGACAATCGGATAGAAGTCTTTTGTTATGACCTCAAAACATCCCAGGTGTAGTTTCCCAAATGTTTTACTTCTTACACTAATGAAATAAAATTGACATAAAGATTAAAAAGTTGCGAATTAACTTGAGCTGCAAATGTTTAAAAATACCTGTACTCAATTGTGGCGGGAAAAATCTGCGACTTATGTAGAAACAAAGAATGTTTTCTAAACGGAGACGATAAAAGTCAATCATGAGTGTAATTCTTCTGCCATCAGCACCTTGAGCAGTGAAATACTATTCTATTATTCAGTCCATTACAATAAGTCAGTTTGTCAGCTGGAATAAATTTTGTGAGCCCTTATCTACATCAACTGTGATGTTGAGTGCCAGGGAGGAATGGCTTCTCCAAGTTGAACTACCTCTGCGCCTGTTTTTCTTTTTTCATTTTCCATTGTGGTATTTTTATTATACATGTTTGCTTGTGCAGTCAATATGCTGTTCCTTGGGGAACAGAGCCCTTTTATGAGCTTCCTGAGTGCTCAGTTTGTAAAAGTGCTGGCCAGTATGGAACCAAAGGCCCAGAGTTTGATTCCTGGTCATTGCTGCCTTAACTGATCTCTGGAAGGACAGTTCGATTTTTAATTTGGACAGACAGTTGTGCGGTGGTTTGCTGGGAAGAAGTTCTGGTGGGGGAACTTTCTTGACAAGGTACTCTCCCTTTACCTCCCTGTTAAAAATGAATATAATTGAAATAGTTTTGAAAGCATTCTCCCATCTTACAGGTCACTTTTGTCTTGTGAAAATAAATATCTTGTGTCTGCTGTGGTGACATTTGCGGGTGACCTCTATGTCCACAGCAGCTTCTGTCACTTTAATGGGAGCTACACTTCTGACTAGCCTGGGGAGCTGATCTGGGACATGATCACGACAGGCAGGGTACTGCTGAATATTCAGCTTGGAGAAGGTTTTCTAGGGTTGGACAGCTGCAAACCAGCACCCAAGCTGGTTTGAGGGAGAGGGTCTCATCAAATTGGATTGCATCGCTGAGATATATATGGATTATTCACATTGTGTGTGCCACTGGAGCAGCAGAGGGGGAGAAGGAAAATCTGAATTGTCATTCTCCATGGAGGAAAAAAAGCTGTAAAATTACACATTTTGTGTGAAATTTATTATATTGTAATTTTAAGAACAATTAAATCATTCTTCTAATTGGTTGATTTAGCTTCCAGAATGGTTGCTCATGCTGTCGATCTTTGCAGTTTCACCTGCTGATTTACATTTTGCTACTTGTTTCAAATCAACTGGTTCACAGTGATTGCTTCTGTCTGGTGCCTTTTTTTCCATTTGTTTTGACAGAGAACAATTGCTTTATCGGCACTTTCATATTCCTGTAAAAGGTTCCAGGAAAGTAATGCTCAAACAGAAACCCACAATGTGCATGCACTGCTTGCCTCTGTTTCGTTTTGCTAGCCCTGCCATTCCTAATCGAGATCTGTTGGGGGCTCAAGAACCATGAGTCCCATTGCCAAAGCGGGGAGCTCTGTATCTGTGGGTTGAGTTCAAGTGGAGTCCTTGTGGCAGCTCACCAAGCCCAGAAAATAGTAGGTCTCTGATTCCGCTGAGACTCAAAAAGACATGTGCTTTACATTGGAGAGTGATTTTTATGGTAGAAGTACTACGTATCTGTCTTGTTTTACACACTTTGTATAAAAATAATAATTTGCAGGACAACGGAGTATTACAGTTTAACTCTTTTATTAAGCATTAGGTCTGTTATCTTACTCATAGCAGCACCATTGGGAAAAAGCCTGGCATTAAGACCCCTAGCCTGGGTCTTCAAAACAATAGTAGTCCTTACAGATGCCTGCAGGCCAATGACAACTCAGCATGTGATCACATGTGAATATAATAGGTATTCCTTACAGATGCCTGCGGGCCAATGATAATTCAATATGCAAATGTTACAGTATCTGCCACCACTACTTCAGTGTAAAAGTACCTTAAGACTGGAATCCACAATTAAATCAATTTAAACTAATCCACATTTACACATGGTGGAAACCCAAAGATCTAATTCATGTGACCTTGGTGACTGGCTAAGCAAATTCTTTATTTTGATTGTCTACTGCTCTCTCTTAGCCATTAATTGGTATCACTAATTAAGTTTGGGCATTCTTCTTGACTTACATAATGTCAGTAGTGCAACAGATTGTGAAGTGTTCATTCTTTATGCTGAGTATATAAGGTAGCAAAATAAAAAGCAGTTACTTATCTTCTCGTCCTGATGTCATTGGACTCCATTTTGTTCCAGCCATTGTTCGGCAGCCTTTTGAAAAAGAAAATTCATTTTTGTACCATTCATTATTTTCATCATTAGGCCTGAAATGCAGTCTGACTTCTGCCAAGCTGTCAAAATTTTGTAGAGTGGCCTAGATTCCTGTTCTAGTTAATTATCTTCAAGACAAAACAATCGGGATACACTTTGCTTGTCAAAGGAACATATTTGAATCACAATCTTTCATTTACAAGTTTTGTTACAGAATAAGGAGAAAAAAGTTTGCAAATGTTTTTCATTTATTCACAAGCATTATGAAATCTCTTTGTTGTGCCACATGTGGATGTCGCCATTGTGCCAAAAAGGAAAAGGACAGATGGCCTTTGTTGTGCTTCTCTCTCCCAAAGCAAAAATGGTTTCATCAAATATCTCTCATTGATGAAGACAGTGACAGAGATGGGGACTTCCACTTTCTCCCAGTTAAGGGATATCTTTGTTTTTCACTACACGTTGCCTCTTGAGGGCTAAATGGTTGAATAACTGATCTCAATATGTGAGATTTTTTTGTTCCCATTTAACTGTGAAAGAAAGGGTTGACTGATCGGCTTTTTCCAGGATGCATCTTGGACTATTACGCAGGAAAACTGCAATAGATTTGTCAGGTGTTTTCTCAGTTTTCAGGCAAATAATGTCCAAATCATGAAAATATTGGCAGCGCTTCCCATGTGACCCAATTTTCAACACAATACATGTTACCAGTAAACATCACTTTTTGTCTAAGGTCTATGATTTGCATCCACTTTATTTCTAAATATTGTTATTTAAGTTCCATTTCCCAGTGTAGTATCAGATAGTATTCATCCTATATTTCAGTGTCAGCTGTGGCTCAGTGGGTAGTGCACTCGCCTCTGAGTCAGAAGGTTGTGGGTTCAATTCCCACTCCAGGGACTTGAGCACATAAATCTAGGCTGATACTCCGGTGCAGTGCTGAGGGAGTGCTGCACTGTTGGAGGTGCCGTCTTTCGGATGAGACGTTAAACCGAGGCTCTCTCAGGTGGACGTAAAGGATCCCATGGCACTATTTCAAAGAAGAGCAGGGGAGTTATTCCTAGTGTCCTGGCCAATATTTATCCCTCAACCAACATAACAAAAACAGATTATCTAGTTATTATCACATTGTTGTTTGTGGGACCTTGCTGTGCGCAAATTGGCTGCCGCGTTTCCTACATTACAACAGTGACTCCACTTCAAAAGTACTTCATTGGCTGTAAAGAGCTTTGAGACGTCCGGTGGTCGTGAAAGGCACGATATAAATGCAAGTCTTTCTTATAATAGTTCTGAGTACAGTTATTTTTAAGTAGCATCAATAGAATTTCTGGTACTTCTTGAATCACAAGTTTTGGAATGAAACTTGTCATAAAATTCTGCTTTTGTATTCTGTTCTTGAGATTTATTTGAAATTTTAACCTTGTTGGATAGTTTTACAAATATATAGGGTTAGCGCAATTAATGCAGCAACTGACTTTTTAAGAGTGTTCAAGTTCACATTCTGTAATACAGTAACTGGCTCGTAGCAATTCAACTTTCCTTCAGAGAATCTTTATATCAGATAATTCAAGATGGTAAATTCTGTGTAAATATTTCAAATTTAATCTTTAAGCTCAGAGCCTGGAAAAGGGACAGTTACCAAAATGGGCAATATCTGCATCTTTATTAGATCCCATATACTGTGAGGTAATCTGAAATATCACGCTATCTATTCTGTAATAACATTAGTCCTTGCAAGGCAGCTAAGGAAAATATCTGAGCTATTTTGGTCTCAAATGCTGAAATAAGAGTTGGAGCCCTCGAAGCCTGTACTGCTTTTTATATATTTGCTTTTGACTCCTCCATCACAGTCTATTCTAACAGGCTGGAGCAACTTGGAAAGTGTTGAAAATGTCATTATGAAGTGCAATATCCAAACTGTGAATAGCACTTTACTTGATGGTAAGAAGTCCTCTTTCTGATTTTTCTTTTCACAATTTCTGGCTGGGTGAGAAACATGCTCCAAAGGCTCCTGCCAGTGACCGAACTAAAACCAGTCACGAGCTGTATTGCTTTTCAATTTTCCTTTCCCCTCCGGAGGGATGATGCCTAGCTTCTATCTGAAGCCTTCATATGATGAAGATTCAGAACCCAGCATATGGAGAATTCCATTTGTAAAACCACATCTTTCTATTCTGGTGACTCAACAGCAACAATTTGCATTTACCTAACACCTTTTAACATGAAAAAAAATCCCAAAGAGCTTCACAGAGACGGAATGAAAAAATGAACATCGAGCCAAAAGAGAAGATTTTAGGAATGGTAACCAAAAGCTTGGTCTAAGAAAGTTTTAAGGAGGGTTTTCAAGGAGAAGGAGGTGGAGAGTTGCTGGCATGTAGGGAGGGAATTCCGGAGTTGGGCCCAGGCGGCTGAAGACATGATCACCAATAGCGGGGCGAAGGAAAGGCCAGCAGCACGAGACCAGTATCTCAGGAATGGAGAGTTCAGGGTGGAGGGTGGCAATAGTAGGGCGAAGATGGTTGCAAAGATAGAAAGGCACGAGGTCATGAAGGAATGAGAATAAAAAATGTGAGGCATCGGTGGAGCAGGAGCCAGCGTAGGTCAGCAGGAACACTGAGACTTGGTGTCGGGTAGAATACAGGCAGCAGAGCTTTGGATGAGCTGAAGTTTATGGAGGGTGGAGGATGGGAGGTCGGCCAGGAGAGCAGAAAATAGTTAAATCTGGGGGTGACAAAAGCATGGATGAGGGTTTCAGCGGCAAATTGGCTGAAGCGGGGCAGAGGCAGGTGGAGGTCGAAGTAGGCGATCTTGGCGATGGAGCGGTTAGGATGTGGTGAAACTTGGCTCAGGGTAGAATAGGACAGCGGGGTTGTGAACAGTCTGGTTTAGCCTGAGAGAGTGGCTGGGAAGGGGGATGAATTCTCAAAAGCTAGGCTGTTTGGAATTTGAAAATGCAATTGTAAATGACTTGAAGGTGAGTTCCTTTGCAAGGACAGATTCAGAAGGAAGTGGAGTTGGAAAGGGGTGTGGGATGGTGCAGTGATTATTGGGGGGGGGGGGCGGGTGGTGAGATACAAGGAACATAATCCCCCACCCTCAACATCCTGGTGGTCACCATTGACCAGAAACTTAACTGGACCAGCCACATAAATACTGTGGCAACAAGAGCAGGTCAGAGGCTAGGTATTTTGCGGCGAGTGTCTCACCTGCTGACCCCGCAAAGCCTTTCCACCATCTATGAGGCACAAGTCAGGAGTGTGACGGAATACTCTCCACTTGCCTGGATGAGTGCAGCTCCAACAACACTCAAGAAACTCGACACCATCCAGGACAAAGCAGCCAGCTTGATTGGCACCCCATCCACCACCTTAAACATTCACTCCCTCCACCACCGGTGTACCTTGGCTGCAGTGTGTTCCATCTACAAGATGCACCTCCCAAACCCGCAACCTCTTCCACCTAGAAGGACAAGGGCAGCAGGTGCATGGGTACACCACCACCTCCAAGTTCCCCTCCAAGTCACACACCATCCTGACTTAGAAGTATATCGCCATTCCTTCATCATCACTCGGTCAAAATCCTGGAACTCCCCTCCCCCTAACAGCACTGTGGGACTACCTGCACCACACGGACTACAGCTGTTCAAGAAGGCGGCTCATAACCACCTCCTTGCCAGCGACGACCACATCCCATAAACGAATTAAAAAAAATTAGCTCCAGTGTCCTGGGCCTACATGTCAGGAGTGTTGTTTCACAGAATCCCCACAGTGCAGATAGAGGCCATTTCGGCCCATCGAGCCTGCACCGACACATATCCACCCGATCCCTGTAACCCCACGTATTTAATCCCCCTAACACTAAGGGTCAATTTATCATAGCCAATCAACCTAACCCGCACATCTTTGGACTGTGGGAGGAAACCGGAGCACCCGGAGAAAACCCACGCAAACACGGGGAGAATGTGCAAACTCCACACAGACAGTCGCCCGAGGCCGGATTCGAACCCGGGTCTCTGGTGCTGTGAGGCAACAGTGCTAACCACTATGCCACCGTGCTGCCCTGGGGTCCTACAGCTCTTGGACCAGTCTGAAGTAGTGCCCTCTGCTTTTTGTAATGGAGCTGCTCCAGGACACTTTTCATCAGTGACATGACACAGGAATCTATCAGGGACAGAGGCTTAAGCTCCTGGCAGCTAAGAAAAGCCATGTTTTTTTTTCCTTTTTTATAAAAATGAACAAAAAACTTTTTGGTGAGTACATTATTTTTTCCATCAAACAGATACAACTTTAAATTAAAACTACTGCTAAGATTTCCCTTTCCCTTTAAGAAAATGTTTCTCTATTGTTAATTTTCACAAATAACAAAATCCATTAAGTTCAATGAAATAAAATTCATAGTCAACGACACTTCCAATTTTTTTGGGGTGGTTAAATATTGGGCTGGATTTTCATTCAGGTGCGGGTTGGTGTTGTGTAATCCGCATTTCCTGTTATCCACACAAATCTAAATGGATGTGGGAGATTTTTGCAATTTTAACTTAATTGTCCAATTGATTTCCACGTGCGGGAACCCTTGGCAAATGAGTTTCTCCTGACTGAAAGTTGCCTCCGATGACATCATCATTGCTGCTGCATTTAAGGTCTACAGCAAGCCTTGCTTCTTCTGCAGACTGCCAAGCTTTTTGTCTGTGGAGTAAGAGGGACCTGGAGGCACCATGAGCAGCAGGAGACCCCGATCGGCTCCTCGTTTTGACGAGGTGGCCTTGCAGGCTTTAATAGATGGGGCTGCAGCCAACAGGGAGGTGCTCTTCCCTTCTACAGGGAGGAAGAGGCCTCCCAAGCAGACCAAGGCAGTGTGGATGCAGGTGGCTGAGGAGGTCAACTCCTTGGGAGTCACCCGCAGAACTTGGATTCAGTGCCGCAAGAGATTTCATGACCACCTCCGCACTGGAAAAGTGAGTATGATTTTCCCATCACCCTCAATCTGATCCCCATTGCCTTTCCTCACCAGCACTCAGCTTCAGCAATCTCTTCCTCCACATCCCACTTGACACTGACATCCATGCACCCTTACCCATTCCCTTTCTCTCTATGGTCACATTCACATAACTATTCGACTATGCAGCCCTCACACTCCCTATCACTCTGATGCTTTGCAAACAGCTGACAACACACAGGGAGGGCCCTTAGTCTTGTCACCTCACTCCATCTTCGTCTCCTTCTAAGTATCGATGCTATGGAATCTCTACACTCACTCCTTCATTCTCACTTTGTTGCAGCATTGTGTAGATGTCACTCACTACCTCTCGCGAAAGTCAGAGCCGCCTTTGGCACTGCTGCTCAGACATGTTGAGGTAGCTGACGCTGTGTCTGTAGACCCTGTTTGGAGAGGTATCTCCTGCGCCGACGGGCTTCCAAGCGCTGGCCCCTTCTGGCCTGTGCAGCTTCAGGTGGGTGAGCAGCAGCCTGGCGCTCCTGTTGCTGCTGTTCCTGGTTCTGCTGGTGCCGCGGCTGGTGCTCGAGCTCATCTAAAGCCCAGAAGGGAAGGAAATAAATGGCTCCCATGCTTCTTGTATATGCCTCAGTTGAGGAAGCACTCAGCGAGGGTGGCGAGAGAGGTTTCCCAGGAGGTCACACTGGAGATGGGTGTCAGGCTCCAAACTTCCACAGCTATGGTTATGTCTTCTAAAAGTTCCCCCAGACCTGAGACAACAAAGTCCTGCCACCTGCAAATGATGCCTGATCAAATCTCCTCTTTAATGGTTGACCTGCAGCTGATAGTCAGCAATCCAATAGTGCTCCCGTCAGGTTTCACCATCGTGTTTCCCACCAGGCGTGTTTCACGTGGGAAAAGGGTTAAATTCGCAAAGGCCTTTCAAAATAGGGTTATAGAGGCTATTTAGTGCTTGTTGAGTGCCTTAACGACCTATCCCGCCTGTTGGAGGCGGGACGGAATCGGGACCATCAGACACGACTGAGTTAAAGTTGCTCGTAGTCGGGAACCGTGGGGGGGGGGTCCCGACCACCAGTTTTCGCAATTTTAACCTCCCGCACACCTCCAATCACGCCTCCACGGCCCAATGAAAACCCTGGCCATTATGTTTGGGAAATCTTGGGCATAATTATTGTTCTGCCACTTTTTGTCATGTTGCTCGTTGCTGGTTAGTTTAAATAATTATCTGTGACTACTGCTCGTTGGAGCACCAATAGAGAATGGGAATATGCAAGTTTCAGCCCCCAGTTCGCAGGCTGATCTGAGCCGTGCTGAATGGAACCTACACATTTCCTTACGGGGAGGACAGATTAGTCACAGGAAAAAATAGTGAGGATGAGGGGAGAAGGAAAAAGATTACCAGCTGCTCTCTCACACCATTAGAGGCTATCTGCACTTTTTTTTAAAAAAACATTAAAATAATCTCATATTTTGTTCCTAAATTTGTTTGCCACAGTGCATTTATGATCTGTTGTATTACTGGAGGTATGGGTGACCCTCATAATTGGCTACACAGTGATCTCAACTATGTGTACAGATTATGTGCTGTCAAACAGGAAAGCGGACAGTTTGGAGGCTAAACAAATCATTGCTACTTCTGTGACTTCCTAGTGGTGTTTAAGTGGCAGCAAGTTGACTGGTTACAGCTTCATCTGCGAAGCTATGATGTGTAATATTGGAAAGAGAACCAAAAGGGAGGGAGAAAATAATTTACAATGGGATAGTTATAAAAAAACAGAGACAGTATTTTTTCCCCCTCTGGTATCGCTTTTAATTTTTTCTCCTTGGGCTTCTTTTCCTAAAGGTTGGAATATGGTTCTGCAGACACAGTTGACTCTCTGGTACTTCACTTGAGTAGTTAAGCTTCCTTTGTAAATCTAGACAGCAAGGATCAACTCTTGGGGAAGGGATGTTAATTGTGGCTGAATATGATCCTGTCCTCTCTCTATGTCCACCGACCACCAACCTGTCTTCTTTAAATTGCACACATGCACTTCCATCAGGGGCTGGTGTACAGCGATGAGGAGCCAGAACCCAGTTCACTTCTTTTTGTTTTCCCTCCCAGGATTGCCCTGGCTGAACTCAGCCCAGATGAATCTGGAACTTTCTGGTTTGGTCAGGACCTCCACTGCAGTTTTGTGTAAATAGTATTCCAGTTGCACAGCATTTTTTTTACAATTTAGTTGTTTCTGGTGAAGGTGTACAGTCATAGAGGAAACATGTCTGGCACAGGTTAGATATGATAGTCATCCAATGAGTATGACTCAGAATTAATGCTAGTTACAGCCATTGATAAATCTTGTATCCAACAAGTCAGTAAGTCTGGTTTATACAGTTGCTGTAAAAAGAAAATGTTGAAAGCTAAAAATAGCAAAACAATATAATTAACCATTTAAAACATGTAAAATAACAACAGAAAATGCTGGAAACATTCAGCAGTGATGATGAAGTCACACCGTCAGTCTATTTCACACTTGTAGCCATCAGCTCAGATACTGACACTGTGCGTAATTTAGAGGATAGCATAAAGGCGGCATCTGCACGTGGTGAGACACTGGGCATGAATAGCGCAGGTGCCAGCTCGCCGGAGGGCAAGGTTGCACACGAGTTTTGCTGCCGAGGACTTTGATGGGGCAGGCTACAGAAGAAGGCTGTTGGGTATGCACAATGAAATGTTTGGTGCATTGGGAAGCCTGCCAGATACCCTGCGTACAGTGTCAAGGAGGATGGAGAGTCCAGCACAATTTGGCACAGGAGCCCATCTTTTCCAGCATGGAAGTGGTGGCCAACTCTGTTCGCGTACTTGTGGACCCAACCATGATGCAGCGTCTGATGGCCAATGTCTCAGCTTCCATTGCAGCACAAGCAGCATCCACCCAACGTCTGAGTGCTGCAGTGAAAGCTCAGACTTCTGTCATGCAAGCTCAGACTGCTGCCATCATGGCTATGGATTACTGTGTGCTAAGGGGCTTTCAGCGTGTCATAGTAGTGCAGCAATCTGTCCCCATGCTAGGATTGCTGAGACACCAACACGGGGGAGTGGCAGTGGCTCCGTGGAGCACGAACCTGCTGTCCTCTCTCAGGATGACAACATTCGTCCTCCCACCACTGCCACTCCACCAGTGCCCTTGCTGTTGCCCGTCAAACAGCCAACCAGCCCATACGCTGCCTGTGTCGAGATGGTGCAGTCCGAAGCCGGGCCTTCTAGGCCCAGAGCTACTCGAGGTTGTCCTCCACGGCTATCTGCAGTCTCCTCCACTGAAAGACAGCAGCCTTCCACCACCCATGCTGCAGCCACTGGGTTAGCACTGCATAGGAGCCCTAGGACAGGCAAAGACACACGGAAGACAGGCACTAAGGGAATGCACAAGGGTGATTAGTTTACATTTGTATGCAATATGGCATGATTTGATTTATAAATTTTGTTTGCAATTTTTTTTGTGGGTTCTTTTATTTTTGCATTGTGGCCAAGAGGACACTGTGACAGAGGGAAGGTAAGGTGTGGGACTGTTGGTGAATGGGGAATTGGGGTTGCGGTTTCTGGTATCGCACTCGGAGGAGTTCTTCACGGATAACACGGGCAGAAAGGGGCTGTCTTGGTTGCCTCCTCCCTTCCTCTTTCTCTTCCTCAGCTGGTCGTCGTATAGCTGGTGGCATGGGCAGTGCTCTCATAATGGCGAGGTTGTGCTGCGTGTAGCAGACCACCATGAATCTTGACACCCACTCTGCCAACTTCTGCAGAGCTCCCCCAGAGTGTTTCAGGAACCAAAGCATTGTGTCAGCACGCCAATGGTCTGTTCTATCACATTTTGTGTGGCAGCATGGCTTTTATTGTATGCATGCTGGCTGCATGTGCATGGGTTGCATACTGGAATCATGAGCCATGTCGTCAGAAGATAGCCCCGGTCGCCCAGTAGCAACCCTTTGGTCTGCCGTGGTGGCTGAAATGCAGCTGGCACAGCGGACTGCCGCAGAATTAAGGCATTATGACTGCTGCCAGGATACCGGGCATTAACCTGCATGATACGCTGCCTATGGTCACACACCAGCTGGATGTTGAGTCAGTGGAATCCCTTTCGGTTCTGGTATAGGGCAGTGCTAACGTCATGATCTGCCTGCTCTACATACTTCTGGCTGACACTTACTGCGTGCATGCTAACACCCTTACCAATATGGCATCCGACGCAATTCGCCCCACAAGTGTTCGAGTGCCGCGGACGCCATTTTGGACCTGTAAGGGCATTCACAGCGCACAAAAATGGGCGTTATGAATCTGAATTTTGCACCCGCTATCTGATAGGTGCATCACACATATAGTCCAGCTGAAGATTTAAAGTAGCAAGTTTAGAATGTGTCGTCACTACTGATACAGTTATAGAAACACATCGCTAAAACTAATAATGCTGAAAATGTAGTTTGTTTTTTAATTGGCATGTTACTGATCTGGTAAATCAATAAAAATGTTAAAGTATCATTAACTTCTCAATAATTATTTCAAAATTACTTATTTATTGAGAAATTCTACTTATTAGTGAGATGCATTTTAAAAAAAAACATTGTTTTTAGGCCCATGATGACTTTTAATAGTGGAGAGAGGGAAGAAAGACTGCATTAAAAAAAGTTTTAATCCTTGATGTGAGGTAATGGAAGGTTGTAATTTGACGATGCGACCTGGTGCACTGAATAAGGGAAATATATTAACCAAGACCTATCATAGATCTTTTTTAATGGGTGGAAAAAATATCAATGCCATTAGTTCCAGGCCAGTCTCTTTTCCCATTCTCAAAGCTTTAGTGCATAACTTATAAATCTCCTTTCATCAGCTGTGTGACTTGCTTCAAGCAAGTCCAACGTGAAGCAATGCCCAAAGGGTGAATGTCATTGAAGGTGGAACAGGCAATCAAATTATTACAAATTCCTGGGTGAAAGCTAATGGACTTGGATAATGTGATCAGTTGTGATTTTCTGTGCCCTTGCATCATTGGACTTCACAAATTAATTTTATTTTTACTATTAAATTAACAACTGACCTTATCATTATTTGTTTAATTGTACATTTTCTTCCAAAGTTTTCGAACTAAATAGTTTTTGAGTAACATTTATTTAGACTTCTGAAGGTCTAGGATACCTATCTTAAGTTCTGTTTTTATTTGCATTTTATTACAAAATCTTGAAAATATTAATTAAGTGTCACTTCTTTTAGATTACAAATATTAATAAATCCTACAAGCTATGAAAAATATACACAAATCATTGGGTGTAATTTCCTGTTTATATGCAGATAAAAGGTCTTGCATCTAGAATGTCTGTTGCATCTTGAAGTGTCCCAGATGTCAAGTTATGTCACATTTGCAGCTGATTTGTAAAACAGCAGCAAATCACTACTGAATGGAGAATGGCAACAAACAAATATCATCATAAAATCAGGTTGTTTGCGGAATTTTCCGATGTAACAGCGATCAGCCTCTAATTATCTCAGTATGTGCTTACTTTATCGCACTTGGTCACATGGAGTAGTTGAGTCGGTGCAGTATGAGTTCTTTGTTCTGATTAGTTAGACTTTGTGACCTTAAAGGGAGCAGCCAGCTGCAGACACCTTTTCTCAGGGCTGTTCCTTTGGGCCTATGCTGTGACGATGTGAAAGCTTCCAACTCATTTAATAATGAATTGTGTGTTCCTTGGTGTAATGCTCTTGTCATATCCTCTGACTTGTTATTATAAACACCATGGGAGATTCGATGTTTGCAATTTTAAAAAAAATTGTGTTTGATCCTCCTTTTGGTTTGCCTGCAGTTTAATTCCCAGCATGAAGAAGCACTTTCAGTGTTTTATGTTGGACATATTAGAAGATTTTTTTCTAATTTTCAGTGCATTAGTGAAGTACTCAACTGATCAGAGCCCAGCAGAAAAGCAAGACCTCCTTTGGTGAATCACACACCTTGCTTTGCTTTTGTGAATGTTGTGAAAAATTGCTTGTGAAATCATGACATTGTTTGCTAATTTCGATGTGATCCCAGCATGATGCCAATAGCTTGTGTAATAGTCTATCATGTCAGATCTGACAGCCTAATGGACAGTGGCTCTCATACCTTTGTGCATTTTTTTGGTATAACTTAAATGTGCTGAAAAAGTGCGATCCCCCAAATATGAAACTGAAGTACAATTTCACAAGAGATGAAAGGAGTTTGGTTTTTAAAGCAGTGTGCAACAAACAGTTCCTTTGGTGATTCAAGTACACAATATGTATTGTCTTGTTTCCTTCCCTAATACGTCTGTGTTGTAGAAGTATTTAAAAACAAAGTCCAATGCAAGATTTACTGTTTGTTCACATGCTGCCACCTGTGTTTTTGCTCTCAACATTTAGCACATTTTAGCACAGAAGTAGAAAGCATGATTGTGCTGCCAAATGTGCCATTGCTAAAAGAAAGTTTGATTTTTGCACTGTACTGAATTTTAATCATGACGTGTACTTTTTAAAAAAAAAACATAATGTATGTCTGTCCATTTAAGTTTAAAACATCCATGTTTTTTCCTCAACCTTGTTTCCAATTATGCCCATTACTATGGAAATCCACAAATTGTTAACTTAAATGCCTTGAGCATGAGTTCAAGCCTTAATTTTGTAATTTCAAAATCTTTTACATTCCAATAATCCTATTGCTGATTTAAAATTGAGTGTTTTTGATAAAGGTAATCAGTTAAAAACAGTTTCCAGTGGGCAGTGGGTTACTAACTAGAGGCATAGATTGAAGATCACCAAAGGAACAAAGGGAAATGTTAGGAGATTTTTTTGAATGCAGAGGGTTGTTAGGACATGTTCTGCCCGACCAGAAACAGTGGTAGCTTGTAAAAGGTAAGTGGATCATTTTTTGAAGAAGAAAGATTTAAAAGGACATGGGGAAATGACAGGGGTTTGGGACTAAGTGGTTCCATCTTTCAGAGAGCTGGTTGTAAAATTCGATGAGTCTAGGCAAAAATCTTATTTTTTTGTTCACTTTATAAAATTAGAAAGCAGACTTGTGTGTGTACAAAGAAAGATTTGCATTTATATGATGACTTATAGTGACTGATAAAAAACTTCACAGAGTGAATTACTTTGAAGTGCAGTGACTGTTATGTAGACGAACAAAGCATGAGTTTTGCCGCTATCTATTTCTCTTTTTTACTTTTTGTTCTTTTTTATATTAACCATCTCCCTGTGACACATGCCAAATGGGAAGCCTAGATTGCTACCACCAGTCCTTTGTCAGTGGTACTCTGTAACAGTCACTGCAAGGTGCACCAGAGCACACCTGGTATTGAGCTCTCCAGTTTTGTGTCCTGCTTTCGGATGGCATGGCTGATATTAGAAACATTTGAATCTTTTATTTTAAAAACAATATAAGCACGAAGGAAAATTGATAGAAGTCATAAGAATTTGCTGACGATGGGGTGGGAAGGAGATAATAATTGCAGGTAAAACTTCCGAGAAGCAAAAACAGTGGCATTTCTCCATGAGCTTTCTAGAGCAATTGAAGGCAAACTTGACAGTTGAACCATTTTAAACTCCTCTCCCAATTTTCTACTCTCCTTTCCTGAAGGTGCTGTTTCCTGTTGGGGTATGGCTCCACCACACTGCTGAGCTGAACTCGGGTAGCATTCTCACCATTGTTCCAGAGATCAATAAGCTGGAGATCAAACATTGGACTTTCCTTGTCTGTATGGCTCAGTATCATGCCAGACTATGCATTTACACACAGCCATCTGAGTAATGGCACGT